>NW_020173691.1:945959-977873 GCF_003031525.2 Neophocaena asiaeorientalis asiaeorientalis
TATACACACAAAAAGACCCCAAGGAATAAAAATTTTAATAGTGTGTCTTTGGACACTATATAATACATATTTCCAAATAAAAAGATGTTTTCTGAACACAACAGCACATGATCAAATTAGAAAAATCTGTGAAACAGATATATATAAGGAAAAGGACTGAAAATTTACCTCTTCTCCTGATAAATATTTTTACCATTTGCAGCATTTTTTCTGTACGTATATATGCGTTTATATAATACACAGTTTATCTACACTTTAAAGTCTGGGTTTCTGCTTTTTTCCACTTAACATTAAATTGTGAGCACTCTCTGTGCCCCAATGTCTTTGGAATACATAAATTTTAAGAGCTGCCTAATACCTCATTATATAGATGAACAATAATTTAATAAGCCCCCCATGATGGATCATTTAGGTTCTGTGAAGTTTTCACTCTAATAAACACGGTTCCATTTTTAACACCCTATACAAGATCGCTAATGTATGATCGGTTACTTCTTTAGAATAGACTATTAGATATGGTATTATACTATATAAAAGGACATGAACATTTTTAATGCTTCTGACTTATAAACTGAAGTTTTCCCATTGAGATTATACACATGCCGTCTTGTTCACCTATGTCTTTACCAACAAAGATTACACTGTTAGCTTGGATTATAAATATTAATTTGTGTTCAACTTAGTAACTAAAAAATAAACAAAAGGGCAAGTGATTATAAAACAGTCCTGTATTTATGAGTCTAAAGGTATACGTTAATTTTATTTACTCACAGCAAGGACAGTTCTCCAGAAGAAAATGGCAAATGAAACAATTCCTAAGAAGGCAGTGGTAAGTACAGGCTTCCAGGGCAGTCCGTAAAAATCAGGCCCAGGCTGAACATCATCAGGCAATGTAGCAACTAGCTGAAATAGAGATATTAGAAATTGTGGGAAACCTGACAGAAATTTACAATAAAGCAGTCACAGAGAATCATCCACAGTAATCTAATTCAAACTCCATTACATAGCGATCCCCTCAAAGTTCTTCAATAGTTTCCACTGCTTCAATAAAAAGAGGATACTGGCGGCTTCCTATTTCTTGTTTGGCTTGACGTATTTTAAAACATTATAAATCTGTCTTTACATTGAGCATATATTTCCATTTTGCAATAAGCCCTACACATCATGTTGTCCAACACGTGGCTCGAATCCCTCTGGATCATACTTTTCTCTTAGCTGGTTTTTATGACTTAAGGCACATAAAACAAAAAGTTGAAACATACTATAGAATCTTTCAGGGCTGCAAATAAAACCTAAGCGATAATGAACAACGCAAATATCAGCTTTTCCTCTAAGATTTGAAATATTGTTTTCTACTCACAGAAAGACAAACGCTGAGAAACTGCACTTCCTGATAACTAACTGGTTTAGACAGACTGCTCTGAATTTAACTGTCTTCTATAAACCCAATGTTTTCATTTTAAAAGTTTCCTCAACGACAGCGCATTAAACTCCTGTCTGCTTCTACACTGTTTTCACGGCCCTGTAGAAGTTAACTATCATATTGGCCCCATCCCCCAAAGGTGCGGAGGATGACATGAAAAGGAACCATAGGGACGTGATGACGCTCGCTTGTTTTGATTACGACTGTGTACCAGAAAGTAACACAGTGCCTGGCACATCGTAAGTAATTAAAAAATGAACACGCGACAAAACCTTCTCAAACACACTCCCATCATCTCCTTAAACAGCACCGAAACGTCCCGCCCGCTTCGGGCCTGACACACTCTATTTCCTCTTCGCCCCGTCAGTCAGTGTACCCGTCCGCTCAGAACTCGTCCACCCGCCTGCCAGAGCTGGGAGCGGAGGCCCATCACCTCCAGGAGCCTGCCGATGAGAGCAGCGTAGAGCACCGACAGGGGTCCCAGAAGCTCCGGGTCCCCCGGGGAAGAGGTGACAGAAGGCACAGTGGCAGGAACTGAGTCCATCGTGACGGGACAGCGGAGCGGAGACGACACTTCCCCGCGGGACGACACCGGACCCCCTCTCTGTCACCGTTTCCTCCTTCGGAAAGGACCCGGCTCAGGGGGCGGAACCTGGGGCTGAACTTCGCCTGCCCCGGCAGCTTGCACTTTCGCCCTACTCCTCCTGTAAAACACGTCATCAGACACGGCCCGGGGCGGAAGTACACGAGTCTACGGAGGCCGGGCCCGCCGTAGGCGGGGCCGTAGCGGAAGAAACCAATGGTCGAGTGGGGCGGGGGAGCAGAGCGAAGAGACCTCCGCGGAAGAAACCAAGTAACGAGGTGAAGATGAAGGGGCTCACCTGCGGCAGGAACTGGGAAAAAAAGCGCTGTTCCATGGGCCTGGGAGCTTCGAGGAGGAGGAGAGTGGGCGGGGGCTGGGGGAAAGGAGAAAGGCCAGCCACTTAACTCTCGCCCAGAGCTGGATCCTTTTGTCACCAGGTACTGAGACGCCGGGCACCTGCCCTAAAATGCTCAGACAGATCAGCCGTTCCCGCTCCCTCGATGGACCACCCCCTGCCTCGGCCGCCGTCTCTTGGGTCAGGTTCCTTCCCAGCCCGCTCCAGTCCTGCTTGCTTTTGCCCTTCCTGGACTCCAAATGTCCACACTGTCCCACATTCGTGCCGATGCCCCTTTAAAAAGTGTAATTCTAGGGAATCTTGTCATTACCACACCTATGCCAATGAGGTCAGTTCTGGGTCCCACATTTTAGGGTTATAGGACTTGTGGAAAAGGGCAAGGAGGAGTCTGGAAATTGCATTCTGAAAGTGGAAGAAACTAAGGATATTTAACCTGGGGCGGGGGGACGATGTTTGCAGATCTTTAAAGGTATGTCTATGAGTTGAATATAAAGCCAATTCATTAGAACAATCAAGCAGGAAAAGCCTGAAAAAGAAGGGCATGGCATGGGTGGAAGGTAGGCAGGCGGTTTAAGCAGGCTCTGTAATTAAAACATTATTATGTCTATAATAATCTGTCTATTATTGGTACTGGCCCAATAATAGACAAACCATGGAACAGAACAGGAAATCTAGAAATAGGCCCAACTGCGTTGGCAACTCAGCATACAGTAACAGTCAGTTGGAGGAAAAACAGACTTTTTATTTAATAAGGTGGTGTTGGCCTAACTGGATAACCAAATGGAAAATAATAAAAATTCGATCTTTTTCTCACTATTCACAAGAATACATTCCAAATGGGTCAGAAACCTGAATGTAAAAAATGAGAACAAACAACTACTACCAAAAAAATATGGATGTATTACGAGTGAACAAAACCTTCCTAATTAGGTCTCAAAAGCCAAGCGAAAAGATTTGTAACCTTGATTACTTGGAGAAAAAAAAAAAAAAAGTGTTCAGCCCGTGGACACAAAAATACAAAATAAGCAAAGCCTGACTATGAAAACCTGCGGAAAACATATTTGTAACATATTACAAAGGGTTAATATTCCTAAAATATAAAGAACTTTACAAATAGAGAAAATGGCCAGCAAACCTATAGTAAAATGAGCTGAAAAAATGAATAGATAGTCCTCAGGAAAAGTAGGAATAGCTCACAAACAGGGAACCATGCTCTGTCTCACTCATAATGAAAGAAATACAAATTAAACCCACACTGAGATACCATTTCTCACTTATATTCGCAAGATCCAAACATTTGACAACATATTCTTAGTGAGAGAATGCAGAGGAAATGGGTACTCTTATGCACTGATCATTATACAAAATGATAACATAACAACCCCTATAAACAGTAATCTGGCTACTTCTCCCAAAATTACCTGTGTAATTACCTACTGATGCAACAATCCAACTTCGAAAGTTCTATCTCAAAGATACGAGAAACATAAGAACAAATGCTGGAAAGATATACGCACAAAACCATGTTATTCCAGCATTATTTATAATAACAAAAGACTGGAAATAACCAAAGTGTCCATCGACAGAAGAGTTGTTGAATACACTAAAGTATACAGTTGACCACTGAATGACACAGAGGTTAGGGGTACAAACCCACTGAATAGTCAAAAATCCCCGTACAATTTATAGTCAGTGGGCCCTCCTTACGCGAGTTTCCTTGGTATCCTCCTTCTGCATCTGAGGATTCAACCAACTGCAGATTGTATAATACTGTAGTATGCATTTAGTGAAAACAATCCGCGTACAATTAGGGATCCAAACGATTCCAACTCATATTGTTCAAGTCAACTGTACTGCGAAACTGGAAAAAAGAAATTAAATAATTCTATATACTGCTAGGGTATGATGTCTAGAATATACATATCTTTTTAAAAGGGGGTGGAGAAAAGTATATTTTTATCTAAAAAAATAAAAGGAGAAGTTATTTTTTTTTCCAGCTTTGAGGGAAAGTGCACTAAAGTAACGTACAATTAGGGATCCAAACGATTCCAACTCGTATTGTTCAAGAGTCAACTGTACTGCGAAACTGGAAAAAAGAAATTAAATAATTCTATATACTGCTAGGGTATGATGTCTAGAATATACATATCTTTTTAAAAGGGGGTGGAGAAAAGTATATTTTTATCTAAAAAAATAAAAGGAGAAGTTATTTTTTTTTCCAGCTTTGAGGGAAAGTGCACTATTTAAAGTGCACAGCCGGGTAAGATGAGTGCACCTGTGAACCTATCATCACATTCAAGATAATGAACATATCCTTCACCTCCAAAAGTCTCATCTCCTTGGTAACCCTACCTCCCACCACTTGTCACAGAATTTCTGTCCTAATGGATTAGTCTGCATTTCCTGAAGTTTTATCTATATGGAATAATTCACTATGTATTCTATTTTCTCTGGCTTCTCTCACTCAGTATAAATTGAGATCCATCCATGTTGCTGCATATATCAGTAGGTCATTGGTTTTTACTGCTGAGTAGTGTTTCATTGTAGGGATAAACCACAATTTATTTACTTACTCACCTGCTGATAGACATTTGGGTTTTTTCCAGTTTTTGACTTTTACAAATTGAGCTGCAATGAAGATTGACATACAAGGCCTTCTATGGATGTATAACTTATTTTTCTTTGGGGTAAACGCTTAGCAGAGGGATGGCTGGATCATCTGACAGGCGTATGTCCACCTTTTTAAGAAACTGACAAAGTGTTTTCCAAGGTGGTTGTACCATTTTAATATCCCCACCAGCAGTGTATATTTCCAGTTCCTCCACATCTTCTCCAACACTTTGTCTTTTTAATTTTAGTCATTCTACTGTGTGCAGTGATAACTCAGGGTGGTTTAAATCTGCATTTCTCTCATAATTAATGATGTTGAGCTTTTTTTTTTTTTTTTACTGTGCTTATCTGCTGTCCACATCACGTATCTTCTCTGGTGCTGTTATTTTACTGGGTTATCAGTTTTCTTATTAATGAGTTTTGAGAGTTCTTTATATATTTGGGATATAAGTCCTTTATGAGATATATGCTTTGCAATGATTCCTTCCTAGTCTGTGGCTTGATATGATTAAGTTTAAGCCTAGCATCTTTTTTTTGTTCTATTTGTCCCATCTGTTCTTTGTTCCCTTTTTCCCCAATTCTGCCTTCTTTTGAATCAAGCCTTTTAATGATTCTATTTTATCTCCTTTGTTGGTTTATTAGCTATAACTCCTTGTTTTGTTATTCTAGTGGTTACTTCAGAGTTTATACTATACATCTTTAGCTTATCAGTCTACCTTCAAGTGATACTATACTACTTCATATATGCAATAAGAATTTTACACAAGAATTATTACCACTTTTCCCTCTCCTGACCTTTAAACTATTGTTGTCATACGTTTTATTTTTACATATTTTCTAAACCCCATAGTACATTAATAATATTTTTCTTTAAACAGTAAATTAACTTTTAAAGATATTTAAATAATGAGATAATCATTTTATATATTTACCCATATGGCTACCATTTCTGCATTCTTCACTCCTTTGTGTAGCTCCATTATTTCCATCTGTTGTCATTTTCCTTATGCCTAAAGGTCTTCCTTTAACATTTCTTATGGTGCAGATGTGCTGGTGAATTCTTTCAGCTCTTGTATGTTGGAAAAAAAATCTTCATTTAATCTTTGTTTTTGAAAATTATTTTGCTGGGTATGCTATTGGAGATTAACAATATTGCTCTTGAAGTATATACATATATTTTTTTTTTTTTTTTTTTTTTTTTTTTTTTTTTTTATGGGCTTTCTGCAGTTGTGGCGAGCAGGGGCTATTCTTTGTTGCTGTGCACGGGCTTCTCACTGCGGTAGCTTATCTTTGTTGCGGAGCACAGGCTCTAGGCACATGGGCTCAGTAGTTGTGGCTCACGGGTCCTAGAGCGCAGGCTCAGTAGTTGTGGCACATGGGCTTAGTTGCTCCGCAGCATGTGGGATCTTCCCGGACCAGGGCTTGAACCCATGTCCCCTGAATTGGCAGGCGGATTCTTAACCACTGCGCCACCAGGGAAGTCCTTGAAGTATATTGGAAGATATTATTCTACTGCATTCTCCCATTCCTTGTTTCCAACAAGAAACCTGACGTCAACCTTATCTTACTTCCTAAAATCTCTTTTCTCTAGCTGCTTTTAAGATTGCTCTTTATCACTTATTTTGATCAACTTGACTATGATATGTCTTGGTGTAGTTTTCTTCATGCTTCTTGTACTTGGGTTTCGTTGACTTTCTTAGATCTGTGGGTCTATAGTTTTCATAAATTTTGGAAAATTTTCGCCCATTATTTCTTCAAATAATTTTCTGGACACCCCTTCTATCCTTTCCTGCAGGGATTCCAGTTATACATTTATTACAGTGCTTGAAAGTGTCCCCACAGCTCAATGACGACATGTTCATTTTTCTTGAGTCTTTTTTCTCCTGTATGTTTCATTGTGGATAGGTTCTATTGCTGTATCTTCAAGTTCACTAATCTTTTCACCTACAATGTTTAGTCTAGTATTAATCCCACCCAGTATATTTATCACCTCAGGCAGTTCATCTTTAGAAGTTTGATTTGGGTCTTTTAAAAAAAAAAAACAACTTTCATGTCTCTACTTAAATGGTAATAATAACTGTTCAGTATTGTTGCCTAATTCTAACATCTCTGGCAATTCTTGGTTGTTTTTTTTTTTGTGTGTGTGTGGTGCGCGGGCCTCTCACTGCTGTGGCCTCTCCCGTTGCGGAGCACAGGCTCCGGACGTGCAGGCTCAGCGGCCATGGCTCATGGGCCCAGCCGCTCCACGGCATGTGGGTTCCTCCCGGACCGGGGCACGAACCCGCGTCCCCTGCATCGGCAGGCGGACTCTCAACCACTGTGCCACCAGGGAAGCCCTCCTGGTTGGTTTTGACTGGCTGATTTTTCTCCTCATCATGAGTCATCTTTTCTCACCTCTTCGCATGCCTGGTAATCTTTGACTGGATGCCATACATTATGAATAAACGTGATGGTGAATTTTTTATGTCAGTTTGGCTGATCATGGGGTACCCAGATTAAATGTCATTTTGGGATATGTCTGTGTGTGTTTCCAGATGAAATTAGCATTTGAATTGATGGAATCAGTAAAGTACGTTGCCCTCTCCAGTGTGGGCATCATCCAGTCCACTGAGGGCCTGAATAGAAAAAAGTACAGAAGAAGGAATTTGTCCCGTCTTCCCTGATTTCTTGAGCTGGAACATCAGTCTTCTATTCTTGGTGCTCCTGCTTCTCAGGCCCTCAGACCTAGACTAGAATCTCGTCATTGGCTCCCCAGGCCATTGGACTTTGGACTGATTACAACACCAGCTCTGTGGGGTCTCCAGCTTGCAGACTGTATACTGTGGGACTTCTCAGCCTCCATCTCTGTGTAAGTCAATTCCCTGTAATAAATCTCTACCTATGTGTATATACTCTTGGTTCTGTTTCTCTAGAGAACCCTAACTAATACAGCAGATATTCTTAAGCTTTGTCCTGGGATGCAGGTAAATTACTGGGAAACAATTTGATTCTTTTGGGTCTTGCTTTTAAGATTAGTTATGTAAGGCATGAGCAACATTTAGTCTGAGGCAAGACCCTTCTGAAACTCTACCCAATTCCCCTAGAGTTAGCAGGTACTGTTCCTGGCCCTGTGTCAGCAACTGATGTGTTTCTCTGACCTTGAATAGTCTTGTCACACTCACGTGCTGATCAGTACTCTGAGGAATACTCGAAGGGGACCTCTCAAAGATCCCTAGTGTTCTCTTTCTGTGTAGTGCTCTCCTTTTGGTACTCCGCGCTGGGAATTCTAGCTGCTTTGCTTTCCCTGGACTTTCAGCTCCATCCCCTTAACTCAGGGTTCCTCCTTTCTGTGCCACAGGCTGGGAACTTTCTCAAGGCAATAAAATGTAACAATTGTAGCCCTCATGGCATCTGTTCCCTATCTTTCAGGAATTACTGTCCTTTGTTACCAGATGACTTGAAAACTGTTGTTTCATGTATTTTGTCTGATTTTTTCTTTTTAGCTGTTTCAGTTAGGAGGGTAAAGCTGGTACCTAAAAATCTATCTTGGCTAGATGCAGAAATCATTTGCTTATTTTTTAATGGTAGGATAGATGATGAAATTAATTTTTAAAATACCTATAGAGGAGGGTATCAACAGGTTGGATAACACTAGGACAAAAGTTAGACTTCTCTGAATAGACCTTGTTTTACAAATTGACTTGGGCTCTTGTAAATGTTAGATAATTATAAAATAAAAAATCTTTTAAAAATCCCTAAAAATTGAAAGCAAATATGAAACAATTAACCTAACTGTGTATCAAGCTGGTGGCAGAACAACATTAAGGGATTATTTCAGGCATACCCTAGTGGGATATAGGTTAAAGACAAAAAGAATTGCAAAACATCCTTGCAATATTTTCAATAACGTATCGCTGGTGGCAGTGTTGATATTGGTATTTTTAATACTGTTATGTGAACATTGTAAAATAAGGTAAATAATTATGTTGATGTTAGTAAAAACTGAGATTTCCAACACTGCAGAAAGAAAATACAATGTCAGATAGATGTGGTTAGCTTAAATTCCACTAGCATCCTTAATTCTGATTGGGAGCATCCACGTGGCATCATGATGAATATTCACATAAGAAAATCCCCACATATTTCCTAGCTTTGTCCTCTAAAAAAGGCCTAAACCTGATGGCCAACTCAAAAGCAATAAGCAATCTTAGTACCCAGAATGTTGCCTCTAAATACCATTTCCCACTAAAAGGAACC
Source organism: Neophocaena asiaeorientalis asiaeorientalis (assembly GCF_003031525.2). Classification (NCBI taxonomy): domain Eukaryota; kingdom Metazoa; phylum Chordata; class Mammalia; order Artiodactyla; family Phocoenidae; genus Neophocaena; species Neophocaena asiaeorientalis. Next base: position 955,167 of record NW_020173691.1, read on the forward strand.
AGGGCTCTTTAGAGAAATAGCTCCTTCGAGATCTGGGCAGAAAATGTACAAAATGAGCTTGGAACATCTAGTTACACTAGAAAGCAAGGAAGGTATCAGTGACCATGAGGTGGTGTCAAAAGGGCCCAGGAGCCAAGCTGAAGAGGCTCCCACTGACCAACAATGGGAGAAATTGAGCACTGATAAGAATAATAACTACAGTGGATTGTAACACACTAAATATTTTCAAATTCACGACATCATAATGATTCTTAAAAAAGAATTAGAAGAGACACACACACAAAAGCCTCTGGGAATCTCTGGATAATGCTGGGAAGACAACTCATTATTTTGAAAACTGTTTAAACAGAAAGAATCAAATATTTATACTGCCTTAACTATACACACCAAATCTCAGTGTAAAGCATAGTTGATTGTAAATTTCTCTTTGTAGAAGTATCCCAGCCTTTACATGAAGTAGGAGTAATACAGTCAATTACCATTCTGCAGTCTATGATACAGATTTAGTCAATGTCACCAATGACTAGTAACATCAAAAGAAGAGGGACATTTAGACATTAGCTGCCTCCTGACAGAAGTATAGATCTTCTATTAAGTATTCTTGCCAAACAAAATTGAAACTGAAAAAAAAAAATTGAAACTGAATCTGACTACCAATCTGACCAACCAATTCCCAAGAAATATAAAGAACAAGGGAAAATGTTCAATTGTACTAGGGGAATGCAGTTAGCAAAATTCACACTATGATACCCCCTAGCAGCCAAACCTGTTTCTTCAGTGAATACATTGCAACAAACAAAAAGGAGACATCTATAGACAGAGTAACTAATCTGATACTTGCCCTCCCACTGAAAATAACTAGAAAACTGGACAAAATATGTGAAAAAAAATAGTTTTTCAGAAACAGAACAATAGGCAGCACACAATTGTGACTCCTGAGAGAAGGGAAACAAATGAGGTGAGCCCTGTGATCACCCAGCTTTCTACCTAGAGGCACTTTCTAGACCTCAGTACAGGCAGGGAGAACCAAAGCAGAGTACACCAGTCTCACTAGGAGGCAGAGATCAGAGCTCAGAGCTCAGGGAGACTGAGGTGCCTGAAATACACAGGGAAAGTTACCAGAAAGATGAAAACTACAAAGAAAGAGTTCCAGAAATCTACAAGGATGACTCCTTCAGTCTTGGGCTGAACTCAAAGCAGCACCTGTGTAAGCAGGATTCCTTGAGGATCAGCAAAGAACAATGACAGGCAAAATGAACAACTATAAGGAGGCTGGAAGCCTAACAATTCCCAGTTAACACAGGGCTGGGAGACATTTGTATTTCAGCTAGTCAGCATGAATTAACATTAATGAATGCTCAAGGCATTTAGTACATTACAGAAGAATAATGTCATCATAGTAGGGAAACACTAGCCCTGGAGTAAAGACTATACATATACTACACCTCCTAACAGATCTTAAAAATAAGACTAGAAAGGATCAAGCTGATCATCAAGTAACTTAACAGCTTAGCAAAACAAACTCCAATCCTTTTTAAAGGAAGCCAGCAAAACCCAGGCACCCAACAACATTCATATCCACAGCGCCTAGCATCCAAAAAACAAACAGAAACAAACCAAAAAAAAAAAAAAAACTTTAGACATGGAAAAAAGCAGGAAAATGTATGCCATAACTAAGAGATAAGTAAAAACAGACCAAGAAATTGCAAGAGATGACAGAATATTAGCTTTAAAGGGCTTTAAAAGAATCATAAAATATATTTAAGAATTTTTTTTTAAATGACCATACTAAGGAGAGAAATGGAAGACATAAAATAGGACTGAGTGGAACTTTTAGAGCTAAAAAATAAAATATCAGGAATAAAAAATTCACCTGATGGGCTTAACAACAGATTAGATTCCACAAAAGAAAAGATCAATGAACTTGAAGACAGCAACAGGAAGTACTTAAACTGAAGCAAAGACATAAAAGGGCTAAAAAACAACAACAAAAAAGAACAGAGCCTCAGTGACCTGTGGAACTACATAAAGTGAACTAACATATGTATAGCTAGAGTCCTAGAAGGAGAGACAAGAGAAAGGGGACACAAAAATTTTTTGAAAAAATAATCTGAAAACTCACAGAACTGTACACAGAAAGGGTGAATTTTACGAGATGTAAATTATGCTTTAATTAATCTGACTTTTTAAAAAGGTGTGTTTATTCACAGATGACATGATCATCTACACAGAATCCTATGAAATCTACAACTCCCTCTAGAAATAATAGATAATTTAATAAATAAGTACTAAGATAATAAGTAAATAATATGTAAATGTAGTACGGTACAAGGTCAACATACAAAAGTCAACTGTATTTCTACACAACAGCAAAAAAAGTAATTGTAAACAAAATGCAAAAAAGGTACCATTCACATCAAAAACCATGAAATACATGGCATACATAAACAAAATATACATGAAACTTGTACAGTGAAAACTACAAATCATCGTTTAGAGAAATTGAAGATCTAAATGAATGTAGAGATGAACTTAATTAGAAGCCTTAATATTTGTTGATATCAGTTCTTCCCAAACTCATCTATAGATTCAATATAATAACAATCCAACTCTCAGCAAGCTTTTTTGTAGCAACTGATAAGTTGATTCTAAAATGTACATGGAAATGCGGTAGCCAAAACAATTTTGCAAAAGAACTACCTGACTGCAAGACCTATTATAAAGCTGTAGTAATTAAAAGGGTGTGGTATTGTCTCAGGACAGAAATAGAGATCAGTGGAACAGAATAAAGTCCAGCAAGAGACATGCATATATGGTCAACTGATTTCACCTCAAGGTGCCAAGTAATTTGAAGGGGAAAGAAATGGTATGGGAGCAAATGGATATCCATCTGAGGGGGGTGTGAGGGAATGAAACCTGACCTTTACCTCACATCATTCACAAAAATTAACTCAAAATGGAACAAAGACTTAATCATGAAAGGTATAACTATAAAACTTCTAGAAGAAAACATGAGAAAATATTCATGTCATTGGAAATGCCTAAGATTCCTTAGGCAGGAAATAAAAAGCACTTTACATAAAAGTAAACATTAATAAAACAGTTAAAAAGTTAAAAATCTGCTCTTTAAAAGGCAATGTTAAGAGATTGAAAGGCCAAGCCAGAGTCTGGAAGAAATTATTTGCAATATGTACTGACAAAGGAGTTGTATCTAAACTATATGAATATAAAGAACCCTTAGACCTTAATATTTAGAAAGAAAAAACCCCAGTTTAAAGGAGGGCAACAAAATAATGCCATTTGCAGCAATATGAATGGACCTAGTGATTGTCATACTGAGTGAAGTAAGTCATTCAGAGATACATGATACCACTTATATGTGGAATCTAAAAAAAGGGTACAAATGAACTTATCTAAAAAATGAACTTATCTAAAAATAGTTAAAGATGTAGAAAACAAACTTATGGTTACCAGTGGGTAAGAAGGGGGGAGGGATAAATTGGAAGATTGGGATTGACATATACATGCTACTATATACTGAATAGATAACCAATAAGGACCTGCCGTATAGCACAGGGAACACTACACAATACTCTGTAATGGCCTATATGGGAAAAGAATCTTAAAAAGAGTGGATATATGTACATGTATAACTGATTCACTTTGCTGTACACCTGAAACACACAACATTGTAAATCAACTGTACTCCAATAAAAATTAAATTGAAAAAACCATAAATAAATAAAGAGGGGCAAAAGATTTGAAGAGCTATTTCACACATAAACCCACAAAAAAGTATGGCCACATGAAAAAGCGCTCAACATCATAAAGCATCAGGAAATACAATTAAAACCTCAAAGACACACCCACTAGAATGTCTACAATTTAAGACTGATAATACCAGGTGTTAGCAAATATGTGACCAACTGGAAGTTTTAGACATTGTTAGTGGAAGTATAAAATGGTACATTCATCCTTGAGAACAGTATGGCAGTTTCTAAGATAAAATAAACTTACCATGTGACTGAGCAAATTTCAATCCTAACTATAAATCCATTTATAATTGTAATTCTACAACAGGAAAAGCTAATCTATTTGAGAAAAAGTTCTGTCAGTGGTTGCCTGGAGTTCGCGGGATATATTGGGAAGGTACGCAAGGGAACTTTTTCAAACGAAGGAAATGTTCCGTATTTGCTTACGGTTGTTTTTACACGGGTGTATACATTTGTTAAAATTCACTGAGCCATATTCCTAAAATGGGTACACTTTGTTATATGTAATATATATCTGATTAAAGTTGATTTAAGGCATATATCAACCCCTTATAACTTTTGGACTTCAACAAGATCCCAAATTAAGTAAGAATAATTTTAAAAGGAAGGGAGGGGATTTTGAAATGTGTCAAATAATGGGTGATATTAAGGAATTACCATTAAGCCGAGTGATGGGCCCATGATTTCATTTTACTCTTCTCTCTCTTTACTATTACTATTTTGAAATTTTTCCATGCTAAAACACTAAAAAAAAACCCCAAAAATTAAAGCAATAACTTCAAATATTTAAAAGATTACTATATAGAAAAGGAATTAGATTCTAGGAGAAAAAAAAAATCATATGGAGGAAAATTTGGAGTCAATATAAGAATGAACTAGCCAACAGAGCAATGTGTAGTCTTATAAGGTAGGTTGATCACACTAGGAATTTTTGATGCCCAGACCTCCTAACTACTGGTCAGGGCTGTAGTAGAGGAAATTATTGCAGTTACTGAGAAGTTGGACTAATTGTTCTCTCAGATCTCTGCAAGCCCTGAGATTCCATTAACTGTTGATCTATGCATCTGACTTCTGGTGCAGTTTTTCCAAACAAGTCAGCACCCGATTATTCCCCAGCTCTATCAAATAATTATCTATACTACTTATTTGATAATTCACGAAAGCGATTTCATGTTTTCCATTTTTCCAATTTTCATATAGATTTGATACACCCCTTTTTAAGCCTTTCAGAAATCAGAAAGATGCTTCATACCTCTTAGACTCTTTTATTCCTAGCACAATACTCTGTACATACTGGGCCATCAAAATACTTTCCTGACAATACCTTTCAAATCATTGTTAGTTTGTAACGTGCGCCCTTTTCTCTTGCTATTCATGTCTGCGTCTTCTCCCACCATCCCTCAAGCAGAGACTGTATCCTCTACCACATCTGTGTCCCCCAGCCCAGGACTAGAACAGGGCTCTGTGCCTATCCACAAATAAAATGAATGAAGAATTCCTCCCACATTTGGAGGCTGTTAAATTTTAGAGGTGATGATGATTCATGCTGATAGCCAAATGTGAATTCTAAGACTGCCTTAATCACTGAAAATTTCATTATTCTAACTGCACAAGTCATGCACACCATCACCGGGGTGGCTGCCACTACCACAACCATGGAGAAAACTGAAAAATGGTTTGGTTTTCCTCCATCTTTCCCATCCTGGTGGCCTTTCTCCTGAATTCCCCAGGTATTCAATGTCTTTACACTGTACTCCGACCATCCAAATGAGAAGTAGGCAGGGGATGAGATCCTATAAAATGCCAGGCACTACACGAGACACTTGACATTATCAATTCATTTCATTCTTACAACAACTGGAGTAGGCATTCTCTGCATTTTAAAGATGAGGAAGCTGAGGTTCAAACTTAGTAATTTGCCCAGGCTTCTAAATGATAAACCTGGGATTTGAAACCGGACCATCCTCACTCAAAGCCCCTGCGTTTGAAATAACAAAAAATAACCCTTTTCCTACAAAAGGCTTGAAATAACAGAACCTAAAGGAAAAATAGTTTTGCTGGAGACAATACTTTCTCTATAGCTCCAAGGGCAACTTTGTCTCCAAATTCGGAAAGCTTGCTCGAAATTCCCATACTTACCAAGAACGTCGAATTTCAACAAATACCACAAGGGGGCGCTAAGTCCTAAAAAGCTTAAGCTTCTGGACAGATTAAATGTCTCATTTGGATCAGGACTCAGACAGATAAATCTGAATAAATATTCTGCCATAAGTGACTCTAAGCACAAATATGACCATACTTCTTTCCTCCTTAAAGCCTTCAAAGGATCTCCATCCCTAACATCACTTATCATGACATACAACTTCCTTTATGTGTGCCCATCTCCCTCCAAAACACCATGACCCTCTAACTCTATACTTGGATAACACCGACTAACGCTTCCCTGGCTTCCCCAAGTAACCTTTTCTTCAAGTCCCAACTCTTCAAACAGGCCTTCTTCCGTGTGACTGCATCTCCCCCGGTCCTATTCAACAACAAACTACACATCCAACTCACACGGGTCCTTCAACCCTGCTCAAAACATGTCTCGGCTAACTTCTGACCTTCTCTGACCATCCTCCCACCTCAGTGAATTAATTTATTCAACATATTATTCCACCATCAGGTAAATACTTCTCTCCCTTCCCATAGCATACAGTGTTTCAAGTCAGTGTCCTTATCTCCCTGCTAGACTGAAAGGTCCTCGAGGGAAGAACCGCGTTTTACAGGTGTGCATACGTCTAGTGCTGGCAGGCAGCACATCCTTCTCAAGTGCTGAACTGAGCTAAGAACCCACCAACCAACATCACACACCTGCGGCTTGTTTCAGAGGCTACCTTCAAAGGCTCAGGAGTAGTTTTCATACAGACATTTTAAGTTCTTCATCTCATGCTTAAAATCAACTTGAAAACTGTAATGATCAACATTCTATTTGAAGAAATTGTATGTCAGACTTACCGTCTCAGTTAAATAAAACACGAATGAATATATGAAAAGAATTGCATTTTCCAAAAGTGTGACACTTGATGGTTCTTCAGCATTTGTTTCCAGTTGCTCTTTTGCATCAACAGCATCGATAGGAGGGCCTTCTGTTGTAATTATCCCTAAAATTGAGGGAGAAAGCTAATACTTTATTTATGCTTCAGAATAAGATTTGTTTCTCTTCATGTAAAATATTTATTGAGTGCCCACTAAATACCAGTCACTCTGCCTGGATATGTGCTTCTCCTGAAGACAATTATATAAAAACATTTCAGGACCCCCATTAGAGCCATCACATCCTCGATTATAAAGTGAACATCATCTCCAACCCACTCTCCCCACCAGCAGTCCCCCTCCATCACTTCCCTGGCAATGCATCTGCTATCTGAACAATGTAGACTCATGGGGACTGAGAAAACCAGAATTTTATGCTTTTGCCATATACACACTGCCACATTTAACAAAGATTTATTTAGTGCTGGTAAAGCACTCTATTAGAAACTTCAGGCAAACAATGAGTAAGAAAAGAGGGTTAGTAAATCTATACAAATGGATGATCTTTTTTAAATCTGGAAAACTGTAATTCTGAGTCGGTTAAAAACTGATGGATTTCTGTTCCCTTTTACGTGAGAGAATATGTAAATAAACAAAACTGAAAATTAAAAACAACAAAAAAGAGCGTTAGTTTGCAGACTTGCACCCATAGTCAGCACCAGCATCTCGCACCTGGCAGGCACTCAGTAACTGCTTACTGAATGGATGAATGACAGCTGCACAAAAGGGAATATGGTAAACACCAAGACAGATGAAAGGGGACTGCTTACAAGGTGGGGGCCTAGCTTGCAGCTCTGTGAAAAAGCTCGAATTCCAGCTCTTCCTGAAAGGATCTCCACGTGACGGAGTGGTAGGGAGGAGATTTCAGGATGAGTTATTTGGGTCTGGGGTGCTTCTTATAAACAGCTAGGAGTCCAAGAAGCAATTAGTGAGAAGTTGGACTAGTTGCCACTCAGATCTCTTCCAGCCCTGAGATTCCGTTGCTATTGACCTATGAATCTGACCACTGGTGAGGTTTTCCCAATCAGGTCAGCACCTCAACACCTGAGATGCATGAAGGACCATTTGGGAAGATCAGCCTCTAAAGGTAGTTGATGCCATTTTGTGCTGGAACTTAAAGGACAAGGCAAAACCCGTTTTTAATTCTGCAAGCAAAATCTTTCCTACCCCTGCATGTTTTTAAGCAAGAGAATAATAAGTCTTACTGATATATGACTCATTCTCAACAAGCAGAACCTTTTTGAGTTACAAGAGTTTAGAAGTAGAGAGTATTATACATGAATGCAATGTCCTCTGGAACATAGGAGCCCTCTAATATGCTGTTTCTTCTCAAATTAGCTGAATTCCTCTTCCTGCTGTGACCTCTCCTATATTTCAAAGGGGGGTAAATCAGGGGGGCAGCCCAGTGCTACCGGGCCTGTGGTATCACAGGGTAATGCTTTACCGATGGTTAGAGACCATGACCTCTAAAAACATAAAATGGTAATGATTCATATTGCCATATTGGATAGACAAAATAACACAATCAGCTGTTCTGATTTATTGGTAAAATGAGTGACTACACAAAAATCAGAAAGCTGTTGATACTAATACTTGGGTTGCATTCTTTCAAACTCTATTTTTAAAACAACTTCCTCAATCCAAATGAAATGAGTTGCTCTCCCACTGGATGTTTACTGTGCTCAGTGATTAAGTACTATTCACAGGGGTCCCTCTACACTGGGCCGTTATGTACTGCAAAAATTCTGTACTGTTTCCTCTCATCTTATAGTATATCTAGACATAAATATCCCCTCACTGTTTTAAAAAAAAACTTCTATGTCCAGGTAGCAAATTAACAAAAGCACTAAGCTACAATGTACTCTATTGGAGGGGAGGGGCAGATGGAGGGAAGACAGAATTTGTGAGTTTCAGAGCAGTGGTTCTCAAACTTTAACTTGTAACAGATCAGAATTCCCTGGACTGCTTGTTAAACAGATTGCCCATCTCCACCACCAGAGTTTCTGCAGCTGTTGGTCTGGCAGAAAACTACTGTTTTTGAGCAGTAGGCTTTTTAAGAATAGTGTTTTAGATTTAAGTTACTTGCATAAGCTAATGCTAGCCAAGCACTGGTTGGTAGGTTAGTTACGGTCTCTGACCTGCTTCGTATGATTGACCTCCACCTGTCTTGACTCCTACTTTTTCTGTTAGTTCTGGGATTTCCTACTTTTTATGCATTCACACCTGTGTTATTCTCCCCTCTATTTCCTACCTTTAGCAACAAATCTCCTAGGAGGGCTTCTTTAGAATAGGCTTCTACTTTGTAGAGAAAAATTAGCAAGCTTTACCTGGGTCTCCGGCTGTCTCGGTATTTGGCTCCTGGGACACTTCTGATGTACCCATGTCACTGGTCACAGGTTGATCCATGTGGCTGGGCTCTTCAGGAATCTGCATTGTAAGAACTTCTGTGTTTTCCCATGGAATATTCTCCTCCAGCGGTGGTTGTATGTCTGTAGGGGAGAAGAACGCACTGGGCTGGCAAAGCTCGAAGACAGCCCCCCTCCAGCAGCCCCTCACCACACATCTCCAGGGCCCCTCACCCCTTGCCCTCAGTGTGCTAGCATCCCGTGGGGCACAACGGGGCAAGGAAAAAAAAGAGTTTCAGTTGCTTTCCTTTCACTTCACAGATGCCTAAGCTACACAATGAAATTGACAAAGAAACCCTCATCCCGGGAATTCCCTGGTGGTCCAGCGGTTAGGGCTACTGTGCTTTCACTGCCATGGCCCAGGTTCAATCCCTGGTCCGGGAACTAAGACTACACAAGCCATGTGGCAAAACACACAAACAAAACAAAACAAGAAAACCCCTCATCCCGAAGTATTTCATAAATAAATATATTTATGGTAGGGACTTCAATAAGCCTAACTTCTCTTAGCAAACCAACATATGCCCACATAGATAAATGTGCAAAAGGGAATTCCAGTCAAGAGCAGAAATAGGAGACGTCTATTCTACCCAGAAATAACAGGCCCCCTTCATACACAAGCATGCTTGTTTCACAGAGCTAGCCCAGAGAAGGGCGTTACGTACAAAGGCAGCTCTCTGAAGTACCTTTCAAATATTTTCAAAGTACCTCCAAGAGTCAGAAGGAGTGAACTCATTTCTGTCCCTAAGAGGCTCAGAGCACACAGCCCAATGCGCCCCACAGCAAAGGTGAATTTCTTTGAAACCTCATAGTTTACCCTGAAAATTCATTTGAGTTTTGCATTCTAATCCAAAATATAGCTGCTTTGATTAAAAGCAAAAACGTTCCCGTCTCCAAACTGGCATTCTGGGAAGATACATTTTTTCTGTGGCTTTATGTCCCCCTGTTAGTCTGCCGTATACCCTCAGTTCAAATGCCTCCATTTGAAAAGCATGGGGACAGAGAAACGAGTATGGAGCTAAGAATCAGCTTAGCTAGGATGCTGGCTCAGCGTCAGTCCAATCACTATTTCCTCAACGGCTTCTCCGCCAAGCGCTGTGTTAGAAGGCTCTGCATCCTGGTTTGATCCTTGATCAAGCTGCATGCGAGAACCCGAGGGCCTGGCAGAATTTAACTACCTAAGTGACTGCCCCAAAGAGGCAGGAAAGAACATGGCATCCATCAAAGATGAAAGCTGGAGGGAATGAAGAAACTCGGGCAAGGCATCGAGTTAAAAGTGATGCCAGTCCGTCCCTGGACAGACAGCAGTTATTCTACGTGTTCAAAAAAGCCCTTTCCTGAAACTTGTACGCTGTTAACAGGTCTACTTTGTGCGTCATTTTCTTGTTCCTATCTTTCTCTTTTTATGATGTTTCTTTTTGAGAATGCTACCAGTCTCACTGTCTAAGGGAAAAGCAGGGCAAGAAATCCTTATCCACGCTCCAGCCTCCAAGAAAGAAGGCGGGAAGGGCCGTGTGGGCGTCCCCGTGCTGCCCCTCACCTCTGGGCACGCTGGCACCTGTGGACGGAGCTTTACAAGCACGGCACGAGGTGCTTCAGCAGTCCCCTGGTCCCCACACCCGTTTCTCAAGCCCAACCCTACAAGGCCATAGGTGGGCGCCTCACCTTCCGCTGGTCCACCCCAGCCTTCCTCTGCAGGCTGTGCCACTGCCAGGGGTGCAGTCTCCTCCACCGTGGAGTGTCTGTACCTGACAAAATAGATCAGGTCTTGAACATCATCTAGCACCGCAGCCTCTTCAAACATGCTACTGTCCTTCATCCCCAGGTCTCTGTTTTCCATCACACGAGCATCGAGCATCTTCTCTGCCTCGCTCAGAATGTGTGACTCGCAAGCACGGAAGACCTTATCTAGGACTTTCTCCACATTATAGGGCAGGCTCTCCCGCTGTGCCGACTTCAGCTTGGATGACATTTCCTGGAACATGGCTTCCAGCTTATGGACGTCAAAGTACTTCTGGAACCGCTGCAGAGACTGCTGATCTTTAAAGAAACTGCTGATTATGGGCAAGTCCTCCATGTGGACGCTGTGCTCAGGCCGTATGGGTGTATGTGGAGCCCAGGGGAATGGGTCGTCATCACGGTCCTCAGAAGCGGACCCCTGGCTTCCTGCATCCACGAGGTTCTGTACATCCTTCTCATCCTCTTTCAAGAGTTCTATGCCAGGCTTCTCTGCGAGCCCTGAGGTCTGCAGGTGTTCCTCAAGGCTGTCTTCTTTAAGAGAATCAGGATCTTTATTCTGAGACGCTTCACTGAACTCTGGAGTCTGATTTTCTTTCTTGCCAGGAAAGTCACTTCCTTCAGGGGGTCTCTGTGCTTTCTGATCCACACTACCTGGGTCCCTGCCTAGACTGTCTACCCCTTTACCTGCAGTCTCATTTTTTCTTTCATTTTCCAATATATTACTAGTTTCTTCTTTGTTTTCTTCAGTTTCAGGATCAGTCTTAATGGCACCTAAAACAGCTTTTTCAGGGACTTGAAGGTCAACATCTAACCTCTTGTCCTGAATCTCAGGGCTTTTTTCTTTAGACCGTTTTGCACTCACAGCATTTTCATCCTCCAGTAGCTCTTCGGGGCTGTAATTGTCATCTTCTGCTTCTGGATTTTCAGTGTGGAAACCTCGTCCTTCTGTGCTACCAGTTTGGCCCGTTCTTCCCACCTCCTGTGTGGCCGGCAGTGGCTGGTGCCCTTCATCTGAGGTGTCCGCTGTGACCTCTGTGACCTCTTCCCCAGAGAGGCTTCTCTTCTCCCTCGCTTGCTTATGAACTGCGGCAGCCATATCTCCTTGCTGCCAGGAAAGATTTCTTCCCAGAATGGGACCCTCTTCCGGTTTTCTTGGCAAACCAATTTCACCTGGGGGGGAGGACCTAGTCTGATTTTGAGGTTTAAGAAGCCATTCCTTTATAAGTTCCTCACCTGGATGCTCCCCCGAAAGCATGCGTGGTTTCGGTCTGTTTACCAAACCATCTACTTCCTGCATGCTCTCTTTGGAAGCATTATGCTGATGACCGCCCAAGACTGGTGCCACACCCACGGACTCCTGTTTAATCTTTCCCTCGTCCCTTTGATTCCCTGCCGCTTCAGGTACCAATTCCCTCTCCGAGGCACCTTCCAAACTCCGCCCCCCAGGCTTCTCTTCACGGAGCATTTCTTTTGTGATATGAACGGCTGCTCCTTTTAGGTCATTCTCCTGGTTAGCAAAGGCTGGTTTTAATGTTTCCGTACCCTTTTCAGCAGCTGGCGAAGAGCTGAGGTGGCCGCTTTGAGGAGAACCACGCACAGCCGTGCCTTCTCGCATCTCATCCTCTAATCCTACCTCATCCTGCACCAGGTCCCTCTTGGGTTCCTCAATCTTCCTCCCTTTTCCTTTAATGTGAAGTTCTGTGTCCACTTCTGGGTCTTGGTCATTATTTGCTTTAGGGACTTCTACATTCAAAAGGCCGTCTGCTGCCTTTTCAGGGTCAGTATGATCTACTGCTGGCTGTGGTTTCCCCAGTTTGCTGTCCAGGACTAATGCATCATCCCCTTCCTCTCCTTCCTTTGATTCAGTACTCTGTAAATCCGTACCCGTGTTTTCTTTACCTTCTGTGACATCAGAGAAGATGGTATCTTCCCAGGTTGTTAGTATATTTTTATCACCGTTTTTGATGCCAGGGGTCTGAGTTTCCTCAACTTTCTGCTCTTCATTTGAATTCTGCTCTTTCTCTGTTGAATGTTTCTCAACTCCAGAGCTCGCTGGAGCTTTCGTATCTGCTCCACCTATAAAGGTTAGTAATGGCAGCTCATCCAAGTTTTCTTTACTCTCCTCTTCTTCCTTCCCCACTGTGTAATACTCAGCATCCAATTCCTCAACAAAATCGTCCTCTAACGAAGTAACAAGTCTGGTTGTCTCGTCATCTGACACGAGTGCATCGGCAGTTGAGCCAAATTTGGTTTTCAAGTCCAGAGTCATTTCTGTTTTCAGAAGTTTGTAAGCGTCAATCCTCTCCTGTTCCTTCGAGACCTGAGAACTATTGCTGGTTTTGTTGTTTTCACTTTCTGGCACTTTTAACTTATCTTGCAGCATTTCTCCAAAAGGTTCAAATGAAGACCGCTCTCCCTGAGCATGACCCGTTTGACTATTTACATGGGGGTGGCTCTTCTGAGCCTCATGTCTTTCCCTGAGTTCCTTAGTGTTTTCTGATAATATACTTTCACTTTCCTCTGAGTTGGGTTCTACTGGCTCAGGTTCAGGGTCACTTCCCTTAGACGCTTCACGAGGTTCTTCCACATGCCGAGAAGTTTCTTGTTTAACTTCCGCAGAATCTCCAGTGGCAGAATCGTACAATTCCAAGAATCCTAGAAGTTCTTCTACGTTATAATTATCAAAATCATCTCTTCCCCCATCAAAACAAACAAAATCTGTCTCCTGCAAGGGAAAGGAAAACATTAGTGTGTCACTAACCGAGTGTCACAAGAGCAAACGCTTACCCAGGCTAATGACAGCGATGATCTCAAATTCACGTTTGGCTCTAGAGGGGCTTTTGTGCCAACCTTGGGGAGTCAGGAGATAGGAGGATGGAACCCACTTTTCCCTGGCTTCCTGCTTCCATGAGGAAGGACTTCTACCTGAGCAATGCTCCTCCTGGCTTCCCTTCATTCTCTTTTCCCCAGGGGAGGAATGATTTATGTGGCTGGTGGGTTTGTTCTGCACCATCCCTGCTTTCTGCTTGAGATTGGATGGAAGGAATACACGCCCTCTCTCTTCCATGCTGCCAGTTTTACAAGGACAGCCCCCCTTGGGGAGACCCCCACTTGGCTAGCTCTGCCTGTGGCTGGGTAAGTCTGTCTTATTCTAGACTGCAATGTTCAAAAGCCCATTAATTTCCGCACACTTGAGCCATGTTCTCCAAAAAGCTTTACCAGTAAGTAATGGTGACATTTTGGTCCCCATCTACCTGACTCCTGGGTTTCTCGATTTGTTCTAAGCACAAGTAGGGAAAAGTAGGGTATCATTTATTGGGTCCCCCGACTTCCAATACCTATGCCTGATGTTCTGGGAATTTACCTCACACTAATTTGCCCAGGAGAAGCTGGAAGACCACCCAGCGTCTCCATCATCCTCCCCTCTAGGCTGTGCTTCTCTGCTTACCCAGCTGGAAACAGGGAGAATCACCTAGCTGACAGGCTCTAAGTCTACAACAGATTTCTGGCTCATTTTTTCCTTGGATTGGGAAAGATAACTCAGCTTAAGAAGCATCTTACTGAAATACAGGTGCAGGGGAAGTAAAAATGTTAAGGAACAGAGAATGGTGTCAAGGGGCTCCCCACTTAACTATCACCACAAATACACCTTGAAAACAAGATTCAGTGAGGGATATATTCTACTTTAAATCAGGGTTCTGATTAGCTGTCAATAAGATCTGCTTTTAGACTACCTGTAAGTCTATATTCTTCCTTTCCTCTTGCTAGTAAACAAATTGACATAAAATGGGTCGCAAACAGAAGGAAAAGTTAAAAAGCCAACAAAGATAATCTCCTTCTCCTAACTAAACTCTCACAATACTCTGGAGAGACCTAACAAGTGTGGTAAGGATGAATGATTCCTCTTCCCATCGCGTGCATTTCTAAGCCATTTCGTAATGTTGAGGGAAGCATGTAGTGAGAGGTACAATGAGAAGGCAGAATCCCCAACAAGTGAGGTCTCTGTGACCAGTGAGCTGCTGTCTCATACGTATTTCCCTCCCAGCAGCATCTTCATTAGGAGTGAAGCCTAACAGGCAATAGGGCTGATTTCATGTCCCTCGAAAAGACAAGGAAATTTCAAGAACAGCAGTGGCTCTATGACTTCATCCATTCTGCCGAGCTCAGCTGAGAAGTGCCCCAGGCCAGCAGCTCACATGCTCTTGCAGCAACACCAAAGAGTTATTCAAAGATTTCCATTTGAAGGTGGGCATCAATTCTTATACATTTTAAAACTCCAGAAAATAATCAGCTGGAATGAGGATCCCAGAGCACAAAATCCTTGTCATCACAAAGCTATTTTAAGTTGGTGCACCCTGGATGAATGCTTTACAGACTGTGCAGTCAGGACCTTGCAGATTTGAGGCTGGACCTCATCTGAAATGCTCAGGTTCCCTTTTCCAAAATCTATCACATAACTCTAATCCCTTAAATCATTACAGTCAGTAAGAAAACCTAGTATAATTGGGGGTTTGATTAATTTAACCTGATCTCTATATACTTAAAATGTCTAAAAGCTATTCAATGAGTAGTTTTCAAAGTGAGACACCTCATCTTACTTGTAAAAAAAGTATTTACCTCCTAAATTTAATAACTAAATACAAAGATATTGAATTCTTCGTCCTTTTTTCCTCACATAAAATAGCAAAGAAAAATCCTGAGTAAGTATACATAGCCTTATATAAGAACACCTGCTTCAACATATAACTATCAGATTATGATATAAAGTCTCCCGTAAATTCTTTTCAAACTTTTCTTCCTTCCTTCCTTCCTTTCTTTCTTTAAAGGTGTCTAATAAATTAAAATCTGATACACAGATGTTAACTTTTTTTTTGATCAAAACACATTCAAAGACTTGCAAAAATACTTAATTGTATGTAACTGATGAAGTTATAAACCAATTTATAATTGAGAACAATAACAACAAAAAGTCCACAACTTACATCTGTTGGAACTTGTAGCTCTTCTTGAGTATATTCATGGACTACGCGGATTAAATCCTTTGGAAAATATCCAAAAGTACGCCCAACCTATATTAAATGGGCAAAAGAAATGAATATCAATCAAAATTCTGTAGAAGAAATATAAATGAGAGACTTCTTAGTAGTGAGAGGAAATATAAAGATAGGTAGATATAACCACAAGAGATGCATGTTGCTATTACGATTACAGAGATTATTATTCCAATAAAAATTAAGTACAGAACGTTGTAAAGGCAACTTTTCTAAAACCACTGAAGTTTTCTTTCAACATTCAGCTTAATTTTAAACACAGGGCACATAAAGTGAGATTTCTGAAGTAGCTAGAAGATCTGCATAAGAGAAAATTATTGTATATTATGTGATTAAAACTATGTAAATCAAGGCTGGTTAGAAACAATTCCAAATAACCTCTAACAAGAATTTATCTGCACATTTCACAGTATCACTCATAAACCAGTACTTAGAAGTCTTTCTTAAACCAATAAACAAAAGCCATGAGGGGACTTCCCTGGTGGCACAGTGGTTAAGAATCCGCCTGCCAATGCAGGGGACATGGGTTCGATCCCTGGCCCAGGAAGATCCCACATGCCGCGGAACAACTAAGCCTGCGCACCGCAACTACTGAAGCCTGCGCGCCCTAGAGCCCATGCGCGGCAACTACTGAGCCCATGCGTGGCAACTACTGAAAGCTGCCCGCGCTCCGCAAAAAGAGAAGCCACGGCAATGAGAAGCCCGCACACCTCAATGAAGACCCAATGCAGCCAAAAAGTACCACACCAACAAAAAAAAAAGCCATGAAAATTAATAAGAAAAAAAAAACATTTCTGAAATGCATGACCACTACAACAAAAGGCAAATATTTATTGATATCATGGGCTATACTAGGTTTTTCAACAAATGGATTTTCAAGTATTTGGGGAGAAAATAAAATTCATACTAACTACACAGCAAGCTGTTTCTTGCAAAGTAAACCTCTATAGAAGATTATCCCATTTATCTATAGCACTAACCGCTAAGATATATTAAGTTTGTCCTCTTGAGAAACATATGCTGTCTTTTACTAGCTACAGTCTGAAAGGGAGAAGCAGATCTCTTTCCAATCATTAAAGGAGATTGACATGCAGATCAAATGCACAAAAAGAAAAAAAAAGGCTATCTTATCACTAACTCCTAAAATATCCTCATTACCAGGGCTCTTGTTGTATCTGGCAACTATGTGAAAGCCAGTTTTAGTAGAATACTGCCTTGAAGATTAGATAAGACAAGGCAATTTTAAATTGCTACATTGGCAGCTAAAGTCTGAAACTCTAAAAAACAAAAAGAAGCTGCAGGATGAAAACTAAGAAATAAAAACAAGAACCATTCTGATAGCTCAGGAGAGATAGTTTTTAATTTCCTTAACTATAAGGTTCATGAAATGAGACAGGAGACTGAGGGAAAATACATTTACTTCCTTCTCAGGAAAATTTTATTTTATTGAGAGAATATGGAAAAGGGAAAGAAATCAGAGCTCTGTGAAGAGAGGAAATACATTTATCTTTGTATAATCTTTGTCAACTGAGACCATAGGTCAATAAAAAACTCCGTATTTTTACATTGAGTGGGTCCTGTTTCTTATGATCTGACAAAAAGATGCAGAATCATGGGCCCTCATGACTGAAAGTAAGCTTTATATCTAATTTTGCTTCCGTATATCATCTCTGCCAAGGAACTGCTGAGTTGATTTGGGAAAAGAAAGAAAAGGGAAGGGGAGGAAGGGAAGGGGAGGGAAGGGAAGGGAAGGCAAGGCAAGGGAAGGGAAGGCAAAGGGGAGGGAAAGGGAAAGGGGAAGGGGAAGGGGAAAGGGAAGGGAAGGGAAGGGAAAGGGAAAGGGGAAGGGAAGGGAAGGCAGGGGAAGGGAGGGGAAGGCAAGGGAAGGGAATTGTTTCAAGAGAACAAAATCTGCATAGGCTACTATTAGGACAAATGTAAATAAGTGCCACTGCCCTGAAAGGAAATATTCACAAGGAAAATGGGTAAGATATGGGCCCTGCCGTTACAGAGCTTTTGACTCCACAGGAGGTAAGACTGTACACACATTAACTACAAAGCAAGGCAGTAAAAGGAACGCCACATAAGCAGTGCAAACAAAGTGCCACCTAAACAATTATTAGACAGCAAAGATCCCTTCTGGCTGGGAGCTGAGGGCAGTGCTTCCCTAGGAAGGCAGGGTCAGAGTTGGGAACCAGAAAGATTGGCAGGCTTTCTAGACGTGAATATGGTCGTGAGCAAAGGTGTGGAAGAGGGAAAATGCAAAGTCAAGTTCACTTATCCAAACGCTCCAGCTTCACCACTACATGAAAAATGCAGCCTAGGGACTTGGAAAAAATGTTCCAAGAGTAGAAATCTCACGCAGTATACTTGAAAGAAACAGAATAGATTCTTCTTTGAATATGGTGATTCAACTGGGATCCTGCCTAAATACAAGGGCTGTACCTGACCAGTTGGTCTTACAAGACTCCTCCCTAGGAATCTGGACTGCCAGCAAAATAAATCGAATCTTCCCGATGGGGGATTCTCAAGCCCTCTTTCCTGTTGTTTGTTTGGTGTTTTATTGAGTAAAACTTTTCACATTTGGGACTGGGTGTTTCTCCGAGTTTGTACAATCCTAAGGGCATTGAGGACTCTTATTACTTTCAGTAAATAACCAGTCCACACATCACATAAAAAGGAAAGGACAAGAGCTCCATAAGCCTCCCAATCAGGTCACTCGTAGTGAATCTCCTCATTAAAAACATCAAAGCATGACAAAGTCAATGATTTCCATGTCTGCTGTCCTGGCACCCACAGAGCTGGCTGGGAATAGAGCTGCTTCAGTGAACCTGGGGAGCAATTGTCCAAAAAAGCAGGAAAAGGGTGCCCCAGCAGCTGCAAGCAAAACAAGCAACAAACAAGAAAGCACACAGGGAAAATGATCCTTTGCTTTTTTAACAGAAACAGCACACATGATTAGGTAGGTGAATAATTTAGAAAAAAATTATTTTTAAAATTAACTCCATACGTGAATACCTGAAACACTACCTTGCCCATACTTTACAGGATTAAGGCCACAGATACTTCCTTTTTGAAACAATGAAGTTAAGATTTTTCAGGTTTCACCATCGGTAACTACTAGTTTGTTTCCGGCATCTGTGAGTCTGCTTCTGCTTTGTTACATTCATTCGTTTTACTTTTTACAGTCTACTTATAAGTGGTAACATACAGTATTTGTCTTTCTCTGCCATATTTCAGGAAGCACAACACCCTCCAGATCCATCAATGTTGCTGCAAATGGCAAGACTGCAGTCTTTTTATGGCTGAATAATACTCTATTGTATATATATCCACCACATCCTTATTTACTACGTATGGAGCATCTGTGGCTAGTAAGGCCTAGAACTTGATGCTGAGGAGTGATAGCCAGAAGCAGTTCAGTTCTGTTTAAGTCCCTTTTCTGTGTCCCCAGCTGGGGACACAGACCATCCTCTTTTTCCACAGTCTAGCAGAGAGGACAGGTTAACTCCATCAAAGACCCCAAGAAACAGTTTCTTAAATTTACAGTGCTGGCTTCCCTGGTGGCACAGTGGTTAAGAATCCACCGGCCAATTCAGGGGACACAGGTTCGAGCCCTGGCCCGGGAAGATCTCACATGCCGCAGAGCAACTAAGCCCACATGCCACAACTACTGAGCCTGCGCTCTAGAGCCTGCGAGCCACAACTACTGAAGCCTGTGCGGCTAGAGCCTGTGCTCTGCAACAAGCAAAGCCACAAGAAGCCCGCGCACCGCAACGAAGAGCAGTCCCCGCTCGCCGCAACTAGAGAAAGCCCGTGAACAGCAACGAAGACCCAATGCAGCCAAAAATAAAAAAATAAAAAAATAAAAAATCTGCAGTGCTAAACAAGCCAATAAAAAGGAAGAAAATTAAGTATGTCAAATTTTTACTTACACTTCCAGCCCAAACTTCAGGCGATCCCCCTGCCAGTTTATAGTAGACATATACAGGGTCACCTTTTTTAAAATTCACAAAACGACAATCCGGGCCTGTAAAATCTTCCAGAGCCTCACCCCGGTACATTAACACTGTATATAAAGAGAGAAAAAAAACAAGCAGATATCAGGATTCAACTTCCACAGTCCATAGTGGCTGATCAGGAAATATAAGAATCCACTGTAAACAACAATAAAGTTTCTCCAGTACTCTCTGGAACCAATCACTTTCAACTCATATGCTCAAAGCATCTATAGAGCTTTATTCATTATAAATCATGAATCCCCCTGCAAGTAGACAGGAGAGAGGGAAACTTTCCCAATGCGTCCACCGCCACACATGGCTGGTCTCAACTGAAACTCTTGGTTCCCTCTCTAACCATCTAGTCCTCAGTCTTTGCTGTTTCATAATCATGAAAAGCTTCATTTTGCAGTTGGGTAAATTCGAGCGCAGATGGTACTAGTGTAAGCATGACTAAATGCAGAGGTAATAGGTAATTGGGGAGAGCACCCAAGAACCCCCAAGGGGTCAATTAACTTGAACTAACCACTAAAAGGCCCTATCTTTAAGTGGCTGTAACTGCTACCACTCAGCAGTAAACACTGTCCATTTCATTTGCAGTCAAGTTGCTCTCTCCCTCAGTATATGGATAATGGGAAAGGACATCACACCCTATTATGGATCCAATCACATTACAAGATATTATTTTTCTGAAAGTATATAATGTTGACTATACCCAACATTAAGGTTTATTTATTTCTATAAACAAAATCAAAAGTAGGCAAGTGGCTTTTGTTTCTATAAACAAAATCATATGTGGCAGGGATAAGCAAAACTATGAGAATTGTTTAGTAGTTACCTTCAGTCTTAAAATGCAGGACAAATCACACTCAATCTAGAAATTGGTAGAAGCAATATTTTTCTTTTTGTTGGCCAAATACACAGTTTCTAATGTAAGATGAAATGGACAATAAATGCAATTAAGCAGCAGAGAAAAAGAAGAATGAAATGGAAATAACACTTTCTCTAACAGCCAATTAGCAATAAGTACATTAAAGCACATCTTTAAATACGTATTTGAGGGACAAACATATAGATTTAAAGGGGGTTATTTGGATTTTAAAGCTAAAATCTTATTATTTTAATACATGTCAGCATCCTAATTCAGATACAATTAGGTGAGAGGCCAAGGTGAAGGTGATGGACAATTTAAGACTGGGAATTCTATCAGAATTGGAAACAGCAATGTATCTCTTATTCCCCCTTAAAAGAGATCACTGCAGATTTGTAATAATAAATCAGATGACAACATATGCATACTGAGGAACAGCTATCTGAAAAGCACACAAGGACAGCTCACAGGCACACACCTTACTAAGTAAACACTTTATGCAACAGAACACAGACCCAGAGCCTGCTCTAGCTGCTGCCTGTTGTGTTTGGTTACATCTGTTTCGACACATGCCATTTCTCAAGTTATGTGACTGCCACGGGCCCTTCCAACACCATGTCTCCATACTAAGGAAGCATCAGTGATGTGATTCTCTAGGTAACTGGTTTTGAGGAACCCAGGTAGGATACTGCTTGAAAGCAATGAATAGCAAACATCTGCTATATCCAACCCTGCTTGCTAATAACCCGGATTTACGCTGAGAAAACTGCAGGAACAATTCATGGAAGTTGCTCCACTTTCGTGGCGTTTATTTACATCAGTCCTAGGGTTACTTCTAGGAATGGCTTAACACAAATCAAAGACTGACTCCTTTCTTTCCTCTAACGGCTGGCAGTGCTACAGTTCTTCAAATTGTGAAACTTGGTTTCGAATAACACCCATTTTGAATATAAATAGCTAAACTGTAGGCTTCGGCCTCCTCAGAACGAACATTTTTCTATAGGTACTGGTTACAACAGATGAACAACCGTTTCTGAAGTGGTTATCGGTAAGTTTACAAGGTTATCTGAGACCGGCTGGGAGGCCACAAGGATGATACTTGTCCGGCAAATACACAGGAAGACAGCCCAAGAGCAATAATGATTAAGGCTGAAGCGAGCTGGATTTATAAAACTCTTGCAGTATTTACCGTTTTTACTTTAACAATCCTCTTCACCTGAGTTTGGGGCTCTCTGCCCTCCTCAACGCCCACGGTCCACCCTCCCACCCCCAATTCGCGGTTAGGGAATCATTCCGCTTCCTGCGCAAAGAGGAGGCTGCTGGTCCCAGGTGGCCTCTTTCGAGAACGAAAGATTTTGGCCTTTCCGGTGCCCTCCCTGTCTGGCTGTTTGCAGGAGCCTTCCAAGCACAGAAATGACAGAACTGAGGCAGAGCCGGGGAGGAGACCTTGGAACACACCGCAAGCCTGGACTCCGGGCTCGTCCCAAACCTAAACTCCAATCCCTGTTCAAAAGGTGGTCCGAGCCCCGAATCCCAGTGAAGCAGAGGGGCAAAGGGGCAGCGCCAGGAAGCCTTTCCCGAGCTCCACCAGCAACCTGCCGCAGGGAAGGCGCCCACCGAGCCCTTAGCGCATCTGCCCCCGGACTGCACCCAGCGAGGTCCCCGCCGAGGGAGCAGGATAGCGCTCGCGGGCAGCGCGGGGAGCCCAAGGAGAGTGGCGCGCCACCCCATCCTTCCTCGGAGCCGGGGCGGGCCGGGGGAGGGGACGCTGTGAAACCGGGGGCCACCCCCGAC
>NW_020173691.1:977886-993625 GCF_003031525.2 Neophocaena asiaeorientalis asiaeorientalis
ACGGCCTCCGGGAGGGGATGGAGGGGGTCCGGGAGGAGGAGGAGGACCAGCACTCGCACCTCCTTCCCAAGGCTTTCTCCTCCGGTTGCTGCCTTGGCAACCGGGACTCTTATCTTCTCCCTCGTCCAATCGTCTGCCTTTGCCCCTGTCCATTCGCAGTCGACCCTCCGCCAGACTACCTCCCTCGCCCACCCCTCTCTGCGACTTTGGATCCCCCGACCCCGCGCCATCCCAACAGCAGGTCTTCTTTGACACCTTCTTGCAGCTTCTGATTTCTGGTTCGTCCCAAGCTTGCTCACCCTCACCCCTCTTCCTGGTTTGGTACTTCCTTTTCCGAACTACCAAATCCCACCCACGATTTACCACTGATCGTCTCCAGTTCGAGATTCCCTCTTATTCGGACTCCCAGCGGTTTTGGGGGGCCCCATCCCATGACCCCCTTATATTAGGAAAGGGAGGTGTCAGTGGAATGGTGGGTCGGTGACGTACAATAGAGCCAGTGGCCTGCTTGCTCTTTATCCCCACCCCCGGCCCTGGGAGTTGGAGGTGGGCAATGGGTCCTCATGCTGAGATCTTCAGATTTGGGGGTCTTTATCCATAAGGGGAGAATAATTTAATTCAATGCAAATATATTGAGCTTCCCTTTTACGCTATTAATTCAGGCCAGACGCTGGACAAAGCATTAGGATGGTGAGGGGAAACACGTAGATCAACAGACAAGATATCAGGCCTTTGTCTAAAAAAGCCCACAGTTTAGTGGAAACAACTCACATCAAAACGACTAAAGAATAAATGTCGTTAGGAGGAAAAAGCTAATCAACAGCGGCTAACATTTATTGAGCGGTTTCTTAACGTCCGAGTGTTATTCTAAGGTATGTACGCATATATATATATACACATACCAATTTGTTTAATGTGTCTTCACAACAACAGTAGGTCCTACCACTATCTTCATTTTCAAAATGAGTACATTGCCTTTGTCTGTGACCAGGGTCTTCTCACTGTTGTCTCTGCCAAGGCTATTTATCAACCTTGAATGCCAATCGAATGCATTAGTTGGTTTCCCAAACTGACTGGTTTCTTTCAAAGCAAGAGGAAAGAATGTGACCCATCCATGCAAACCATAATGCTGAATAAAGGCAAAGATGAGAGATGTTCACAGTTGTTTATCTATAGGGGCCATGAGATGTCCCACTGGTCCAGTGTCGTTTCCATGCTATCTGGAGAGAATGTATAATCGATTAGGTGACTGTCCAAATAGCAGTGCCATGAGGAGTTCTTCTTTTCTTTTCTACTCTGTGTTTCATTGCTTTAGAACCTTAGGTGTGTCTAACAGGCATCTCCAACTTCATATGTTGAAAAGCAAACTTCTTATTTTCTCTCTCAAACCATGCTCCTTTCAATCTTCCCTATCTCAATAACTGGCCATTTAATTCTATTTTCCAGGTGTTCAAGTCAAAAGCTTACAAACTGTTCTTGACTTCTCTTTGTCTCATACCCCAAGTCCAGTCCATCAGACCATCCTGGGCACTCTCTTTGAATTGCTTTACTGAGGTGTAATTGACATACAATAAATTGTACACATTTATAGTTTACAACTTGATAAGTTTTGACACATACACACTCGTGAGACCACCACCACAATCAAGGTAATTAACATATCCATTACCCCAAAGAGTTCTCATGCTTCTTTGCAATCCCTCCCTCCCCTCCCCTGCCTGTCTCCAAACAACCTTCTGTTGCTACAGATTGATTTGTATTGAATCGTTGCTAGAATTTGATATAAATCGAATCATACATTATGTATTCTTTTTTGTCTGACTTCTTTCACTCAGCATAAGCATTTGAAATACGTCCAGGATCTGACCACTCCTCACCATCTCCTATGCTAACATTGCAGGCCAAGCCACCATCATCTCTCAACTGAAAGACAGCAGTAGCCTCCTCACTGTTCTCCCTGCCTCTGCCCTGCCCTCCCAAAGCCTATTGTCTCAATAGCAGCCAGAGCGATCATTTCCTGATATAAATGTCTCTCCTCTACCCAAAACCTTCCTCTAGCTTTCCACTTCCAAGTCAAATGCAATGACTTTATTATGGACTGCACTGTCTTATTTGATCTGACCCTGCTCATCCCTTTTACCCCCATTTCCTAGCACTCTCCCCTGGCTCTGTTAGTTTCACTCAAATACACCAAGCCCACTCCTGCATCAGAGCATTTGCACTTGCAATTTTCCCTCAGCCTGGAACAGTTCCCCTAAATAGTCTGCTTGGCTAACTAGTTCGCTCACTTCATCAAGAGTCTGTAACAATACCATATCTTATTAGAGGTGCCTTCCCTGATCACTGTACATAAACAAGAGCTCCTTCCCATGATTACCTAGCCCATCACCCTGCTTTATTTTTCTTCAGAGCAGTTACCACCTGCCTTACATTTGTTTATCTATTTGACTGCCCCCCTCCCCCAAATATAAGTCTCACGGGAGAAAGGATTTTGCCTTACTCATTGTGTAACATAATCTCCAAGGAAAATGTCTAAAATGTGTAGAATGTATGAGGTACTCAACAAATGATTTGATAGATGAACCCATAATTCCTCACGTATTGTAAATATACTACACTATTAACCTACATGGAGGCTCCATATATAAATAGCACCGAGAGGGAATATGCCATGAGAGCAAGGCATTTTCTGTTTTCCCTTCAGCGGCATACTCAACACTGGAAACAAAACTTGGAATATATGCACTGTTGATCGAGGGCATATTTTTTGTGGAGGGAGTGAATGGAATTGCACTACACTCTTTTCCTGTATCTTATCGGAATATTAAAGCAGATAAAGAGGTCATTTTGGAATTTTTCTTATTTCTATTTAGAGTAGTATTAATGACAATTCATTGGTGGAAAAAGCAAAATTCCAAAATGACCTGAGTATCACTTCACTAATATTTAATTTGACTGATTTTCACGTATGCTTTTATATGAGGAGTGGGAGTACTCAGTTACTAAGGAAATGGCTGCTTAGTTTGTAGATTTTCTAGGGGTTTATGTGCATTATTTTTTACTATTATTATTGCCTTAAAGAGATATTAACAAGTTTGGTGGCTAATCAAAAAAAATCTCAGCTGACCACAGTGAGAGTGGTGGTAGCAGTTCTTCCGGCCTGCATATATATAATTATAGTGGATGAATCAGCATTCAGTTTTACTCATAGCATTTAAACACAGATGTTCAGGGCTTCCCTGGTGGTGCAGTGGTTAAGAATCTGCCTGCTAATTCAGGGGACACGGGTTCGAGCCCTGGTCTGGGAGGATCCCACATGCTGCGGAGCAACTAGGCCCGTGAGCCACAACTACTGAGCCTGCGCGTCTGGAGCCTGTGCTCCGCAACAAGAGAGGCCGCGATAGTGAGAGGCCCAGGCACCGCGATGAAGAGTGGCCCCCGCTTGCCACAACTAGAGAAAGCCCTCGCACAGAAATGAAGACACAACACAGAAAAAAAAACAAAAAAACAAAAAAAAAACAACCCACAGATGTTCAACACAAATTCTAATCTCAAGTGCATTATTTGTTAACACCTCAAATGGAATTTTCACTAAGTAAAGGTTGAGTAAAAGGCAAAAAATAAATGTGTCTAGTTTGGTGGGGGGCTGAGCACAAAATATAAGGTATGGAGGGTCCCTGACCTTAGAGAGTTTGCAATCTGATTGAGAAAACAACACAAGTACATCTGAAACAAATAGAAGACAGCATAATAACATATACCATTGTAAACCTCCCATCGTGCCTACCCAGGAACATCCATAAGGCTTAACACTGAAGTTATCAGAAATAAGCCAGTCTATTCCCAATGCCGAAACCACTCAGAGTCCAGAGAATAGGATAAAACATTTCTTAAGGACTACAGCTTCCAGTCTAGAGGGAGTAACAGGGACTAGATTTACCCTCCCTCTGTGCTTCAATTCAATATCTAGAAAACTAGACAAAATATATGAAATGATAATTTTTAGACATTGAACAACAAGCAGTATAGGCAGTGACCCCTAAAATAAGTGGAACAAATGAGGTGAGTGCTATGATTGTCCCAACTTACTTCCCATATAAAGTTTCCAGGACACAACCAGAAAAGGGAAACGCAAACAGGTGATCTCCTTGAGTTGAAGAGACAGATTTGAAAGTTTGGGGAGGCCAAAACAGCTGGAATGCATAAGGGAAGAGTACAGGAGAGAAGAGAGCTACATGGAAAAAAAGAGAACTTTGCAGAGAGAGCTCCAGAGATCTGCAGAAGGTTTCTCTCAAGTCTTCAACTGAGTGATGATAACTGCCTGTGTGTAAGGAGCTACCTGAGGCCAGGGAAAGAACCAATGAGAGGACAAGGAGAACAATCACTGCAGTAGAGAATAGTTTGTATTTTCACTAGCCACAGTGAAAAACCTGTCATATTCAGTGCATCAGGTAGAGTACTCAGTAAAGGGAAAAATCAGCCTAAGATCTAAAGCTACTCTTATCCTGCCTAACAAGGCTTGAAAACAAGCCTTGAAAAGATAAAAATGTTTTCAAGTAAATTAACTGCATTCCAGAACAGAGGTCAAGATTATTTAAAAGAGTACAAAATATCCAACACTCAACAAGGTAAATTCACAATGTCTGGAATACAAAAAAAAAATTATGAAGCATGCAAAGGAGCAGGAAAATACAAACCATAATGAAAAGAAAAATCAATAGGAATGTTCCAAAATGACACAGATGATAGAATTATTACACAGGACATTAACACAATTATATTTCACATGTTCAAGATTCTGTAGGAAAGCATAAACGTGTAAAGGAAAACGCAGAGGATAGAAAAATGATCCAAATCAAACTTAGGTGAATAAACCAATGGCTGACATGAAAAATACACTGGACGGAATTGACAGATTAGACACAGAAGAAGAAAATATTAGTGAACTTGAAGACATAGTTATATAAACTTTGCAAAATGAGACAAAGAGACTAAAAGAAATGAACAGAGCATCAGTGGGGATGCCTTCAGTTAGCCCAATATTTATGTAATTGGGGTCCCTAAAGGAGGTAGGAGACAGAAAAGGTGTTTGAAGAAATAATGAATGAAAGCATTCCAAATAAGATGAAAGCTCACAGATCTAAGAAGCTCAACAAACCCCAAACACAAGAAGCATGAATAAAATTAGATCGGTGCATGTCAAATTGCTTAAAACCAGTGGTAATGAAAAAAAAATTGAAACTCATCTAGAGAAAACAGACACACTATGTACACAGGAGTAAAGATAAATTTCTCTTTGGAAACATGCAAGCCAGAAGACAGAAGATCAATATATTTAAAGTGCTGGGGGTAAAATATGAAATTCTGGCGTTGTATATCACATGAAAATATTTTTCAAAGATAAGGTGAAGTCTTTTCAACATGTGGTGCTGGGACAATTGAATATCTACATGCAAAAGAATAAAATTGAACCCTACCTTAGCCACATACAAAAATTAACTCAAAATGGATCACAGTCTTTTTTTGGGGGGGGGTAGGAGTTTATTAATTTATTTATTTATTTTGGCTGTGTTGGGTCTTCGTTTTTGTGCGAGGGCTTTCTCTAGTTGTGGCAAGTGGGGGCCACTCTTCATCACGGTGCGCGGGCCTCTCACTATCACGGCCTCTCTTGTTGCAGAGCACAGGCTCCAGACGCGCAGGCTCAGTAGTTGTGGCTCACGGGCCCAGTCGCTCCGCGGCATATGGGATCCTCCCAGACCAGGGCTCGAACCCGGGATCACAGTCTTAAATGTAAAATTGGGAAGATTGAAAATCCTTGAAGAAAACATAGGGAGAAATCTTGGAGTAGTCAATGATGACTTAGGTATGACCCTAAAAGCATAAGCAACCAAATAAAAAATAGATAAATTGGACTTCATCAAATTTAAAACCTCTGCTCTTCAAAGGATCTAATCAAGACAGTGAAAAGCCAACCATATTTGTCATTCATATATCTGATAAGGGACTTAGATCTAGAATATATAAGGAACTTTTTAAGTTTAATAATAAAAAGACAAATAACCTAGTTAAAAATAGGCAAACAATTTGAATAGACATTTCTCCAAAGAAAATATGTAATGGTCAATAAGTAGATGAAAAGATAACATGATTAGCCATTAGGAAATCAAAACCACAATGAACTATCAAAACTACAATAAGCTATCATTTCATATCCACTAAGAAGACTATAATAGGGAGACCTTCAAGATGGCGGAGGAGTAAGATGTGGAGATCACCTTCCTCCCCACAAATACACCAGAAATACATCTACATGTGGAACAACTCCTACAGAACACCTACTGAATTCTGGCAGAAGATCTCAGACTTCCCAAAAGGCAAGAAACTCCCCACGTACCTGGGTAGGGCAAAAGAAAAAAGAAAAAACAGAGACAATAAATAGGGATAGGACCTGCACCTCAGGGAGGGAGCTGTGAAGGAGGAAAAGTTTCCACACACTAGGAAGCCTCTTCACTGGTGGAGACAGGGGGTGGGCGGGGGGAAGCTTTGGCGTCACAGAGGAGAATGCAGCAACAGGGGTGCAGAGGGCAAAGTGGAGAGATTCCCGCACAGAGGATCATGCCGACCAGCACTCACCAGCCCGAGAGGCTTGTCTGGTCACCCGCCGGGGTGGATGGTGGGATGGGGCTGGGAGCTGAGGCTCAGGCTTCGGAGGTCAGACCCCAGGGAGAGGACTGGGGTTGGCTGCGTGAACACAGCCTGAAGGGGCTAGTGTGCCACAGCTATCTGGGAGGGACTCCAGGGAAAAGTCTGGACCTGCCTAAGAGGCAAGAGACCATTGTTTTGGGGTGCGCGAGGAGAGGGTATTCAGATCACCGCCTAAATGAGCTCCAGAGACAGAAGCAAGCCACAGCTATCAGCACAGACACCAGAGACGGGCATGAAACGCTAAGGCTGCTCCTGCAGCCACCAAGAAGCCTGTGTGCAAGCACAGGTCACTAGCCACACCTCCCCTCCTGGGAGCCTGTGCAGCCCGCCACTGCCAGGGTCCCATGATTCAGGGACAAGTTTCCCGGGAGAACACACAGCGCTCCTCAGGCTGTTGCAACGTGGCACTGGCCTCTGCGGCAGCAGGCTCACCCCGCATTCCGTACCCCGCCCTCACCCTGGCCTGAGTGAGCCAGAGCACAGTAATCAGCTGCTACTTGAACCCCGCCCTGTCTGGGCGAAGAACAGACGCCCTCAGGCGACCTACACGGAGAGGCGGGGCCAAATCCAAAGCTGAACCCCAGGAGCTGTGCGAACAAAGAAGAGAAAGGGAAACATCTCCCAGCAGCCTCAGGAACAGCGGATTAAATCTCCACAGTCAACTTGATGTACCCTGCATCTGTGGAATAGCTGAATAGAAAACAAATCATCCCAAAATTGAGGCAGTGAACTTTGGGAGCAACTGTAGACTTGGGGTTTGCTTTTTGCATCTAATTTATCCCTGGCTTTATGTTTATCTTAGTTTAGTATTTAGAGTTTATTATCATTGGTAGATCTGTTTATTGATTTTGTTGTTCTCTTCCTTTTTTTTTTAATATATAGACATATAATTTTTTTTCCTTCTTCTCTTTTTGTGAGTGTGTATGTGTATGCTTCTTTGTGTGATTTTTGTCTGTATATCTTTGCTTTTACCATTTGTCCTAGGGTTCTGTTTTTCCTTTTTTTTTTTAGTATAGTTTTTAACACTTCTTAACATTGGTGGATTTGTTTTTTGGTATGATTGCTCTCTTCCTTCTTTCTTTATTTCTTTTTATTACTTTTTAATTTCTTTTATTTTTAATAACTTATTTTCTTTCTTTCTTTCTTTCTTTCTCTTTCTTCCTCCCTCCCTCCCTCCCCCCCCTTTCTTTCTTTCTTTCCTTCTTTCTCCCTTTTCTTCTGAGCCATGTGGCTGACAGGGTCTTGGTGCTCTGGCCGGGTGTCAGGCCTGTGCCTCTCAGGTGGGAGTCCGACTTCAGAACATTGGTCCACCGGAGACCTCCTGGCTCCATGTAATACCAAACAGCGAAAGCTCTCCCAGAGCTCTCCATCACAACGCTAAGACCCAGCTCCACTCAATGACCAGCAAGCTACAGTGCTTGACACCCTATGGCAAACAACTAGCAAGACAGGAACACAACCCCACCCATTAGCAGAGAGACTACCTAAAATCATAATAAGGTGGCAGACACCCCAAACCACACCACCGGACACGGTCCTGCCCACCAGAAAGATAAGATCCAGCCTCATCCACCAGAACACAGGCACTAGTCCCCTCCACCAAAAAGCCTACACAACCCACTGAACCAACCTTAGCCACTGGGGGCAGACACCAAAAACAACGGGAACTACAAACCTGCAGCCTGCAAACAGGAGACCCCAAAAACAGGAAGTGAAGCAAAATGAGAAGACAGAGAAACACACAGCAGATGAAGGAGCAAGGTAAAAACCCACCAGACCAAACAAATGAAGAGGAAATACACAGTCTACCTGAAAAAGAATTCGGGGTAATGATAGTAAAGATGATCCAAAATCGTGGAAATGGATAGAGAAAATACAAGAAACGTTTAACAAGGACCTAGAAGAATTGAAAAGAAAACAATGATGAACAACACAATAAATGAAATTTAAAATTCTCTAGAAGGAATCAACAGCAAAATAACTGAGGTAGAAGAATGGATAAGTGACCTGGAAGATAAAATACTGGAAATAACTACTGCAGAGAAGAATAAAGAAAAGAGAATGAAAAGAATTGAGGATAGTCTTAGAGACATCTAGGAGAACATTAAATGCACCAATAATCGAATTATAGGGGTCCGAGGAGAAGAAGAGAAAAAGAAAGGGACTGAAAAAATATTTGAAGAGATTATAGTTGAAAACTTCCCTAATATGAGAAAGGAAATAGTTCATCAAGTCCAGGAGGTGCAGAGGCCCACACAGGAAAATCCAAGAAGAAACACGCCAAGACACATATTAATCAAACTCTCAAAAATTAAATACAAAGAAAATATATTCAAAGCAGCAAGGGAAAAGCAAGAAATAACATACAAGGGAATCCCCATAAGGTTAACAGCTGATCTTTCAGCAGAAACTCTGCAAGCCAGGAGGGAGTGGCAGGACATATTTAAAGTGATGAAAGGGAAAAACCTACAACCAAGATTAATCTACCCAGCAAGGATCTCATTCAGATTTGACGGAGAAATTAAAACCTTTACAGACAAGCAAAAGCTAAGAGAATTCAGCACCACCAAACCAGCTTTACAACAAATGCTAAAGGAACTTCTCTAGGCAGAAGACACAAGAGAAGGAAAAGACCTACAATAACAAACCCAAAACAGTTAAGAAAATGTTAATAGGAAAATACATATCGATAATTACCTTAAATGTAAATGGATTAAATGGTCCAACCAAAAGACATAGACTGGCTAAACGGATACAAAAATAAGACCCATATATATGCTGTCTACAAGAGACCCACTTAAGACCTAGGGACACATACAGACTGAAAGTGAGGGGATGGAAAAAGATATTCCATGCAAATGGAAATCAGAAGAAAGCTGGAGTAGCAATTCTCATGTCAGACAAAGTAGACTTTAAAATAAAGACTATTACAAGAGACAAAGAAGGACACTACATAACGACCAAGGGATCGATCCAAGAGGAAGATATAACAACTGTAGATATTTATACAGCCAACATAGTAGCACCTCAATACATAAGGCAAATGCTAACAGCCATAAAAGGGGAAATTGACAGTAACACAATCACAGTGGGGGACTTTGACACCCCCTTTCACCAATGGATGGATCATCCAGAATGAGAATAAATAAGGAAACATAAGCTTTAAATGATACATTAAACAAGATGGACTTAATTGATATTTATAGGACATTCTGTCCAAAAACGACAGAATACACTCTTTTCTCAAGTTCTCAGGGAGCATTCTCCAGGATGGATCATACCTTGGGTCACAGACCAAGCCTTGGTAAATTTAAGAAAATTGAAATCATATCAAGTATCTTTTCCGACCACAACGCTATGAGACTAGATATCAATTACAGGAAAAAAGCAGTAAAAAATACAAACACATGGAGACTAAACAATACACTACTTAATAACCAAGAGATCACTGAAGAAATCAAAGAGGAAATCAATAAATACCTAGAAACAAATGACAATGAAAACACGATGACTCAAAACCTGTGGGATGTAGCAAAAGAAGTTCTAAGAGGGAAGTTTATAGCAATACAATCCTACCACAAGAAACATCTCAAATAAACAGCCTAGCCTTACATGTAAAGCAATTAGAGAAAGAAGAAATAAAAAGCCCCCCAAAGTTAGCAGAAGGAAAGAAATCATAAAGATCAGATCAGAAATAAATGAAAAAGAAGTGAAGGAAACAATAGCAAAGATCCATAAAACTAAAAGCTGGTTCTTTGAGACGATAAACAAAATTGAAAAACCATTAGCCAGACTCATCAAGAAAAAAGGGAGAAGACTCAAATCAATAAAATTAGAAATGAAAAAGGAGAAGTAACAACTGACACTGCAGAAATACAAAGGATCATGAGAGATTACTACAAGCAAGTGTATGTCAATAAAATGGACAACCTGGAAGAAATGGACACATTCTTAGAAAAGCACAACCTTCTGAGACTGAACCAGGAAGAAATAGAAAATATAAACAGACCAATCACAAGCACTGAAATTGAGACTCTGATTAAAAATCTTCCAACAAAAGTTCCAGGACCAGATGGCTTCACAGGTGAATTCTATCAAATATTTAGAGAAGAGCTAACACCTGTCCTTCTCTAAGTCTTCCAAACTATAGCAGAGGGAGGACCACTCCCAACCTCATTCTACGAAGCCAACATCACCCTGATACCAAAACAAGACAAAGATGTCACAAAGAAAGAAAACTAAAGGCCAATATCACTGATGAACATAGATGCAAAATCCTCAACAAAATACTAGCAAACAGAATCCAACAGCATATTAAAAGGATCATACACCATGATCAAGTGGGGTTTATCCCAGGAATGCATGGATTCTTCAATATACACATATCAATCAATGTGATAAATCATATTGACAAATTGAAGGACAAAAACCGTATGATCATCTCAATAGATGCAGAAAAAGCTTTCCACAAAATTCAACACCCATTTATGATAAAAACCCTGCAGAAAGTAGGCATAGAGGGAACTTTCCTCAACATAATAAAGGCCATATATGACAAACCCACAGCCAACATCGAAATAAGTCTCTGGCCTTAATGTACTCTAAAGTTGAAAAAATGTTCTGATGATTTTGGGAAGAAGTGGGCTAGCTCTTTAATGAGGTGGTATTAAAAATATATTACTATTTTGAAGCAAAGAAAAAGACCTATTATAGTTACATTAATTATAATAGTGTGATATTGGTGTAAGCAGACACACAATAGGTCCACAGAACAGAATAGACAGTCTAGAAATAAACCTACACATATATAGGCAACTGATTTTCAACAAACATGCCAAGGCAGTTCAATGGAAAAATGTTAATCTTTATAATAAATGGTGCTGAAACAATTGAATAGCCATAGGTTAAAAAAAAAAAAATCAACCTCAACCCTTACTACACACCATATACAAAAACTCACTGGAAATAGGTCATTGACCTAAATGTAAGAACAACTTATTGAAGAGAACATAGGAGAAAATGTTTGTAATCTCAGGTTTGCCAAGATTTCAAAAATACACACAAAACCCACAAACTCTAAAATAAATAAATCAGTAATATGGGCTTTATAAAAATAAAAACGTTTGCTTTGGGGCTTCCCTGGTGGTGCAGTGGTTAAGAATCCGCCTGCCAATGCAGGGGACACGGGTTTGAGCCCTGGTCCAGGAAGATCCCAAATGCCGCGGATCAACTAAGCCCGTGTGCTACAACTACTGAGCCTGTGCTCTGGAGCCCGTGCGCCTCAACAAGAGAAGCCACCGCAATGAGAAGCCTGTGCACCGCAGTGAAGAGTAGCCCCCGCTCTCTGCAACTAGAGAAATCCCACATACAGCAACGAAGACCCAATGCAACCAAAAATAAAATAAATAAATTTTTAAAAAGTTTGCTCTCACTTCTATTCACTGTTATGAAAATGGAAAGGTAAATCACAGACTGGGAGAAAATATTTGCAAAACATACATTCAACAGAGGAATTGTACCTAGAATATATAAATAACTATTACAACTTATTAATAAGAAGACAAAAAAACCAATTTGAAACAAGTGGGTCAAAAATTTGAACAGACACTTCACTAAAGAAGATACAAGTGTGGCAGGTATGTATTAATGTAAGAAAAGATATTGAATACCATTAGTCATTAGGGAAGTGCAAATCAAAACCATAATGAGATATTATTGCATATCCGCTGGAATGGCTAAAATTTAAAAGACTGATGTCTGATTTAAAAGACTGATAACAGATGTTACCAAGGATGAGGATAATTGGCTCTCTCATAACGCTGCTGGTTATAATTTAAAATGATTCAACCACTTTGGAAAACAGTTTGACAATTTCTTTAAAAATTACACCTTATCATATGAATGCAGTCTTTCCACTCCTGCGTATTCACTCAAGAGAAATAAAAGTATATGTCCACACCAAGACTTGTTTGCAAATGTTCATGGTGGCTTCATTGGTAATAGTAAAAAAACACAAAAAACAAAAACAAACAAACAAAAAACAGCTGTCCATCAACAGCTAAATGGATGTTAAATGTTGGCATATGGCTCAGCAATAACAAGGAACTATTGATACTAGCAACAACAAAGAAATTCTGAGTGAAATAACACAGACCCCAAAAATAATACACACTGTAAAACTGCATCTATATAAAATTCTAGAAAATTCTAACTAATCTATGACAGTGGTTGCTTACTGATAGAGCAGGGAGACTAGGGATGGACATAAAGAAACATAAGAGAAAAGACCACAGTAATGAGACCTAATCTTACTGGAGTGAAATGATCCTGTTAAAAAGTAGTGGGAGTTAAATTTGGGTGGCTAGGGTAGGTCAGATTTTGAAAGATTATTAATCAAGCATAATAATTTAGACTTAGAATAAAAAACAGAAAGCTATCAGACTTTTAGTAAAGGGATCATATAACTGAAGTGGAATTTAAGCAAGTATCCTGTTCTAAAAGCCAAGGAGAATGAAGATTTGTGTTGGGCATGGCCAGTAGAGTTAAATCCTTTCCCTACAATTAAAAAGCCACGTCAAAGTCATGTCAAAGGGTATGTTCTCCTGGGAGTGCGTCATATACAAGGCAAGGTCTCCTATCACCACGTACTGTTTGTCTAGTCCTGACAAATATTATTCCCATTTCTACTGAACAAAGAAAGAAACTCAAACACCTGAAATTGCCAGTAACACATAGGCTTATATAGAAGTTCTTGTTTCTGGTTCTGCCTAATTTACCTTGGCACTATTTTCACAGAAGTCAAATATTTGGTGCTTTGAATAAATACAGAACAAATTCCAGGGTAGGGCCTGGACAACACAATTTCCACAGTTTAAACTGGCTTTACCTATTTATGGTTTTCAGATAGGAATTACTTCCTTACTAGGACAATAGTATAGGCAGAGAATGTAGTCAAAAGCATTAAACTAGGTATCAGAAGTCTAATTGTGTGACCTGAGGCAACTTGCTAACTTTTCTGAGTCTCAGGTTCCTTGCCTATAACATTGGGGCTCATGGTAAAACTTCATAACGTTTCTATAAGAAGCAATGGGAGGGACTTCCCTCCTGGTGCAGTGGTTAAGAATCCACCCGCCAATGCAGGGGATGTGGGTTTGACCCCTGGTCTGGGAAGATCCCACATGCCGTGGAACGCCACAACTACTGAGCCTGCACTCTAGAGCCCATGAGCCACAACTACTGAGCCCACGTGCCTAGAGCCCGTGCTCCGCAACAAGAGAAGCCACCACAATGAGAAGCCCGCGCACCGCAAGGAAGAGTAGCCCCCGCTCACAGTAACTAGAGAAAGCCCACGCTTAGCAACTGACCCAACGCAGCCATAAATAAATAAATACATACATAGAAGCAATGGGATAATATATTAAAATGTTGCCCATTTATGTTGTTTAAATAATTAAACAGCAGAACTTCAGACTCTTACAGCCAATAGGAATGGATGATGGTGCAAGACTCTCAGCAAATCAATGACTTTGTCACAGAGGAGACATTTTTTGATAGTACCTCTACCATGGAAACTGTTCCCTTCTTACTAAAAGGTAGCATGGAGGGTAACAGAACCCCCAAAGTGTGCTTGTGAGGTCAAACGTGCCTTCTGGAAGGAGACATTGAGATCTGAGAGGGAGAAAATATGCCCTTGATGTAACATACAATCACAGCAGATGTTACAGATCATATACAGCAAACCTCCTGAAGGTTCAGCATTTTGATTGATACAAGCAGTATAAATTAGGAACCAGAACATAAATACCATTATGAAGACTGCACTCAAGAGTGGATCCTAAGCAATTGCACACGGAAAGAGTAAGAATTCTCTGCAAGTACAAAAGCTCATTCCAATTTAATTCTATGTGGGATTTGAAACAGTATGGAATACGTAAGAGGATGAATCAATGACATCAAATTAGAATGACTAAACAGAGAATCTAAATATAACTTGATATTTCCCTTAGTTCTCACTGATTCTCTAGAACAGTGCTGTCCAATAGCAATATAATGTCAGCTACATATGTCATTTAAATTTTCTAGAAGTCACATTAAAATCAAAACAGATGAAATTAATTTTAATAATAAATTTTATTTAATCCAATATATCCAAAATATCATCTCAACTTGTAATAAATATAATAATTATTAATGAGACATGTTATATTCTTTATTTCATATGATACTTTTGAAATCTGGTGTGTATTTTACACTTACAGTACATCTCAATGTAGGCACATTTAAAGGCAGCACAGCTCTAGAAAGCAGGGATTAAATATTAACACCAGATCCAAAACATATATTATACATATTTGCACATTATTTTGTATACATTTTAAAGAAAAGCAAAGCTTAAAATTGTGTTTTAGGATTTAAAATATTTTTGGCCAACCTCTCTTGGAACTTCTGTGGAAAGAGAAAGAATGATGGTGATTATCTCAAAACCTCCAATTTTTTTGTTTGCAATCAGACTTTTGTTATTTTGTTATCATTTATTTTTCATAATTACCTTAAACACATTTACTATTCTTGGCAAACATAAAAAAACCAAGAATGACATTTAAATGTGTAATAAAACAATTTGCACAAGAGCCCTTATCCCCTTAGGTTGAACTGTAGGAAAACAGTTGCAGAACATGTTACTTGTTTAGGCAAATGTTTCTCACTAGAGCTCTATTGTCATTTTGGGTGGAACATTCCTACCAGTTGCAGGATATACAAAAACCCTAGCCCTGGCTATGAAATTTTAGTACCATCCTTAGTCATGGTAACAAAATAAAAATTGCCCCCATGCAGCCACAACCCCCGGTAGAAAGGACACAAACCTCCCAGTTGAGAAGCACTGCTTAAGACTTTTGTTAAAATCTGATCAGTTAACAAAGCACCTGCGGTTGTGAATATTCTGTAAAAGAAACAAATTATAATATCAACCTAAGAAAAAAAATCCCTATATATCAAAGTTACTTGGATCTACAAGGGAGATTTTATATATATA
>NW_020173691.1:994125-1038253 GCF_003031525.2 Neophocaena asiaeorientalis asiaeorientalis
TAAATACTACCTTACTAGATGTCTTACATGTCTGAATTTAATTTTCTCTTCTCTGAGAGGGGTCTTATATTGTTCTACTTCCACATTCCCACATTTGTTCCCTCTTCCACACTATCTTATCTTAAATTTACACCTGAATTAATTGTATTTTTTTCTTTGTATTAATAGTAAAATCATGGATATATTTTGAATTATTTGGAATGACTGTAGAGGATTTTTTCCCCTTTATTCTTAACAAAAGAACAAGGTTCTCAATTAAAACTTAGGAGAATATAGGTTGAGATGCAGTATGTAGAGTTATTTGGATAATAATTGTCATTAAGTGGGAATTCCCTGGTGGTCTAGCGGTTAGGACTTGGTTATTTCCTTGCCGTGGCCTGGGATTGATCCCTGGTGGGGGAACTAAGATCCCACAAGCTGCGAGGTGGGGCGGTAAAAAAAATATTGTAATTAAGTAAATATACATCATCTTCATGATGGCTGATCTCATTTACCCCTTATAACCAGGTTTCTCCACAATAGAATGGAGTTACTCCTCGGCATTAACAGCTACCAGTTGTATGTTAAAGCACCCAGGAGAAGCAATATAGTCAGTGACTACCATAATGATCGAGATGTATGATGATACCAGTAATTATTTTTAGTATAGATATCTTTTGGATACAACAATCATCACTAATATGATCATGTATCTTTAAAATTTTAGGTATGTATGTATGTATACTAATCGAATCTGTTGTGAGCATAAACATTACTTGGTACTCTAGAGCAACTGTTGGCAAACTATGGCCAATAGGCCAAATCCAGCCTGCCACCTGTTTCTGTAAATAAAGTTCTATTAGAACACATTCTCATTCACTTACATTTATCTATGACTGCTTCTGTGCGGCAACAGGAGTTAAATAGTAGTGGTGATAGAGAGACTGTATCACCTACAGAGTCTAAAATATTTCCTGTCTCTTTAGAGAAAGAGTTTGTTGACCCCTGCTGCAGATTGTAAGCTAAAGGTCAGCAAAAAACCTACACAAATGATTTTTCTTTTATGGCTAGAATGAATTTTATGGAATAAGATCAAGGAGCTGTTAGTTGTCTTGGGCCAAGGTCTCTTCCTTATAGAGGAGCACTTAGGACTGGAAATCTTGACACTGTCTCATGTCAGAGGTGAGAAAACCTGGTGAAGTTCATTTTAATGAGATTTACGAAGTATCTGTTCTAGAGAATTTTCAGGTGAATCTAATCTTTCTAATTGGTATCTGAAACTATTAGATTGCAGGGAATCTGATAAAGCTTCACGGGAATAACTGAAAGGTTTGTGGGAATAATATTGTCTAAATAAGAGTTTGTAGTTTTAAAAAAAAAGTAATTCATCATGTTAAGTTGCTCTTTGGCACAATGCAATTGTAAGAACATCTTTTTGTTCCTTAGAACATGTTTTCGCTTAGACTGGAATCTAGAAGTCTTTGGTATGCTTTGCTTTGTTTTATGTTTGCATTTTTGTCATGCCATTTCTTTTTCTTTAATCTTGTTTAATGCTATCAGTAGTATAGTCATTTTCTTTTTACTCTCTTCTCTCCAACACATTTTCTACCAGAATTGTACCATGGAAAATGAAAGAGGTAGGTAGAGCACAGAAAGATATCAATGTTAGTTCTTAACTTTCTGTCTTTTGTCTACTGTTGTCTACAGTTGTCTGATAATGTTAAGGTAAATCGGAAAAATCTTCCCCATTTTTGTGGGAGCATGAATTTCTAGCCAGATAAAATCCATTCTAGTTTGGCTTTGGTGAAATTATACTTCATAGCAAGGGAAGAAATGTAGCCAGACCAAACCTTTATACTAGAAAAGTATGGCTATATTATTTTCTGTGTGTCCTCTTGGACCACAACTGTCATTTATCAGCCTTGCCTGTGGAGTTAGAGCAGGGGTTTAAGTGAGACCAAGGATTTATGACACAAAAAGCAGCAGGAGAATTTTTCTCACAAGCCCATAGCTACTGCACAGTATTTATGAAGACAACATATAATCAAGTATTTCAGCATTTTAAGAAATCCCTGTACAAACTCTCACTAGACCCTTTAATCACCTGTACAGTATTGTGATTCTGCTCAAATGATTCACTTTCAGGGCAGGGGAAACTCAAAAGATTCCTGTGGGAGCCCATGCCATTATTTGTGCAGCCTTAGTTATGAACAAAACTCTTGTAATGACTTTAAAGCTGCTTCTCTTTAACTTTCACTATTTAGTCCTAGTTCCGTTCTCTGATGCTACGAAAAAAGTCTGACTCTTCCTTCACAGATGAACCCCCAAATTTTGGAAATATTGTGTTCCA
Organism: Neophocaena asiaeorientalis asiaeorientalis; assembly: GCF_003031525.2. NCBI lineage: Eukaryota > Metazoa > Chordata > Mammalia > Artiodactyla > Phocoenidae > Neophocaena > Neophocaena asiaeorientalis. Next base: position 996,455 of record NW_020173691.1, read on the forward strand.
ACGAGTCTCTGCTTTTCCAGGATCATCTTCCCTAGAACCCCTCAATTTCCCCTCATTTCACATTTAACCATCTTACTTTCAACCCTTATTTCATAAGTTCGTCAACGTTCCTCATGAAAAGTGACTCCAGACCAGTGCACAGAACCACTGCCGCTGAGAAGGAAAAGATATTTTCGTCCAAATTTTGGGGAAGCAGTCAGGGTCATTTAAATTCAAAGCTAAACCTTTAATGAAAAAGAAAAAAGATTTCAAGGAAGCAATTAACAGGCTATGCAGAGATTTATCTTGTTAGGGCCACGAGCCGCGCCTCCGAGGCTCGCTGCTCGCGCCAGCAAGCCAAGCAGTAACTGGAAGGTCGTCGTACGGGGAACTACTCGGGCAAAGTGACATTCTGCTATTTGGACTGTTACCCTCATCCAGCCGACCTCACGTTGCATTAATCTTCATTTGCAATTAAAGTCTCCCACTTCTTTCCGCTCAGACAGATTAAGATGTACACCTGGATCCAATCCAATGGGAAGGAGGCTGTACACGGCCACTTCCGGGTCACTTCCGGGTCGAGGCGCCTCCAGCGCCCAATCGGGGGTTAGGGGCGGGGCTGCGCCTGCGCGCCGCCGGAACGCCGGGGTCAGGTGTTGCACTTTCGCTCTCAAGCCGCTAACTCCGTGAGAGTTTGCCCACGCTCGTCCGTAGTCTGGAGACTGAGTTTGGTGTCGCAGAAGAACTCTGGCTTTAGTCAGGTAAGTCCCGCGGTTGTCTTCCACCTCATTGCCTGCGTTCACAGTGGAACGGGAATGGCTGTAGTAGGATTCACCTGTGTTCTCCTCATATTTTCTCCTGATCCTCTGAAACCTTGAGTTCTGAGGGCGAGCCTGGAGGGGTGGGGCAGCTTTGGTTACCGTGACAACTGCAAGACACCAGTTTAGGCTTTGAGAATTTGGGAAGGGAGAGCTTCTTCTGGAATGACTCCTTAAAATACGTGTGAGTCGGGTTCAAACTCAAGTGTTATTTCAAATTCTGTGCTCGTAACCACAGAATTTGATTTTTTTTTTTTTGCGGTACGCAGGCCTCTCACTGTTGTGGCCTCTCCCGTTGCGGAGCACAGGCTCCGGACGCGCAGGCTCAGCGGCCATGACTCACGGGCCTAGCCGCTCCGCGGCACGTGGGATCTTCCCGGACCGGGGCACGAACCCGTGTACCCTGCATCGGCAGGCGGACTCTCAACCACTCCGCCACTAGGGAAGCCCCAGAATTTGATTTTGAAAGGTTTATTCGGGTTGTGATGTGGAGAAGCCAAATTTGAGGCAGGGTAAATAGTTAGAAAGCTAATGCAGCAATCCAGACACAGTTTGAAGGTGTCCCGAGCCAGGGGAGTGGTGTAGAGTTGCGGAGCAGAGAGAAGATAGAAGTACTAGCAGGTAGTACCAGCAGGACCTAATAATCAATTGGATATGTGGAAGGAGGGAGAGGGGTCCTGAGCATCTGGACGGTTAACTCCAAACTCAGCTTGGCACAAGGCTGTTTTTGTAGATTCTTTTCCCGCCATCTGCCTTCCGCCAAACTCTGTACATGCCAAGTGTGTTTGATGTTCTAGTTACCAGAATATTGTCCTCACCTTTTTGTGACACTGAGCCAGATTACATAGTTTCACTGAGCCCTTCAGTTTTTTTCAGCATGAAAATGGAAGAAAGTAATACCACTTATCTCCGGATTTCTGTAAGGATTAAATTAGATACTTGTAGCCCTGGTGTATAGAAAGGGCCCAATAAATGTTAACTACTACTGTTATTATTTGTCATATTGTTTTATTATACATTATTTTGATGTTTCTTCCCCCTAGATGACTTTTTTTTAACTTAAAAAGTTAGTATCTTATCTATCTTTGTATCTTCTTGGAATATAGTAGTAGTTGCAGTTGTCTTTTTTTTTAAATGGGTCATTGATTTTGGCTCCTGCTGACATAATTAAATTCATTTCTTACTTTAAAGGAACTACCAGGTACAATTAATTTTGTTGATCATTGATATTTATTAGATAAAAGATGGCTGTCTTTCTGTATAACTGAGAAGCCTGTGGATTAAGATGTACAAAAAGTAACTGATATTCTCAGTCTGGAATAGGTATGAGTGATTTCAGTGAAGAATTGATAAGGCCCACAACAGAGGATGAACAGGGGGAACCGCGTGCGCCCTCTGGTACAGGGATGTGTTTTCCTTGGCTCCAAAAGCATATAGAAACCATAGGTAAGTAAAATAACATATAACCATTTCAGCTGTAATGCAAGGAGATGATAAGATTCAATATGGATACAAAAATGGATAACCAAGCTGGTTCAACTTTCAAAATAAGAATGTATGAGGATTTTTTTTTAGGCTGTTAATAAAAAAGAAATAATAAAAATAGATTCTTTTTTTCTTTTAGAATTCTTTTCCTTTGAATTAATAACAGTCTGTATTACGATAGATACACTTTTTTCCCCCCCAGTAATACTTACTGAGCATTTATTATATCCCTGGCATTGGTTAAATATTGGGGATATGTAGTTGAAGAAGATATGATCTCTACCACTGAGGAGTACATACCAGAAGTTTCTGTTGAATTGCATTGAAATAAGCCCTAATAGAATTGATCTATAATAGATTTTAAGAAAGGAATATTTTCTTCTATTTTCATCTAATGTAGAAATAAACAAGTTTTTCTATGGAATAAATTCCTTATCAGAATATATAAAAGAAGCAGTTGTCTGTATGTTGGCATGTTGGGTCGTGTAGTCCTGGGAATACATTTGAACCAGGACTTTTCTAATTGCCCACAAATATATCTTTCTTAGCCTGGCTTTCTTTCCCCTTGACTGAGATTCCTTGGCTCCTAGAGTTTAGCTCTTATTTCTTTATTTTTTAATCTAAATACCATCTCATTTAATTATCTCAGTAAATTAATCCTCAGTAAATCTATGTGCTAGGCATTTTAGAGATGAGGGAACTGAACTTCAGAAGAAGTTAAAATTCTTAATGCTGGTATCAGGAGTCAAATCCAGGCCTATCTGATCTCAAAGCCTACATTGAGATACATATATTGAAAAAAGGGATAATATATGTAAAGTGCCTAGCATAGAGCCTCATGCATAGTGAGTGTTGAAAAATAATAGTTTACTTCCTCTTTCCTCATTTTATTTTTGCTGAATTAATGTACATGGTTTGAGCCAGGTTTGAATGAATGGTACTTCAGAGGGGCTACCACACCCCTTGTAGGGAACTAGTAATCTAAAGTTTCTGCTAGTTTTAAGGCATACCTGGACATGTGTCTGTCACCAGTGTTCTATAGTGAGCTTGAGTCAGTCCACAAACAAGTAGGTTTAAGACCAGAATTTACATGCTTAGACATGTTTTATATATTACAGATAGCCTGTTAAACCCCAAATACTTCCTGTCTGCAATGAGAATATAGTTGCAGGTAGTATTGACATTGTAGTGGTAATTAACCATAACAGGAAAACACAATTGCCTAACAATTATTTATATTTTATTCTCTTAAATTTCTTTTGGCGTTTTGAAGGGTGTGTCCCCTAGAATAAAAACTTTGAAGGTGGGCACCAATCTGGAATAAAGCTGTATGTTGAGCACTTAGAATACTGCTTGGCTATGGTAGTGCTCAAAAAATATTCGTTGACAGGCTGACAAGTTTCCAGGTTATTTCAAGGAAATTAGAAATTAGGTTGATGGCACTGGTTCTTTATTGTACCTCATTCCATCAAATTTATTTTCCTTGACAGTTATTCTTAAAGTTTATCAGCAACAAATAAGATTATCTTTTGCTCACAAAGGGTGAAATGAGAGCTACTCCTGAGGTAATTAGGCTCAGTTGGAAGACAGGAGGGGAATTTTCCAAGGATTTATGTATCCTAGTCTAAAGTTGATTTCCATTTTGAGCTGTGAAAACTTGAGAGGTAGAAGGGAGTCCGGCCTGAGATCAGTTTTCCTTTAGGTGAATAACCGAGGTTTTAGGGAAGAGGTATTTTGTCACTTTCTTGGCCTAGCTGCCTGGTGTTGCTGCTGATACTGGGAGTTTGGGTGTAGATCCTGTTAAATGCAGCTTCTAATTCAGAGAGGTGGGTGGGACATGGTATTCTGCATTTCTAATAAGCTCCCTGGGGATACTAAGACTACATCAGGATCCCCAGGTGATTTGTATGTACATTTAAAAAGTTTGAAAAGCACTGATCAAGAGAAACAGTCTTTGGGACTTCCCTGGTGGTCCAGCCGTTAAGACTCTGTGCTCCCAATGCAGGGGCCCCTGGTTTGATCCCTGGTCAGGGAATTAGATCCTGCATGCGGCAACTAAAAGATCTGGCACACAGCAACTGAAGATCCTGCGTGCTGCAATGAAGATGCTGCATGCCACTACTAAGACCCGGTACAGCCAAATAAATAAATATTTAAGGGAAAAAAAAAAGAGAGATATAGTATTCTACTTTTTTTTCCCCTGAAGAATTAGGTACTATCTTGCACAGTTTTAAGGTGCCATCTAAAACTTGTATAAGTTTGAGAGTTGCAAAAGGCATAATTTTCGGCATATATTGGCACTTTTAAATGAAATTATCATGTGACTTAAAAAATAATTTGGTGGAATCTAAATAATATAGGGATGTGATACCTTTATCATCCATTTAGTATTTATGAAAAAGCTTTTAATAGATGGAAATTTTATATTGTTCCTTTTTCTTTTATACTTTTATTCTTGCCATAAAGTATGTATCTACATTTAATTAATTTTTGCTAATATCCTGTAAGGTTTTAAGTATTAAAATCTCTTCTGGATTGAGAAATCATTGTAATTGATTTTTGTACCCACCTAATCAAAATAACATAAGTAGTGTTACAAGTTTTGTTAAATTTTAAGTATTAAAGGTAAATTTTTATTGCTTATTTATCTCAATAAAATGGGTAAGGTTATCACTTTTTTCCAGTTCTTATATCTGTGGATGAATATTACGTATTCCTAGAATGAGAAAAGATTTAGCTTCAATTCTACCGTATTTTGTTTTAATTGGTGGAAATTCTGAGAAAGTTTAGTCACATAAGTAACTAGCTGGCAATGAATGGGGTTTAATTATAGCAATGTATCAGGTCTTTGGATTCCTTCTGAATTATCTATGAAAAAATTACATAGTCATCTAAAATAAAAAATTATTAGGTTCTACAGTTTTGATAAGCAAAGAATTAAAAATCACCTGACTTGCAAATGGACGTGTTAGAGTCGTTCACTTTCTCAACACTCAACACCTGTATTTTCACCTTAAGGTAAAATATAATGATTTTGATCATGAAGCCTTGTATATAGGCACAGTTTCCTAGGAGATCAACTTTAGGAAAGAGTATGTGAGAAAGTTGAAGATCTGCAAGTTGATTGCTGTAAAACTATCTTTGCATGGTACTTATTAGTCTCTGTGTACTCCCAGGGGTGAGGGTACCCCAAATGGAAGACTGCTGGCCTGTACGTGTCTTTAGTAGCGTGGGAAGAGAAGAGGTGGCAATATGCCACCTGTTACTCATAACCGGGCTTGTAACTAAGCACAAATATTCTTAACAAGAGGATTGTCAATACTTTAGAGATATAAATGCCAATGTCTACAGTTATTATAATCTCATTTGCATTTACATCATTGAGTTACTGGGAACTCGGTCCTTAAAAAATAAAAGTGCACCTCTTGGTGTTTTCAGAACATAGGTAGGTAAAAAAGACCATACTTTCCTAGGATGACCCTGATGATTTTTACCCATTCTAAATACTTGGGACTGTGCTTTTGGGGCCCTCTTTAAGAGAGTCTTCCCAGATTGTTTAGTGCAAGGATGAAAGGACAGTTGAATCAGATTTGAAGGATCTGGTGATCTCGGTAGCCCGAGAATGTCAAATTGACATCTTCTAATTAGACATTTTTTTCATTTGCTAAAACTAGTTAAAATGGGTGGAAGAGTTTGTTTCAAATGGAACCAGCTTTGGAATTGGGGATGGGTTGGGTTAAGTAATACCTACTGCTCTACTTGTTAAAACTATGCTTATCAGAAATGTTTCTTGAATTGTTGATTTGGGGTCACTGTGGGTCAAGACTCTCCTCTTTAACCCTGATAGCGACTGGAGGAAAACAGGAGAAGGATTTTGCTCAGACAACAAGTGCTTGTTTAAGTCTTATCCAAGAAGCTCTGCTGAAGCACCAGTGGCAGCGAGCTGCAGAATACATGCACAGTTACTTTCAGATCTTGGAAGATTCAGATAGCAACAAGAGACAGATTGCACCAGAGGTAAGTAAGGTCTGAGTCTGCTGGAAGATAGGACAGAATCCTGGGAGTTTTCTGCCTTTTGAACTTCACCCAGAATAGCTTTTGCTATTGATTGATTTTACTAAAAGCTACTAAAAGTGGTTTTGGGTAGAGAGTTCGTATGAGGACGTTTTTTTGCACACTTCTTTTTCCTATTATCATTTTAAAGGAGACAAAAATAGTTTTAAATCTGAATTTTCAGATTCCCCAATACTCATTCATTTAAATAATTCTTTCCCTGTGTCCTTATTTTCCCCTTTCTGTAGGACGTTCCCCATCTTCAAGCAAACGTGTTGTTATTTCTCCCATTTAGCATCATCTCTTGACCCCTACTTCTTCCACAGGCTGTGCCCCATTTCTCCATTCTGCCTTTCAGCAAAACTCCTTGAGAGAGTTGTGTGTACCCATCCATTCCAAACCCTTTCCAGTTAGACTACCCACCAGCCATCACCATTTTTACCAAGTTGCTTTGTTAAGGTCAACAGTGATCTCCATGTTGCTGAATCCGGTGGCAGATTCTCAGTGCTCATCTAACTTGATCTGTCAGCAATATTAAACATAGTAGATCATTCCCTCCTGTGTGACATAGCTTCTTTGTCTGGCTTCCAGGATGTGATACTCTCAGTTTTTTCTCCTACCTCACTGGCCATTCCTCAGTCTCCTTTTCTGATTGCTCCTCTTCTCCTTTGCTTTCTGACGTGGGACTACCCACGAACTCTAACCCTTAGTTGTTATCGTTATCTGAACTCACTCTTGATGATCTCATTCAGTTTCATAGCCTTACATTCAGTCTGCATGCTGGCGATCCCCAATTGTGTATCTGGGGTCCTGACATCTCTCTTCAAGTCCAGATTTCTGTATCCAACTGTCTACTCAACGTCACCTCTTGATGTCTAATATCAGCTAGTATGGTATGTCATATCATAGTAACATATCTAAACTAGCTCTTCTGATATTCCCTGTCCAGCCGAATTTTCCTCATCTCAGATGACATTTCCTTTATGTATCTAATTGCGAGGGCCAAACTCTGGGGTGTTTTTTCTTTTATACCCCATATCCAAACCATCAGAAAACCCTGTTAGCTCTACTTTGAAAGCACGCTCCCTGCATTCTGAGTACTTCTCACCTCCTCCATTGCTGCGCCTGGCCTCAAGTCCCTATCACCTCACTTAGATGACTTCTTGCCCTCCCCCACCCCCGCAGTCTATTTTAAGCATAACCAGACTGATCCTTTTTTTAAAAAAAAAAACTGGTTTTATTGAGATATATTAACACACCATACAACTTGCCCATTTAAATTGAACAGTTCAGTTCAATTGCACAGAGATGTGCAACCATTACGGCAATCTAAATTTAGAACAGTTTTTGTCTTGCCCAGAAGATACCCTGTACCCACTTGTAGTTGCTCCTTTCCAACCCCCAGCCCCTGGCAACCACTTATCTACTTTCTATTCTGGACATTTCATATAAATGGAATCATATAGCATATGGCTTTTTGTGAATGAATTCTTGCACTGAACATAATGTTTTCAAGCCTTTCCATATTGTAGCATATTAGTACATCATTTCTTTTTATTGCAAAATAATATTCCAGTGTATGGCTTTATCTCATTTTATGTATCAATTCATCAGTTTTTAGACATTTGGGTAGTTTCCACTTTTGGTTACTATGAATACTGCTGCTTTGAACATTTATGTACAAGATTTTTTTTTTGATGTACAAGTTTTTGTACGGATGTTTGTTGTAATTTCTCTTGGGTGTATACCTAGGAGTGGCATTGCTAGGGCATAAAATACATGTAACCTCTTAAGGAACCACTAGACTGTTTTCCAGAGTGACTGCACCATTTTACGTTCCCACAAGCCATATACGAGGGTCCCAACATCCCTACATCATCGCCAACCGTATTATTGTCTGTCTTCTTGATTTTAGCCATCCTAGTGGTTGTGAAGTGGTATCTCATTGTAGCTTTGGTTGGCATTTTCCTAATGATTAATGATGCAGCATAGTCCTTTTTTTTTTTTTTTTTTGTGGTACGTGGGCTTCTCACTGTTGTGGCCTCTCCCGTTGCGGAGCACAAGCTCCAGACGCGCAGGCTCAGCGGCCATGGCTTATGGGCCCAGCCTCTCTGCGGCATGTGGGATATTCCCGGACCGGGGCACGAACCCGTGTCCCCTGCATCGGCAGGCGGACTCTCAACCACTGCGCCACCAGGGAAGCCCAGCATAGTCCTTTTAAAACATAAGTCAAATCATGACGTTGCGGAGCACAAGCTCCAGACGCGCAGGCTCAGCGGCCATGGCTTATGGGCCCAGCCTCTCTGCGGCATGTGGGATATTCCCGGACCGGGGCACGAACCCGTGTCCCCTGCATCGGCAGGCGGACTCTCAACCACTGCGCCACCAGGGAAGCCCAGCATAGTCCTTTTAAAACATAAGTCAAATCATGTCACTCCTCTACTGAAAACACTACAGTGTCTTCCCATTTCACTCAGAGTAAGAGCCAGAGTCTTTCCGATTGCCTGCAAGTTCTGTGTGCTCTGCCCACTCCCTTTCCCCCTTTGACCTCATCTCCTATTACTGTCCAACTTGCTTTTCCTTCTCCAACCTCACTGGCCTCCTTGCTCTTCCTTGAACAACCATACTCCTTCCTGATCGCCTTTGCCTTTGCTATTTCTTTTACCTAGGAAGGTCTTTCTTCAGATATCACTATGGTCACCCTCCTTCAAGTCATACCTTCAGTGGGCCCTACCTTGACTATTTAAAATTGTAACTGGGGCTTCCCTGGTGGTGCAGTGGTTAAGAATCCACCTGCCAATGCTGGGGACACGGGTTCGAGTCCTGGTCCGGGAAGATCCCACATGCCGTGGAGCAAGCCCATGTGCCACAACTACTGAGCCTGTGCTCCAGAGCCCGCGAACCACGACTACTGAAACTCGCGTGCCTAGAGCCCGTGCTCCGCAACAAGAGAAGCCACCGCAATGAGAAGCCTGCGCACCACAATGAAGAGAGCCACCGCTCACCGCAACTAGAGAAAGCCTGTGCGCAGGAACGAAGACCCAACGCAGCCAAAAATAAATAAATAAATAAATAAATAAATAAAATAAAATTGCAACTGCACACCAACCCCCTTCACTTTCCAGCTGGCACTCCTGATCCCTTTATCCTGCTTCATTCTTTTCGCATAATACTTGCCAATTTAATTATTGTGTTTCTTGGTTATTGTCAGTCTCTCTACAATAGAATGTAAATTCCACAAGGGCAAGGATCTAGAACAGTGCTTGGCATATATTGTTAAATTTATTCTGTAAAAGACAGTTTATCCACAAATAACTTCACATGAATATCTCAAGTAGCTTTTACTATTACAGTAACCATTGCATCAGTTAGATATTTAATAGAGACAAAAAATATTAAAGAAAAAAATTTAACCATTGATTGAAAGTTTAGTAATGGACTAAAGTTATATAGATCTGTAAAACATTGGGCAAGTTACAGTCTCTTTTGGTCCAGAGTTTGTTTTACAAAATGAAAGAATTAAATCAGTGGTTTCCAGACACTTGTTTGGGCTCTGTTTAAATCATATAGGGCTTTTGTTTAAAATATAGATTCCTGTGCTGCACTCCAGTTCTACTGAACTGAAGTCTGAATCCCTAGAATATTTATTTTTAAGTGGTGTCCCAGGTAATTCTTACATACAACAAGGTTTAAGAACCACTGTGATAGGATAATCTCCACATTTTCTTTAAGCATCAAAATACTGCAATTTGGTGTTCTATAAATGAAATCTTGGTCTTTCTGAGTTGGGAAGATGAGTATTACGATTACACAAAACAATCAGTATGTATGTTCAGAGAAAGAATTGATTTAAAATCCACTTAAATTTACTTTGAAGTCACTGTTACTGAAGTACTTTAAATTGGGGTAAGAGAATAGACCATGCAAAAGAAGAGCTCCAAGTTCTGTCACCAAAGTTTTGGTGGTCTAGGGTGAAAATATTTTTATTAAAATTTGTCCATAGCTGATGAAAATTCTTAAATTGGAGCTCTAAATATAGACTAAATATAGTCAATAGTTGTAGATACTTGATAGGATCTCAAGAAACATCTAGTCCATAGCTCTCATTTGGTAGATAATAAAGATGAGGCTGAGAGCAGTGAAGAAGCCAATATTAATAGAACCCAAGTTTTCTGACATTAATATTCTTCCTGCTATACTAGTTAAAAATGTTATTTCAATATGTATCTTAACTGCTTACCTTCTTTAGACTACTAACTACTATTATAGTTACCTGGTATTTTCACTTAATCAGCAGAAAAGATTTTTATCCCATAAGATATAATATTAGTTTCACTGGGTAAAGTACAGTAAAATGTTGACGGTAGTGGTGTCTAGAAAAAGGAACTATAGGTGGTTTTTTAACGCTGTAATCAGAAAAAAATAGCTTTCTTAGATATTGGTTAAGGCAAGGATTTTACAGTTTTGTTAGTAATTTCTGTTTTGACAGATTATTTGGAGGCTTGGAAGTGAAATTCTTTATTATCATCCCAAAAGCAGTGTGGAGACTTTCAATACCTTTGCTGACCGGATGAAAAATATTGGTGTCATGAATTACTTGAAGGTGAGTATATAGGTTTTGTGAATTTACATCTGCGGCATTCATTTCTAAAAATTGCTTGTCTCAGTGATGAGGTAGGTCATGTAAAAAGCATGAGAAACGGGGTAAGACACCTGGGTCAATAAGAGAAGCGGAAAGAAAGCAGCATCGTGAGAACCATTTACTTTTCCATTTCCTGTTGCCTACCACGTTGTCTGAGTGAAAGTATCTTCTCTTTGTGTATCTCTGGCTGCCAGAGTCAGTCCTTCAGAGATGGCAGTTGTGCTTCATTATGATGATGGGCCAAATTCTAATATGTTTACTTAAGTCAGTTGAGATCTCTGAGAATTGATGCTTTTGGAAAAGGGAAACAGCTAAACAAATTGGGAATTTGAATACTTGAGAAAAAAATTGTTTCCAGCTTTGTTGAGATATAATTGACATATATCGTGTAAGTTTAAGGTGTAAAATGTGATGATTTGATGCATGGATATATTGCCAAATGTTTACCATAATGAGGTTAGTTAATGCCTCCATCCCCTCACATAATTACCGTTTTGTTGTTGTTGTCATGGTGAGAATGTTAAAGCTCTATCCTCATAGCAGTTTTCAAGTTAACAATGCTATAGTCACCATGCTGTACATTAGATCCTCAAACTTACTCATCTTATGATTGAAAGTTTGTGTCCTTTGACCAACATTTCCCCATTTCTCCACCCCTCAGCCTGTGGCCAGCATTTTACTCTCTTTCTATGGGTCGGATGTTTGTAGATTCCACATAAAAGTGCGATCATGCAATATTACGATTTTCTGTCTGACTTATTTCACTAAGCATAATGCCCTCAGAGCCCATACATGTAGTCACAAATGGCAATATTTCATTCTTTTGTGTGGCTGAATAATATTCCATCGTGTGTGTGTGTGTGTGTGTGTAACATTTTCCTTATCCATTCTTCCATCAGTGCTTACTTAGATTGCTTCCATGTCTGGGCTTTTGTGAATCGTGCTGCAGTGAACATGGGAGTGCAGATTTCTTGTCGAGATAGTGATTTCACCTTTGGATGTATATGCAAAAGTGGATTGCTGACTCATATGGTGGATCTATTTTTAATTTGTTTGAGGAACCTCCATACCATTCTGCATAGTGGCTGGACCACTTTACATCCTGAAGAGAATGTACACCAGCAGTATACAAAGGTTCCTGTTTATCCACTTCCTCACCAGCACTTGTTATCTCTTGTCTTTTTGATGCTAGCCATTCTGACAGGTGTGAGGTGATGTCTCATTGTAGTTTTGATTTGTATTTCCCTGACAGTGATGTTGAGCACCTTTTCATGTACTTTTTGGCCATTTGTGTATCTTCTTTGGGAAAATGTCTATTCAAGTCCTCTGCCCATTTTTAATTGTAATGTGTTTTTTGTTGTGTTTGCTATTGAGTTGTATGAATTCTTTATATATTTTGGGTATTAACCCCTTATCAGATACTTTATTTGCAAATATTCTCTCCTATTCAGTAGGCTGCATTTTCATTTTGTTGATGGCTTCCTTTGCTGTGCAGAAGCATTTTAGTTTGATGTAGTCCCACTTGTTTATTCTTGCTTTTATTGCTTGTGCTTTCGGTGTCACACCCTAAAAAATCATTGCCAAGACCAATATCAAGGAATTTTTTTCTCTATTTTCTTCTAAGAGTTTTATAGTTTCAGATCTTACCTTTAAGTCCTTAATCCATTTTGAGTTAATTTTTGTGAGTGGTGTAAGTTAGGGGTCCAGTTTCATTCTTTTGCATGTAAATATCTAGTTTTCCCAACAACATTCATTGAAGAGACTGTCCTTTGCCCTTTGAGTATTCTTGGCTTCCTTGTCAAATATTAGTTGACGATATATGGATGGGTTTATTTCTGGACTCCCAGTTCTGTTCCACTTGTCTGATGTGTCTGTTTTTATGCCAGTACCATCCTGTTTTGATTACTGTAGCTTGGTAATATAGATTGAAATCAGGACAGGTGATACCTGTAGCTTTGTTCTTTCTCAAGGTTGTTTTGGCTATTCAGGGTCTTTTGTGGTTCCATACAAATTGTAGGATTATTTTTTTCTATTTTTGTAAAAAATGCCATGGGTATTTTGATAGGGATTGCATTGAATCTACAGATTGCTTTAGGTAGTAAGGACATTTTCACAATATTGACTCTTCTGATCCATGTGTGAAAATGTTTCAATGTTTCTAATGTTTAGGTGGAACTTTCTCCTTTAATAAAAGCCTTATCCAAAAGAATTGACACACTCCAAAATGTTATGACATCTCCCTCTCTCTGGTATATATGAGACTAAAAGCACTTTCTCAATAAAATTTTTAAATGCTTTGCTTTTTAATTTTTTTTCAGTGCCTCCAAACAAAGTTTTATTGGAACATTGCCACACCTATTCATCTCCATATTGTCAGTAGCTGCTTTTAGTAGGACAATGGCAGAGTTGTGATAGAGACCATATGGCCTGCAAAGCCTAAAATATTTACCCTCTGGTTTTTTGTTTTTACTTTTCCTATTTTCCAAATAGTTTTAAACTGCTGTAAAATATGTATAACATAAAATGTGGTAATCTAACCATTTTTAAGTGTGTAATTCAGTGGCATTAATTACATTCACATTGTTGTGTAACCCTCACTAGTATTTCCAAAACTTTTGCATCACCCCAAATAGAAACTCTGTACCCATTAAGCAATAACTCCTCATTCCTTCCTCCTCCCAGACCCTGGTAACCTCCGATCTGTTTTCTGTGTCTATGCATTTGCCTATTCTAGGTATTTCATATAAGTGGAATTATATAATATATGTCCTTTTATGTTCTGCTGTTTCGCTTAGCATAAAGTTTTCAAGATTTATCCATGTGTTGGCATGTATCAGACTTTATCCCTTTCTGTGGCTCAATACAATGTAATATTCTATTGTATGTATCTGTGAAATTTTGTTTATCCTTTCGTCTCTTGTTTGGTTGTTTCCATCTTTTGGCCATTGTGAATAACACTGCAGTGAACATTGGCGTGCAAGTATCTGTTTGAGTTCCTGCTTTCAATTCCTTTGGATATATACCTAGGACTAGAACTGCTGGATCATATTTTTTGTCATATATACAAATATATATATTATATATATATAAAGTATGTATGAACATATAATTCTATGTTTAACTTTTTTAGGACTCACCAAAGTGTTTCCCATAGTGGCTGTAGCATTTTATAATCCCACTGCTCTCTAATTTTGAAAAATGATTTTACCTAGTTTAGGATTCTTTTCAGATTTTATTAATTTAGGAAAAATTTTTTGCTTCTCTTATGTGCCATGTTCTCCCTTATGATCTTATTTTCTGGTAGACCACATACATTACAAGTAGAAACTAAATGGAGGCAGCATATGGTTCTACTTTAGGAAGAATTTTGTAAGTGAACAATTGGAAAAAGGGAATAGTCTGCCTTGGTGTTGTGTGCTCCCATTTTCTTCTTTCAGGGAGAAACTGGATAGCCATTTGATTGGGGAGGGAAGGTAGAGTTTTAAGTAAATTATTGGCTAGATCCTTTTAAGCTCATGGAATCTACTCAGTTGAAGTAAAGAAACCTGAGAGGAGCCTTATTTCATACTCTGGAGTCTGAGGGTGGTAGTTAGGATAGGCAATAAAACATGTTTTGCTGTTAACGATTTTAAAAACACTTGCTGCTGTTTTCCAGACAATGTGCTAGCCATGGTTCTTGCAGTAGGGGGAGACAGGCATGTAAATGGAATAAATGGTTATGGGTGCCATAGTAGAAGTGTACTGTACAGGGAGAAGACAAAGTGGAAAATGGTCGGCTCTCTGGAATTTTGGAAAGGGCTGGGATTGAATGAATAGGGGAGTCGGAAAAGAAAGGAAGTGAGGCTTGAGATGAGTCTGATAAAGCTAGTGGGTATTCACAGTGCATACTGTGGGAAAGAGTAGTCTAGCATGGCAGGAGATAATAAAGAGTTTAATAGCTCTGTGTCTAATGCTTTAGTTACTCTAAAAATCATGTGGGTAGAAGCCAGGGGAAGCTGAACTCTGTGTGCCATTTCTAAGGAGCTTAGATTTTTATTCTATAGGCAATGGGAACTGTTGAAGGATTTTACACAAATGACTAATGAGATTTCCTTGGCGGTCACGTGGAAGATGGATTGTAGCGGGGGCAGGATTAGAGACACCAGTTGAGAAATTATTACAGTAGTTTAAGATGAAGGTTTGAACTCTGACTCTGTTCAGATGATTAACTGTACTTCCCATCATTCTCCTCCTTAATGTCCTCCCTATTTGTGTTGCTCGTTCTTTGTGTAATTATTCTTTTTTTTTTAATTGAAGTATAGTTGCTGTATAATACTGTGTAAGTTACAGGTGTACAGTATAGTGATTTACAATTTTTAAAGCTTATACTCCATTTACAGTTATTGTAAAATATTGGCTATATTCCCTGTGTTGTACAATGTATCCTTGTAGCTTATTTTACACATATTAGTTTGTACCTCTTATTAAGATTACCACACCTATATTGCCCCTCCCTTCTGTGTGGAATTATTCTTATTGCTTCTCCTGTATCAGGCATACACTTTCCATTTGAACCAGTGCCATTCTTCAACACCCCTTATTAAGATGTTTTCTCTGAGATTATAGAACATGTATAAAATAATTTATTGTCTGCTATGGGCTAAACTAGGTATTAGGTGGTATACAAATATATCATCTCACTTAATCCCCTTAATGCCCTTCAAAAGGGTTAATAATAATTGTTCCATATAAAAGAGGAGACTCACAAAGGGTGAGAGTAACTTACTCAGGTTTATGTAGCTTTAAAATAGCATTTGAGCCCGGACTCTGTCTTCAACGTCCCTGTTCTTTTCACACTGCCTTCTGTTTGTAAGTTTATATAATTTAGTTCTCATTTACATAATGATAATTTTTCATTTGTCTTTCTGCTAGATTGAAATTTTTGATAATGAGGACAATATTGCTCCAACATTTGTGTCCTACCAAGGTCTTAGCCTGAATGTATCATATATTTACTGAGCTTTTTGACTAAGGGTTATCTAATGACCTATATGACTGTGGGCTTTTTCTTATTGTTGCAGATCTCCTTACAACATGCATTATACCTTCTGCATCATGGTATGCTTGAGGATGCGAACAGAAATCTCAGCCAGGCAGAGACATGGCGATACGGTGAAAAGTCGTCTTCTCAGGAAGTGTTAATCAACCTTATTCAAGCCTATAAAGGGCTTTTGCAGTATTATATTTGGTCTAAAAAGAAGATGGAATTGTCTCAGCTTGGTGAGTGAATATGAGTAATAAGTAGTAAGACTGACTCAGAGGGACAGAAGGGGTCTGGAGGAGTAATCTAATTCCCCTACTTCCAAGCTTGGCTTTATCCAGATAGTACAGAGAACAGACATTTCTGTGGATGTAAAATTCTTGATCATCCTTTATAAAATTTCTGATATTTAAAAAAACTTTTCAGACATCAGTTAGGTGATTTATAGATTAAGTTCATGACCATTTTAGATTCACTGCTTTCTTAAACATGATTTCTACGATAGGTTACAAATTTTCTTCAGCAGGCATTATTGCATATAAGAAGCATTATTTCCTCTGTGTTTACAGTGGAGTTTAGTTTGTTTCATAATGTTGTTTCTTAGGAAAATATGTTTAAAGAGTAGGGCAAGATAATGTTGTTTCACTTCTGTATAAAGGTCAGAACAGACAGTTTTCTTGATTTACTGGCCACCCCAAAAATTGACTATGTGTTCTTTTCAAACTGACTTTCCGTGGTGATGTCATCCTCTCCTGTCCCTAAATTTCTGTTCTTTGGAGCTGTGTGATCATTCTCTGTACTTTTTTCCCCTTGTATAGTTTTTCTCCATAACTCCTCTAGGAATGACCCCTTCCTTTCTATTTTCACATCCTCCACCCAAGTCTCAGTTCTGACATTTATCACATCATTTGTGTTAAGCAGTGTTTCCTTACTGTCCTTATGTGATAGTATTTCCTTGGTCTCTGGGCATGTGGGCTTACTAATCTCAAAATTCCCTTCCTGTTTCCCATCTTTTTTTTTTTTTTTGCGGTACGCGGGCCTCTCATTGTTGTGGCCTCTCCCGTTGCGGAGCACAGGCTCCGGACGCGCAGGCTCAGCGGCCATGGCTCACGGGCCCAGTCGCTCCGCGGCATGTGGGACCTTCCCGGACAGGGGCATTAACCCATGTCCCCTGCATCGGCAGGTGGACTCTCAACCACTGCACCACCAGGGAAGCCCCTGTTTCCCATCTTTGATCTCCCCCAAGACACTTCTGAAATGCTGTCTTCATCATGATAATATTGTGAGGCCTTTGTGCATTCTCCTCCTCTAGAATGCCATCTGCCCTTCAAGACTCATTAGACCCCGCCTTCTTTTACCTTAAGTCTAACGTATCAGCTGCATGTTCAGCCTATATCATTTGGCTCTTCACCTCTTGCTTTTTAGTCATTCTAAGTTTTTTCATGTGTGTTTTTTGTTGTATCTCCCTGTCTAGACTCATCAGTCTTTTGAGGTCATATATCTGTCCTCTGTTTCTTTTGCTAACCTTGCCATAATGCCTGCCGTAAAGGCTTGCTGATACTGATTTAGGTAAGTTTTAAAGTCAGTATTTACTTTTCTTCCTACACTTTAAGTAGAACTCAAGCAAATATATGATGATTAAAGCAGTTGGAATGTGGCATTTACACCATCACTCCCATGGATAGATAATTCAGTACCTTCTGCAGCTGACACTCTTCTATAGCAACAAGAGATAAAGATGGGATAATATGTGGCGCTCTTTAGATTGTCTTTAACCTCATGTGTCTGTTTAATGAGAAAAAAAAGTTAGGACTAGTTCTGTATAACCAACTCAAAAGAATGGAACATGTGAATGTATGCTCAGAGCTGGTTTGGGATTTTTCCTTGCTGCTGTGGCCTGTGCTCGTTGGCTTTGATGTACTTGGTGGCTGGGAATCCCCTTCCATGGTAAATCCATACCTAACTTGTACTTACTCAGGGATCTGCCTTTCTTTCTTAACCATTTTTTTGGATATCATTTCATACCTACTTTCCTGTTACCACTTCATTTCCAGGTTCATATTGATATTTATTCAATTGACCCACTGGGAAGAGAATACCAATCCCTGTTTGGGGGTGGGGGCTACTTTTTTGGCCAAAAAGTGGCACTGGTACCAAAAAGTGTTTTGTGCTTCTATCAGCTGTTGCTTTCGAAAGACTGATTCTCTTTTTAAACCTTTAAGATTGTGAAATATATCCTGAAACAGTGTGTAAAACAAATGTCTGGTAGAATGGATAATTGTAAAGCAAACATCCATGTAACTACACCCAGATTAAGGATCGCAACATTGCTGACCCCCTAAAAGTTCCCCATGTGTGCCTAATCACACCTCCTCCCAGTGTCTCAAGAAGACTGTCCTGACTTTAAGGGTAATTACTCTCTTGTTTTCTTTAAATACTTTTACCACTCAAGTATGTATCTGTAATTTAGTTTTGCCTATATCTCAGTGTCATATTTCGATTCACACTGTATATATTCTTTTGGGGCCTTGCATATTTTGTTCAGCATTTAACATGTGTTCATATAGTTGAATTAGCTCTAGTTTGTTCATTTTTATTGTTGTAAAACCATACATTGTATGATATTCATGCAGTTTATTTATTCCTTCTATATATTGATGACCACTTAGGTTGTTAATAGTTTGGGGCTATTATAGTTAATGCTGCTTTGAAATTCTTGGGCATGTGTAGTGATACACATATGCGTGTATTTCTAGGAGTAGAATTGTTGTCACAGAGTATGTGTGTCTTCAGCTTTACTGTATAATAGGCTGAACTCTTTCCAAAGTGGTTACCAATTTATATTCCACTAGTAGTCTGATTTGGACTTTCTTTTGTCTGTCTTCTCCTCATTATTTGTTATTGTCAGAGTTTTCATGTCACCAATTTATTGGGTGTGGTAATCATGTTTTTTTTAAGAACAACAGCTTTATTAAGAATTGAGATCTGATTCTTAATATGATTCACCCACTTAAAGTATAAATTCAGTGGTTTGTGGAATATTCATAGTTGTGCATCCATTACCACAATCAATTTTAGAACACTTTTATCACCCCAAAAAGAAATGCTGTAGCCATTAGCAGTAACTCTCGACTCTTCCCAGTTCCTCCTGTCCTAGGCAACCACTAAACTACTTTCTGTCTCTAGAGATCTATCTATTCTGGACAGTTCATACAATGGAGTCCTAAAATATGTAGGACTGACTTCTTTGTTACTGACTTCTTTCACTTAGCCTTATGTTTTTAAAGGTTCACCCACATTGTAGCATGTAATGGCACTTCATTCCTTTTTATTTATTTTATTTATTAATATTCCATTGTATAGATATACCACATTTATGTGTCCATTATCGGGTGATGGACATTTGGGTTGTTCTCTGCTTTTTGGCTATTTTGAATAATGTTGCTGTGAACTTTTGAGGGACCTCTGGACTGTTTTCTTTCCAAAGCAGCTGTGCCATTTTCCGTTCCTACCAGCAGTGTATGAGGAGGGTACTAATTTCTCCACGTCCTTCCCAACACTTGCCATTATCTGTCTTTGATATAGCTGTCCTGCTGGGTGTGAAGTAGTATCTTGTGGTTTTGATTTGCATTTCCCTAGAGACTAATAATGTTGAGCATCTTTTCATGTGCTTGTGGGCCATTTGTATATCTTCTTTGGAGAAATTTGCATTCAGATCCTTTTCTCCTATTTTAATTGAATTACTTATTATTTTATTATTAAGTTATAAGAGTTCTTTATATATTCTAGGTACAAGTCCCTTTTCAGATAGGTGTAGGATTTGGAAATGTTTGTTTTCTATTCTGTGGGTTATCTTTTTTACTTTCTTAGGTGTTTTTTGAGTCACAAAAGGTTTTAATTTTGATGAAGTTATTTGTTTTTTTCTTTTGTTGCTTGTGCTTTTGTTGTCGAATCCAAGAAGCCTTTGCCTACTCCAAGGTCACGAAGATTTAGACTTATGTTTTCTTCTGAGAGTTATATAGTTTTACAGTTGTTTTCTAATTCATTTTGAGTTAATTTTTTTATATCATGTGAGGTGGGTAGGGGTTCAACTTTATCTTGCATGTGGGTATTCAGTTGTTCCAGCATATTTATTGAAAAGGCTATTATTTTCCCACTGAATTGTCTTGGTACCCTTATCAAAAATCAGTTGCCCATATATGAAGTTTTATTTGTGGACTCTAAATTTTCTTCCATTGATCTATATATATCCATACTTATGCCCATATCACAGTCTTAATTACTGTAGCTTTATAGTAACTTTTGAGGTCACAGTGTGAATCCTCCAAATTTGTTCTTCTTTTTAAAGATTGTTTTGGCTATTCCTGGTCCCTTGCATTTCCATATGGATTATAGGATCAGCTTGTCATTTATGCAAACAAGCCAGCTGGGACTTTGATAAGAATTGCATTAAAGCTATAGATTAATTTAATAAATCTTCCAACCCATGAACACAGGATGTCTTTTCCATTTATTTAGGTCTTCTTTAATTTCCTTGAACAATACTACTTTTCAGACTATAATTTTATGTCTCTTTTGTAAAATTCATACCTAAGTAGTTTATCGTTTTTGATGCTATTGTAAATGGCATTATTTTCCTAATTTCATTTTTGGATTGTTCATTGCAAGTATTTAGATATACAATTGACTATTGTGCGTTGATTTTATATTATGCAACTTTCAACTCATTTATTAGTTATAATAAGTTTTTAATGTATTCTTAGGATTTTCCATGTACAAGATCATGTCATCTGCAAGTAGAGATAGTTTTACTTCTTCCTTTCCAATCTGGACATTGTTTGTATTGTTTTCTTGTTGAATTGCCCTGCCTAGAACCTCCATTATAATGTTGAATAGAAGTTGCAAGAGGGGACATTCTCTCTTGCATGCAGTCATTCACCATCAATTCTGATATTAGTTGTGGGTTTTTCATAAGATGCCCTTTACCAGATTGAAGAACTTGCTTCTTTTCCTAGATGTTCAGTGTGTCTATCATGAAAGGTTATTGAATTTTGCCAAATGCTTTTTCTGGAACAATTGAGATGGTTATGAGGTTTTTGTCATTATCCTATTGATTTGGAATATTGTATTAATTGATTTCAGGTGTTAAACAACCTTGCATTCCTGGAATAGATCCCACTTTATGTGTTGCTAGATTCAGTTTGCTAGTATCTTGTTGAGAATTTTTGCATCTATACTTATAAGAGATATTGGTCTGTAATTTTCCTGTGTTGTCTTTGTCTGGTTTTGGTATCAGGGTGATTCTGATCTCATAGATCAGTTGCGAAGTGTTTTCTCTCTGTCCTTTTTTAGGGGGAGAGTTTGTGATGAATTAGTACTATACTTGAAGTGATTGTTAGAATTCACTAGTGAAGCCATCAGGGTCTGAGCTTTTCTTGTGGGTAGTTTACTGAGTACTGATTCTGCAGAAGTCCTCAGTACTGAATACTTTAAAAAATCTTTTGTCTTTGGACAGATGAGGATGATTATGCTTACAACACAGCGTCCCAGAATATGCTCAACCACAGCTGGAAGACATCTATAAACCTTTGTGCATTGATTCAAATTCCTGGAGTTTGGGACCCTTTTGTGAAGAGTTATGTAGAGGTAAGTAAACTTTTCATAAGGTTTTATTAGTTTCATTTTGTTATAAGCTTAATCTTTATTGATCAGAAAGGAACTAATGGAAAAAATTGTTTAAAAATTACAAGAATATGATGCTTCTTTTTGGTCTGAATAAGTTTTGTTTATTTTACCAATATACTGTAAACGTTACTGTGTTTATTTTCACCATTGGATAATGTGTCATGGCCAAATACAGTAGTCCCTCAGTATCCATGGATGCTGAAGTCCCTTGCTTTTTGAAAGTTTCATTAGTGCTAAAGTGATAATTATGCTGTCCGAAGATAATCTCTGAAACCGTATGCTAGTGAATCTGGAAATTCCTGTGTCAGGATGGGAAGGAATGAAAGGAAAGGAATTATAATTCCTTATGCACTCCTTTTGTGGCTAAAGTTATGTAGGGCACTGAGGTTAGTTGCATCGTATGGTCTTTTTTTGGTCCTAATGTGCCCTACTTTGAAGACTTTATTTCTCATAGGAACACTTCTTATGTTGAAGTTGCTGCATTTTTCAGTAACGAAATACAATAAGGGAAAAATGGGAAACCATGTAGGCCTTTTTTATGATCTTCTGTGTTCTATGGAGGTTGTAACATATGCTGGTGGAAGCAAAAACTGGCATCACTATTGTTCCCTATATAGTAAATGCTGTTTTACAGTTGTATGACTTTTTTTGTGCTCATCAATAAAGTTAAGTTGTACATGATATTTCATATAGCTATCTTACAGAATTTAGCTAAGATATCATGACTTATTTTATATAGATGCTGGAATTCTATGGGGATCAAGATGGAGCCCGAGAGGTTCTTACCAATTACGCCTATGATGAAAAGTTCCCATCAAATCCAAATGCTCATATCTACTTATACAACTTTTTAAAGAGAGAGAAGGCACCAAGAGAGAAACTGATAAGTGTGCTTAAGGTAGAGAATTTTTATGTCAGTGTTTGAACAGGTTTGGGGATCTACTTTAAGACATTCTTAGGTCACTGCTTTGCAACTTTCATGTTGTAACATCCAGAGAAAATGACAGTGTATGTATGGCACACTGAGGTAAAGACAGGAGGCTGCAACCTCCCGGCAGACCCCCCATCACTACCATTCCCCCATCTTCTGCCCAAGTGAGACGGAGGGGAGAGGATCAATATTTCAGAAACTGTTTTGTCACCCTGGTTGGAAAGTTCTGCATTGCTTTTTTTTTTAGGAAATCATCTTTATTGAAATTTAACTTACATACAATAAAACAGATATTTTAAATGTACACTGGGATGCATTTTTACAAATATATGCATCCATGTAACACCATAATAATTAAGATATTGAACATTTCCGTCACCCTAGAAAGTCCCTCATTTCCCTTTGCAGCCAAGCCGCCCATGTACTCTTGGCCCCAGGCAGTCACTGATCTGTTTTCTGTCACTATAGATCAGTTTTATCTCTTCTAGAATTTCATATAAATGAAATCTGACAGTATGTACTCTTTTTTTTTTCTTTAGGTCTGGATTTTCTTGCTCAGTAGAATGTTTTTGAGATTTATCCATATTATTGTATCAGTAATTTGTTCCTTATTACTGCTGAGTATTATTCCATTTTTATACATTCACTTCTTGATGGACATTTGGGTTATTTTCACTCTTTGGCTATTATGAATACCACTGTGAACATTCATGTACAAGTTTTTGTGTGCACATATATTTTCATTTTTCTTTGGTAGTTACCTAAGAGTGGAATTGCTGGAAGGTATATATTTAACTTAAGAAACTGCCCAGCTGTTTTCTGAGGAGACTATACCATTGACATTCCCACCATCAAAGTATGAAAGTTCAGTTTCTCTTATTTGTCTTATTGATTTGGAAGTTTTTAAATATAATCTGGGTACAAGTCCTTTGTCAGGTATATGGATGGTAAATATATTCTCCCAGTCTGTGGCTTGCCTTTTTGTTTTCTTTACCGTATCTTTCAAAGAGCAGAAATTTCTAATTTTGATTAAGTACAATTTACTCATTTTTCTTTTACAGTTAGTATTTTTTGTCTAAGAAATCTTTGCCTACTCCAGGATAATGAAGATTCTCTTCTGTGTTTTTTTTTCGAGAAGTGTTACAGTTTTATGTTTAGGTCTGGGACAGGTTTTGAGCTGATTTTTTTGTGTAGTGTGAGGTAAGTGTCGTTGAAAAGACTATCCTTTCCCTGTTGAATTACATTGGTAACTTGGTTGAAAATCAATTGACCATGCATATAGACTCTATTGTGTTCTAGTGATGTGTATTTCCATTTGTATACCAATACCACACATCCTGACTATGGTAGCTTTACAGCGAGTCTTGGAATCATGTCATGGAAGTCATACAAATTTGTCCTTTTTCAAAATTGCTTTTAGCTTCTCTAGGTCTTTTGACTTTTCGTGTACATTTTAAAATCAGTTTGTCAGTTGCTACAAAAAATATCTTGTTGGGATTTTGAATCTGTAGATCAATTTTGAGAGAATAGACATCTTAGTAATACTGAGATTTCCAAACTGTGAACATGGTATGTCTCTCCATTAATTTAGGTATTTTATTTCTCTCTGAAATGTTTTGAAGTTTTTAGTGTATATATTTTGTTAAATTTACCCCTAAGTCTTTCAAGTTTGGGATTGTTACTGTATATGGTATTCCTTAAAATTTTTTTTATTGTGGTAAAATATATGTAATATGAAATTTACCATTTTAACCATTTTCAAGTGCACATTTTTTCTTTTTTTTTGGCCGTGCTATGTGGCATCTGGGGTCTTAGTTCCCTGATCAGGAATTGAACCTGTGCCCCCTGCATTGGAAGCTCGAAGTCTGAACCACTGAACCACCAGGGAAGTCCCTCAAGTGCACATTTTAATGGCATTACCATTAAGTACATGCACAATTTTGTGCAGCCATCACCACTGTCTACTTCCTGAACTTTTTCATCATCACAAACAGAAACTCTGTATCCATTAAACAGTAGCCTCCCCCAACCCCTAGTAACCTCTATTCTACTTTTATTTTAAAATATATTGAAGTATAATCGATTTACAATACTGTGTTAGTTTCAGGCATACAGCAACCTCTATTCTACTTTCTGTCTCTTTATAAATTTGCTCGTTCTAGGAACCTCATCTAAGTGGAATCATACAGTATTTGTCCTTTTATGTCTTGCTTATTTCATAATGTTATCAAGATTCATCCATGTTATAAGATGTATCAGAATTTCCTTCCTTTTAAAGCCTGAATAATATTCCATTTTATATATATATATATATATATAATAGAATATTATATATATTATACAAATATATTCCACATTTTATTTATCCATTCATCTCTTGGTAGACATTTGGGTTGTTTTCAGTTTTTGGCTCTTGTGGATAACTCCACTATGAGCATTGGTGTACAGTATGTGTCTGAGTCCCTGCTTTCAGTTATTTTAAGTATATACCTAGGAGTGGAATTGCTGGATCATATGATACTTCTTTGTTTAACCTTTTGAGGAACCATCAAGCTGTCTCCATAGCAGCTGTACCATTTTACATTCCCACCAGCAGTGCATGAGGGTTTAAATTTCTCCACATCCTCACCAACACTTTGTTACTTTTCTTTTTTAAGAAGTTGATCATAGATCTCCTGAGGTGTACGAAGCGGTATCTCATTTTTATTTTGGTTTGCATTTTCCTGAGGGTAGTGATGTTGAGCATCTTTTCATGTGCTTAGTGGTTATTTGTGTACCTTCTTTGGAGAAATGTCTGTTTACATTCCTTTTTTGAACTAGGTGTTTCAGTTTTTTGTTATTGAATTTAGGAGTTCTTTATATATTTCATGGTCAGTTTCTAATCATATTTTAGAGGAAAAAGAAAGGTCCTTTTCAGCCTATACAAATGACTGAGAAAAATCCTTTTCTACCAATCTTCCTTTTAAAAAGCCAATTAGCTCTAATCTGTACTTGTATAGTCATCAAAATTGACATTATCAAACCTTCAGATGTGGAAACTGTACATTTTATAAAGTTTTCAACAGGCTTTGTTTTACTGCATAATACTTAAAAAAATGTTTTTAAAGAAAATCTGGTTTATTCTTGATTCAAGGCACTTTACATTTTCTTAACAGCTTTTTTGAGATGGAATTTACATAACATAAAATTCACTGTTTTAAATGCACAATCCAATTTTTTCAGTATATGTACAGTGTTGTGCAACCATTATCATAATCTATTATAGAACATTTAATGACCCCCCCCCCCAAAGAAACACTGTGCCCATTAGCCCACACCTACCCTCTCCACCCAAACCCTAGGTAACCACTAATCTATTTTCTGTCTCTATAGATTTGTCTATTCTGGACATTTCATATAAATGGAGTCATACAATATGTGGCCTTTTGTGAATGGTTTCTTTCACTTAGCATATTTTTAAGTTCATCCATGTTGTAGCATGTGTCAGTACTTCATTCCTTTTTATATCTCAATATTATTCCACTGTATGAATATACAACATTTGTTTATCCATTAACCAATTGATAGACATTTGGGTTGTTTTTACTTTTCAGCTATTACGAATAATACTTCTGTGAACTTTTGTGTAAAACTTTTTGTGGGACATACGTTTTCAGTTATCTTGGGTATATATACCTTGAAGCTGAATCACCAGAATATGCTAACTTTATGTTTCACTTTGTGAGGAATTGCCAAGCTGTTTTGCCAAGGAGCTGCACAACTTTACGTTCTCCCCAGCAATGTATGAGGGTTCTGATTACTCCACATCCTCGCTCGTATTTGTCACTGTATTATTATTATTATTATGGCCATCCTAGTAGATGGGAAGTAGTATCTTATTGTGGGTTTGATTTGCATTTCCCTAATGACTAACGATGTTGACCAACTTTTCATGTGCTAATGGGCGATTCGTTTATGTTCTTTGGAGAAATATTCCTTTGCCCATTTTTTAATTGGGTTGCTTATCTTTTTGTTGTTGACATGTAAGAGTTCTTTATATATATTCTGGGTACTAGACCCTTATCAGGTATATGATCTGCAGCTATTTTCTGTTTTCTCCCTTTTTGTGGGTTATCTTTATCTTTCTTCATAATGGGTTTTTTTTGGCTGAGTGGTGCGGCTTGCGGGATTTTAGTTCCCCCACGAGGGATTGAACCCAGGCCCTCGGCAGTGAAAGTGCCGAGTCCTAACCACTGGACCACCAGGGAGTTCCCTTGATAGTGTTCTTTGAAGCACAAAAATGATTCATTTTGATAAAGTCCAATTTACTGTTCTTCCTTTGGTTGCTTGTGCTTTAGTTGTGTCATATCTACGAAACTATTGCCTAATCTAAGGTAACATATATTTACACCTAGGTTTTCTTCACAGTTTTATAATTTTAGTTTTTACCTTTAGGTCTTTGATCCATTTTGAGTTAATTTTTGTATGTGGTGTGATGTAGTGGTCTAGTTTCATTCTTTTGCCATGTGGATATCCAGTTGTCCCAGCACTGTTTGTTGAAAGGAATTTTCTTACTCCCATTGAATTGTCTTGGCACCATTGTCAAAATCAATTGATCATGGATATATATGGTTTATTTCTGGACACTGAATTCTGTTCCATTGATTTATATGTCTATCTTAATATCAGTACCACAGTCTTACTTGCAAACTGCGTAATATACTTTTAAAGGTGCTATTTTAATTTTATTCTTCAAGATTTCTCTTTACCCATTTGTGCAAGAAAATACTAAGGACAGTTACAACAAAAGCAAGATGCTGAACTTCACTCAGGTTGTCTTTCATTAATGGTGTTCTGAAAAGACTTTAAAAAATGGAATAGAAAATCACTATTCAACACTTATCTTCAAGACAAGATAGATTTAGAGAAATTCTGGTTTTCCTTTTGAAAAATACAGTATTTGAAATTAACTCAATAAATGGGTTTAAATAGATTGAACATAGCAGAAGAGAGGATTAATGAACTGTGTAGAAAATCAGGCTAAAGAAGGAAGAGCAAAAAGGATAAAAAGTGCAGAAAAGAGTGTACAAAGGACTTGGTGAAAGGTCTGAACTACTTGTAATTGGAGCCAAGGGAAAGGAGAGAGAACGGGGTTCAAAGGCAAACAAACAGGCAAAGACAATATTTAATGAGTCAATGGCTAAGAATTTTACAAAACTGATGAAAGACTTCCAGAGTTCTGATAGTGTTCTATCTTTTGATCTGGGTGCTGATTATGTGAGTGTGTATAACTTGTGAAAGTTTATTGAATGGCACACTCATGATTTGTGTACCTTTCTAGTACATATGTTGTATTTCAATAAGTGAATTGAACCATATACAGAATTCCCTAAATCAAAGAAGAAAATGTGATTTTGTAAAAACTGAGTTTTAATAATACTCTCTGATATTGGTATATTGATCATGTTGATTGATCTCTAATTTAAAAACTATTAAGAGAAATTAACAAATTTACTTTTCATTTTGTGGGAAATTATTTCAGTGTAAGGTTAAATTACCTCAGCAGCAGACAGAATAAATTCATCTCTAATATTAAATGTGTTTAAGTGAGAAATATACTTTCAGTCCTATTTTTTGCATATTCATAAAAATTGTCCATCCTATTTTTAGAAAGAAAAACCTTTAACTTGTCCCTATTGTGTAAAAAGATTGTAAAAATATTGACTTGAATACTCTTAATGTACTGTGTTCATGAATACAATCTTCCAAAATAACTAGCCTTGCCTTTTTTGGGTTTTGTTTTGTATATTCTGTGACCTTTTGTGATCAATAAATATTAAATATCTTTCCTATGTGATATTGATTCTCTTTTTATTTTTTTTCCTCAGTCCTGGCTACTGAAAAGAAATTAAGTGGTTAAGTGTGGTAAACAGTATAAGTATAGAGAAAATAAAATGTCTCCGTCTATCCACATCCCCCCACCCTCCCAACCAACTATCTTGTTATTAGGAGGGATTTTTTTTTTTTAAATATCTTTACGTAGAACACCTTTCTATACCAGAGTTGGACTGGATAAAAGCAAAGTATCTTTCGGGCTTCCCTGGTGGCGCAGTGGTTGAGAGTCCGCCTGCCAATGCAGGGGACACGGGTGCGTGCCCCGGTCCGGGAAGATCTCAAATGCAGCGTAGCGGCTGGGCCCATGAGCCATGGCTGCTGAGCCTGCGCGTCCGGAGCCTGTGCTCCACAACGGGAGAGGCCACAACAGTGAGAGGCCCGTGTACCGCAAGAAAAAAAAAAAAGCAAAGTATCTTTTAAATCCTTGATTCCTTTACCAAGGGCATATTAGATAGTAAGAACTTTATTTGAAAGTAAGCTGAAATTAGAGAAACGCCTTTCGAATGTGTAAAAATTACAAGATTATCCTTTCTTCCAGATTTTGTATCAGATTGTACCATCTCATAAACTGATGTTAGAATTCCATAGATTACTGAGAAAATCAGGTAAGTAGTTTGTTTTAAATCTCTTTGTGCAGACAAGCTGTAGACTGGGGCTCAGCAGACTGTGGCTATGGGCCAGAACCACCTCTTGCCTGTTTTTTTTTTTTTTTTAATATTTCTTTCTTTCTTCCTTCCTTCCTTTCTTTTCTTTCTTTCTTTCTGCATTAGGTCTTCGTTGCTGCACCCGGGCCTTCTCTAGTTATGGCAAGTGGGGACTACTCTTGGTTGCAGTGCGTGGGCTTCTCATCGCGGTGGCTTCTCTTGTTGCGGAGCACGGGCTCTAGGTGCACGGGCTTCAGTAGTTGTGGTGCGCAGGCTCTAGAGCGCAGGCTCAGTAGTTGTGGTGCACGGGTTTAGTTGCTCCGTGGCATGTGTGATCTTCCTGGAACAGGGGTAGAACCTGTGTCCCCTGCATTGGCAGGCGAATTCTTAATCACTGCACCACCAGGGAAGTCCCCTCTTGCCTATTTCCATAAATCAAGTTCTGTTGGAGCACAGTCATGTCCATTTATTTATATACAAAAATATAAAAGCAGTCTATGGCTGCTTTTGCCCTATGACAGTAGTGTTGAGTAGTTATGACAGCCTGTAAGGCTTGCAAAACTTAAATAGTGTCTGGCCCTTTACAGAAAAAGTGTGCTGACCTCTGCTATAGAATTTAGGCAATGGTTGCAAAAAAAAAACGGCTTCAATTTATATGATTCAGCTCATTTTAATCTTTACTGGGATTCACCTCAGTGTAGAAAAGAACATAATTCTTCATAGGAAATCCGCTTGCTAAGTCCAGTAGGTACTGGGACTACCTCGGTTCTTCTCCTAATAGAAGAGAACATATATAAAATGCCCAAATAGGGCCAGTACCTTAAGTAATGTTCTCAGTAGTATAAACCCATATAGAGGTCAGACTCACCACCCTGCCTTCAATAATGTGGACTAAATTATCAAATTCTTCAGATTCATCACAGGAGAGTATGATCATAATGAATTGTTTTAAACTGTTAATCAAACTAGAAGGCTTATGATTCAGTGATACTTTATCAGTGGAATATAATCTTTTAGCTTTGTGCTCTTCAGTGCTTTCTGTAAACTCTAACTGTTGTGACCATTGCAGAAAACGAAGAACACCATAAACTGGGGTTGGAGGTATTATTTGGAGTCTTAGATTTTGCTGGATGCACTAAAAATATAACTGCTTGGAAATATTTGGCAAGATATCTCAGACAGACTTTAATGGGGTAAGTAAGAAACATACAGTGTTTATTACTGGATCAGCATAAATAATGTTTTATAATATTTTAGCTAATAAAGTTCTGTGTTTTTGGATTTCTTGAACTGTGTCTTCAGCTGTTTTCTTCTGAGTACGTCAGAAGAACAGGAAATAGGAAGTCACAAGTAAAACATACAAAAATTCTATCCAGATTTTTTGTGCTATCAAATTGGGTAATAGCCCTTACCACTACTCTGCTAAGAGCTAAGTTTGTGCTTTCTAATTGGAAATAGGGACCAGAGGAGGTCACCTCCACTCTTCACTAGATTCTTTGTAAAGCTGTTTGTGATTTGTGTCATCAACTTGTAAGATCACATGGGAAGCAGCTTTTCTCCCAACAGTTCTCAGTCATTTTCAGTGGGGTTTTTTAGGACCTCATAAAATCGTCATGGTTATTCATTCAGCAAATATTTATTAAGTCCCTTGTGAGCTGCGTATCTAAAGCTATCCCTCTGATCAAAATAATCATCAGTGCCACATCTTGAGTAAAAGAAAAGGAGTGGCCCTTGTCATTTACCTTGTGTGTGAGAGAATAAAGGATATCACAAAAATTAAATTTCATTGATTTATTATATCCATTTTAGTTGCTTAGGAAATTCATTATCAGTGGGAACTTGCTTCAGGCTTCAGACCTGACTTGACCTTAGAACAGTCTTGATTAGGAAGTATTTTTGGTGTGATATGTTGATGTACTCCCTGTAAACCACTTTCCAGATCTAAAGCACTGTACAAACCCTTACTAACCCCAAGGTTCTTGAAGGCAAAGAAATGTGCTGCTCACTTTTTAAACCTCTAGAAGTTTTGCCACAGGGGCAAATAGGTCTTTGCTCTATTAAATTATTGAGGAATACTTAGCACTGCCTGGGTTCAACTGTCAAACCTATGTGTTCCTGTATTTGTATAATAATGCCATCTTAATTTGGATAGTAATTCTTTGTAGCATATAATTTTAAAGTAAGGTTTTAAAGTAACTTTTAAGAAATCAATAGCTAACATTTGTTGAAAATGTACTTTGTACCAGACAGCATGCAAAGAGCTTTATATGACACTTGCTATACTATGGACCCGTTTAATCCTAATAACAGTGCTACGAGATGGGCACCATTAATATCCTCAAGGAAATTGAGGCTCAGAAAGATTAAGCAATGTGCCGAAGATCACATAGATAGTAGATGGAAGATCTGGGATTTGAATCTGAGATTTTGACCTTAGAGTCTATGCTGTTAACTGCTGTGCTGTACTGAACTGGCTCTTTCATTAAATGGAAAAGGGGACGTGGAGATCAAAGAGGACGAAAAAGGATTTGCTTTCATGCGTGTGCTATGCCATGGCCATACTTGGAAGCTAGTTTGGAATCATCTTCCTTGTCATCTTTCCACAGACCCTACTTAAGTTCAGATTCTGACACTATAGGTCTGTCTCCATCACTGACCTTCCCTTTTGACACTTTTCTTTTCCAGGAGTCATCTTGCCTGGGTTCAAGAAGAGTGGAACTCCAGGAAAAACTGGTGGCCAAGCTTTCACTTCAGCTACTTTTGGGCAAAAAGTGATTGGAAGGAAGATAAAGCTTTGGCTTGTGAGAAAGCTTTGGTAGCTGGGTTATTGTTAGGAAAAGGTACATGTTTTGTTTTCTTTTTATCTAGCCATAGCTTTCAGGTGATTTTGAAATTGCAAAGTGTGACCATTCATTCATATTAGAGTTTACCTAAACAGTATCTAAGGGTATTAGATGCTGGAAAAATAACTGCTGAGTGGAAAAATAATACTGAATTCGGGCCAGGTGATCTGCTTGTAGGGAATTTCCGTGGATTAGAAACAGTGATTTCATATTGTTGATCGTCATTGGTTTTTATGCTCTAGCTTGAGTATCTTTAGGGGCCATTAAGATAAAGGATGCACCGTTTTCACAGCAAATGACCATTTGGCTGTGCTGTAGAGAAAGTTTACTGAGATTATCTACTATATTAGACATAGAAAAATATTCTTTATTGACCTCATTTTTTTATGACAGCTTTATGTTATTTATATTTACTTACCTGTTGCTGTAAGGATGAGACATTTTCTTCCCTTCAGAAAAGAAAAAAAAAATACCTCCTATTAACTTACTTAAAAGTCCTCTTAAAAGAAAGGGAAATTGGTCTTTTCTTTGGGGAATATCTTGGCTGTTAAAACTCTTACCTGCTTTGTACCACTGAAATATAGAAAGGTAGCCAGTACTGAAATGAGACTGTCACAGAACATGTCCAGAGGTGAAGAAAGTGACCTCGCAGTGGCCATGAGTAAGCACTGTGTGGCCAGGGAGTTTAAAGTATCCTAAAGAGATTCTTCAGGTCGATTTAGATATAATTTGTATGGATTTGGAATTAGTATTCTCAGTTAATGTTTCAGATGGTTACTTAGATTAGTAAAATACTGATTTTATGGGAGGAAAGGGATTAGCAAACATGAAAGTAGTTTTAAAAATTTCTCTCTGATGTACTGATGACAAGAAACAAATGTGATTTGGACTGTGACTTTCTACTTTATGAGTGTAGAGGTTCCTGGTACAGATATCAAAAGGTACCTGTGTTTGAGTGGGGTCTGGAGACCTGGGTTAACTTCCAATTCTGTCCCTTACTTGCCATGTCACTTAGGTCAAGCAGTTAACCTTTGGGGTCCTTCTGTTTGAGATGGGCAGTGTAACACCTGCCCTATTTGCTTACAGGATTAAGCATCACACAAACATCACATCAAAGTGCTTTATACATTCTGAGGTATCCTGCGAATATCAGGCATAAATGTCTGAGAATGGGCTCACCTTTTCGTCTTTCAGGGTGTTAGTATGGGGGTTGAGTCAGTCTATTAGGGGTTGTGCTGGGTTTTGTTCTTGATCTGGTTACCCTTAGTACATCCTGGGATTCAAATTTTAGTCGTGGCCTCCCTTTGCTTTGAGCTTGGAGTAGGGTACGGTGGCTGCCCTTCCTCCCATGCTCTGCTCAAGGTGAACCAGGCCCATTTCTCCTTGGAGGGGCCTTTCCTCCCAACAGTTCAGGCTGCTTGGCTGCCCTGTGACTAGCTTGGTGGGCTTGAAGTTAGGAATTGTAGTTTATTTGGCTTTTTCTCTGTGTTAGATTGGTAGCAGAGTTTTTTCCAGTTTTCTGTATTCTAGACTGAAGCAGAAATCTGTGTACAAAGTATTTTGTTTTTGCTAAAGTGGTAGATGTGTTTAGAAACACAAATTATTATATAACACCACACACGCCACTGCTTCCCAGCTAATAAAATATTAGCAGTTCTCACCTTACTATTTTCAGGGATAATAAAATTGTTGCTCTAGGGCTTCCCTGGTGGCGCAGTGGTTGAGAGTCCGCCTGCTGATGCAGGGGACATGGGTTCGTGCCCTGGTCCGGGAGGATCCCACATGCCGCGGAGCAGCTGGGCCCGTGAGCCATGGCCACTGAGCCTGCGCATCCGGAGCCTGTGCTCCGCAGCAGGAGAGGCCGCAACAGTGAGAGGCCCGCGTACTGCAAAAAAAAAAAAAAATTGTTACTCTAGGTACAATATATATTCTAGCAAGTTCCCAGAGAATATGAATAAATGCAAACTGAGACTGTAATAAAATTAATTTTTCCTATGTTTTTTATGGTCTCATTTGTTAAATAGAGAAAATCTCTTATAATATCCAGTTTACATTTTTCTTACAGGAATTTGATTCATGTCTCTGAAATACTTAACCAGTGATCCTCTTAGCATTGTAAGACTATGAAAAGCAGGTAGAACTTCTGATGAGCACCTTTGGCACCTTTGGCATATCTGCATGATCACCATCCAGCTGCCTGCTAGATGGCAGGAATGACTAGATTAAATTTTTGATTTCTTCTAACCTATGATTTGTTTATTCTAATTCTTCACATCAGGGTTTTCTACAGAGAACTTCCTTATTGTCATAAATGCATCTTTGGCTCTTTTACCAACTTATCATTGAGAAGGAAGCTCTAGTAGTTTGCTTCTGGAGAAGGCTCATTTAATATATGAATATATATAATATGCATATCACCTTAACTAAGGTTTAGGAGGGAAGGTAGAAAACAAGCTAAAGTATATGCTTTAATTATGATGCATCAGAAATATTTTTGTATGTAGGAAGCAGTACATTTCATTGGTGACAGCTCTGAGAACGGGCTTAGACATATCGGTGTAGATAATACAAATCCTTCTACTTTTAGAATCATCAGTATGCCAGAGTTGAAGCAAAATTTTTAAAATGTAGAAATATACTTGAAGAATTTGATGATAAGTATTAAAACTTTTTATTTTGCCTTGTTTTGCTTCTTAGGTTGTAGATACTTTCGGAATATTTCAAAACAAGATCATCAAGTCTTAAAGAAGAAAATTAAGCAGATGAAGAAATCAGTGAAAAAATACAGCATTGTAAATCCAGGACTCTGATACTGAATTTTAGTTACTTCAGATTAGTAGCTACAGAATAGTAACTCAGTTGATAGCTTTAAATGTATTTATTTATTTGATATTTTAAGAAGGTAGCTTATTTGGCTATGAAAAAGTTATATTTTCTTTTACTATCGGTTATAGCTGAAGAAACAGTCTCATTGCCTTTGCCCTTTGTAAATATATTTTTCCTTTTTTTTTGTACTGTTAAATGTAACATTTATTAAGGAATAATCTTCAAATAAAAATATATTTGTTTAATCAGAGCATATAGCTCTACAGCAGTTATTGCTGTTTGCAGATAATTTGCCTCTGATAATTGTGTAATGAAATATAACTTGTGGGACTGTTAAATGAGCGTGTGTATTCTTTTAGATGCAAATGATCTATGTTAGGTTTACCACCATGAAGAACATATTGGTGATGAATTCTGTTGAGGAAACAGAGAAGGATTTAGAGAAGAACTCCTTCTCTTTCTCTTTTGGTAGTAAGACATGGCAGTGTGGGGTTAAGTGACCTCTGGTAGAGAGCTACCTTTGACTCTGGAGGACTCATTTGGGTCAGAGAGGGTAGGAGGGGCCTGGTTGCTTTTAGCTGGCACTGGCCTAACTTTAAAGGATTCTAGCTTTGTTGGTTTTGCTTGTTTGCCTTGCATAGCAATCTAAGACATGTTCTAGAATTACTGTGTCCCTCTCCTTTCTCTTGGAAACCAGAATGCAAAAGTAGGTAGCTGGACAGTGGAGAAATAGTGTCCCAGGGTCATACAGGAAGCCCATTGGAAAGCTTTGCTCAGAAGCCAAGAACAACTTTCCTGGAATATCAGCTGAGCTTTCTAATATGTTGTGGTAACTGGTGGAGTAAGTGCTTCTTGAAAACTGTCTTGGCTCATATATATTTACTGTTCAGATAACTAGTATTTGAGTTCCATGAAGGCTCCTTAACTTCAGAGCAAGTCCGATATTAAGGTGGCAAACCGCACGTTTTCCCCATTGGCTTATATTCCTACCAATTTCAAACCATCTGTCAGAAAATTAGGGGACAAATTATGCTTTGTCAATAATTCGATATTTTATACTTCGTAAATAAATGACTATCAACAAATAACTACCCAACTTTATAATATTTGTGTGAAACAAGTAGGTGCCCCACAGAACCAAAGTAAAGCAAGTGAAAACTACCAATGAATAGGGTCGGCTTCACCACTGAGAGTCCATGCTTGGGTGGTAAAGGAGTTCTGTATAAGATCAACACTATAAGGGTGAAATTCCCAGAGGATGTGGACAGAATCTCACAACCTAAGCCAAGATTATCAGGGCATCTACTTCCTGAAACCTATAGTCAAAAACTCTAAAATAGGATTTATGAATTCTCATGGTCCCTAGCAGGATGGAGGTGAGAATGAAGGAGAAATGAGTAGATATGGTTATCAAATGTTTGTATCTAATTGTGCAATAAGAGCAATGTGAAATTTTTTCCAACTGTGAAATTTTTTTAAGCCCACTAAAAGCTAGTTTCATGAGTCATAATGGCTAAAATTTATCAAGCACTTTGGGCTTTACATTTCATCATCTCATCACTGCAGTCCTATGAATTATCCCTATCTTAACAAGAAAGAAAGTGGTGTCTTCAGAGATTAAGTCACTTGCCCAGGGTCACAGCTGGTAGGTGCTGGCTCCAGGACTATAACCCGATCAGTGTGGTTCCAAAGGTCACACTCTGTGTACTGCCTTCCAGTTTAGTCATGTTTATAACCTGTAGCTCCCTGAGCTAGGGAGCAGGAAAAAGAATAGAGGGGATCCATCACCCATCCTTTCTCCTGGGCATGGAAGGTTCCCTCTCTGTGTCCTCACTGATCCCTCCCCATACAGACTCTTGTGAAATCACCACATTGTTTAATGGTCTTTGTACATCTGTCTTTCTCAGTAGTATATTACCTAGCCTTAATAATCTCCATATCACCAACACCTAACAGAATTTCTGGTTTATTAAATACTGAGTAGAACTGAATGAAAATTTATGAAAGCTATGGACTGAGTGCACCTGTCCCATAGGCAGTAATAATCTTGGTGAATTTCTGCCAAGGGTAGGGCCTCAGGAGACTGTTAGGTTTGAATCCTGGGTTTATCATATGCTTTCATTGTTTCTTTACCTACAGAATGGAGACAAGTAAAATTGATTGCTGTAGTTTCTTTTTTATTTTTATTTTAATATTTATTCATTTTGGTTGTGCTGGGTCTTAGTTGCAGCATGCAGGATCTTTAGTTGCCATATGCGGGCTTCTTAGTTGTGGCATGTGGACTCTTAGTTGCGGCTTCAGGGGTACAGGGGAGAGTCTGTGTTGGAGAGCAGGTGAAAGAGGTTGCTGTGAGGAGGAGTGTTCTCATGATGTGCTGGGGGTGAGACACAGCAAATCCAGGCAGACCTTTGATCTGAGACCTGCCTGGGCATGTCAGCACAATTACTTGGCTCTCCTGCTGTGATTCCAGAGCCAACGGGACACCCCAACTCCCAGTGAAGGGAACATAGAAGAGGCTGGCACAGAAGCCAGCCACCTGTGAGGCATCGCTCCGGGCTGTCCTCTCTTACCTCGGGTTCCACCCCTTGTCTGTTTCCTGGAGAATTAACTCTGGGAAAACCATCTGGGCAGAAGCTGGGCTCTTATGAGCAACACTGAGACTCTTAATTTCTGAGATATTCCCCTGATAAAAATGTCTCTTCCCTCCCTCTCTCCTGCCTCCCCCTTCCCTTTTGGGTGAGGTTTCAGAAAGCCAAATTCAACAGCTCTCCAGTTTTAAGAATTTGAGGAATAAGAATAACCTACACATGTCTATAATGGGAAAGAATGCGAAAAAGAATATATATATGTATAACTGAATCACTTTGCTGTACAGCAGAAATTAACACAACATTGTAAACCAATTATACTTCAATAAAATTAAAAACAAAACCAAAAATGAAACAAAAAAGAATAAGCTACAAGTGTCTATTAAAATTCACAACTTTATTCTCCCTCTTTCTTCCCCCCCACACGTGGTGTGTTCCCAGCAATGATCCTGTAGGCAGCTACTAGGACCCCCATTTTACTGATGAGGAATCAGGAGTTTTAAAGGACTTACTGAAGGTCAAACAGTGTCGGGGCACAAATCCGGAGGCTCAGGCTCCAAGTCTCGTGCCCTTTGGATCACACCACGCCAAAGTAGAGTCACAACAGCCCTCGCCCATCCACTCAATGGTTCTCTGACCTGGGGCAAGCATAAGGCCTATTAGAACAGAGCCTTTGTACACCTTGCTCACTGTCATAGCCCCCGTGCAGAGGACACTGCTTGGCACACAATAGACTCTTCCTGGGCCTTCATTTTCTTTTTTTTTTTTTTTGCGGTACGCAGGCCTCTCACTGTTGCGGCCTCTCCCGTTGCGGAGCACAGGCTCCGGACACGCAGGCCCAGCGGCCATGGCTCACGGGCCCAGCCGCTCCGCGGCATGTGGGATCTTCCCGGACCGGGGCACGAACCTGTGTCCCCTGCATCGGCAGGCAGACTCTCAACCACGGCGCCACTGGGGAAGCCCGGGCCTTCATTTTCTAAGACAGAGAAATGATAGTTACTGAGCTGATTGAGTAAAAGGCAACTGTGCAGGCTCTAAATTGCTGCATAAGAGTGTGCCATGGTAGTGATTTTATGTCCACAGCCTCCTTTGCTCCTGGGTATTTCATCCTTATTTTTGTCTTCCATCTCTCTTCTTTCTACTCCCCAGGGGTGGACAGCTCAGCCAGGGACTCAGAGCGGTTCGTATGGCTTCTTGTCAGCAGCTCTGACACGTATCCTGAATAGAAGCAGACAACAGCCCAGGGAGAGAT
Source organism: Neophocaena asiaeorientalis asiaeorientalis (assembly GCF_003031525.2). Classification (NCBI taxonomy): domain Eukaryota; kingdom Metazoa; phylum Chordata; class Mammalia; order Artiodactyla; family Phocoenidae; genus Neophocaena; species Neophocaena asiaeorientalis. Next base: position 1,035,095 of record NW_020173691.1, read on the forward strand.
GCTGTGAGTCTCTGGGCTCTCTCTTCTGCTCTTTCTGATAACCAAGAAGTCGCTCTGCAGTCTGCAATCAGGGCTGAAATAAGAAAGAATGGGGAACTCAACATATCTGAGAAACGCTGCTGGTCCCTCTGTTAAAGTGATGAGAGAACAGATGTGAATGAGACGGCCCTGGGGGAGGCATGAGTGACCAGAAGTGGGTTCTGGGCCAGAGGACCCTGCCCTACTCCACAGCTCCAAACTACCCCCTTTAAATTGGTCTTTCTTACTTTCCTCATCTCACTTGCCTCTGCCTTTCGTCACTATTGAGAGTTGGTTGTCTGCCCACAATATTCTATTTTCCTCCTAGAAAACGCTATAGTTTAGGGAGGCCCGAGTAGCAGATATTCCTTTGGTTCACAGTCCTTGTATGTTTGTAAAGAGCAGTCATATGGCCCCATAGCCACCATTTAAATTTGTGTGGCTCCGAGCATGGTGTTTTGTGTATATTAAACACTTCAATATTTTTAATAAATAAGGGAAGAAATTGCTAGATGCCTAATCCCTGGGAATGATGTAGCGTGTTCACTTTGATAATTTTATTTTTAAATTATACAATATTTTGAACATATGGAAAAGCACAGAAAATTAAGTTATTAACACTACGGATCCAACAGTGAGATTCAACAAATGTAAAACCCTCGCCACATTGCTTCAGATGTGCAGAAAGAAATTAAATCTTACAGACACAGCATTTAGGATAAAGGGAAAGATGGAGACATTTGGTACTCTCTCTTTTTTAGAAAAAATTGATCGTTTAATAAAACTATATGTCAATAATGAACTTAAAATGCTAGAGATGGTGTAATGAATATGAGGCTTTTTTTTTTTTTTTTTCCTTTCTGCTTTCCAGAAGCATTAACTGGGTAGAAAATTTGGGTCCCAGAGAGGAACTTTACCAGTAGTTGGTAACAGGAGCTCCAGAATCCTGGTTCTTTCCCAGATCTTTTTTCCTACTGTTTGCTCAAAAACTGGTTCCAGCTCCACCGTGGTCCGTCTGCCCGCTGGGGCTGAGCTGCCTCTTCTTTTCCAGGAGTGCTCGCCCTGCGCAGCCCACCGCTATGATGCTGAGAACCCGCGGACGCCCCCCCGGAACCTTCCCGACCTCTGCTCTGACTACTGCTCTGCATTCCACTCTAACTGCCGCTCCGCAGTCTCCCTGGTCACCAATGACCGCCACCTCCAGGAATCCCCATGAAAAGGATGGCGCGCGCTTCTAATAGCTCCTCAACCTTCCCGACAAGGACCACTGCTTCCCTAACGTCCTGAGGAGTGACCATCTCAACCGCAACCTGGGGGTGGTGGCCGAGGACCCTCGGGGCTGCCTGTGGCCAGCGGGCTGAGGAACCCGGTCTCCATGGTCCACGCTGGGGACGGCACCCGTCGCCTCCTCGTGGCCGAGCAGGTGGGGGTCTATCTGCCTGATGGGAGTCGCCTGGAGCAACCCTTCCTGGACCTCAAGAGCATCGTGCTGATCACTCCCTGGATGGGGGATGAGAGAGGCTTCCTGGGCTTGGCTTTTCATCCCCAATTCCACCGCAACCGCAAGTTCTATATTTATTATTCATGTCTGGGCAAGAAGAGGGTCGAAAAGATCCGGATTAGTGAGATGAAGCTTTCTCGGGCAGATCCCAGCAAAGCTGATCCCAAATCGGAGAGGTGAGGCATACCCACGAGAATCTGCAGCTATGTACTGTGTTTCAAAATGTTGCCAATCAGTCCTCTGAGATGATACAGGGGAGCTTTCCTGGGTTTAGAGCTACTAGCTTATAATGATGATAAAGGAGTCATTGTTGATTACTGAGGTTAACCCAAGTTAGCTTCTTGAGTCCATGGCTTCTTCATGGCTACAGCCACCCACCTTACGGTTATACCTGGAACCATGCTTGCTTGAGTTTACAGAGGGTAAGCAAAGGCCGGCAGCCGTAAGGGTTTGAGAAATGATTTTAGATAATATCAGTATATTAAATGTAATAGCAGCCTCTGATTATTGCGTGACCATTAGATCCCAGGCCCTTTACCATGAACACGGGAATTCTCATCCTTGCAGGAAGCTGTGACGCAAGGCTGTTAAGTTACTGATATCTGGTCAGATGAACGGCTCAGTTCTAACTGATCTCACACTCCTGCTTTCACTCTACCATGCTGCCTTCTTTCCTTCTCCTTTCTGCCTTGTCTCTCTCTTCCCATATAGACAGGTTAGGGGATTGAAAAGAGCATGAAGAAGTGATAGACTGACCCCTGTGTGGCTGCCCGAAGGAAGGGACTGAGAGTTCTTGTAGAGCAGAGAGTAAGGCTGAGCCCCAGCTATTGGTTTTGAGCCCTCACTATATGCCGGACACTTAGTGAGATATTTATATATATTATCTTATTTAACATTCACAATGCTTGCCTATGGTAAATTCTCTTACCATCCCCCATTTTATAGATTGATAGATTTTATAGAGGCTTAGAGGTGTTGAGCAACTCACCAGTTAATAAAAATTAGATTAGTCTTTTGTAGTGGTGCAACCTTCACAGGGCACCAAGCTCCTCTTATAATAGCAAGTGAACTTCCCCATCTAGGGCAAGTGGGTGACTGAAATATTTCTGCAACAGCTCTTTTGATTCCTGAGAGAGGCTAGTTATTGGTCTCCTATGGGAGACTCACTCCTGGTAGTCAAGGATTCCTTGATCCTAGGAGGAAAAAATATCCTGCAGGGTGGAAATATGGATTCCTAAAATATAAGGTTTTGCTTTTCATCTAGTCGACTTATGGCTTTGCAGGAAGATAGAAAAACCAAGAAATGGGAGAAACAGGACATGTGCCTGGGCAACACTGAGTCCTGTGCCTTCCCAGGGTCGATCAGCACATACAGCAGATTTCTCATCTCCTTTGCTGAAGACGAAGCAGGTAACAAACGTACAAGGTTATTCTATTTCTGCTTACTGGAACTTAGATAATCACAGCATTGTGAACTGAACATTTATTACCATAATTATCATTATTATTGCGATTGTTATTATTACTCTTATTATTGTTATTGAAAAAGCAACTACCACTTTTTCTATTTTCACTGTAATCTAGTCACTTTTTTTTTTTTTTTTTTTTGGGTACCCGGGCCTCTCACCTTTTTGGCCCCT
>NW_020173691.1:1038346-1060780 GCF_003031525.2 Neophocaena asiaeorientalis asiaeorientalis
TGTTCTCTTTTTTTTTTTTTTTTTTTGCGGTACGCGGGCCTCTCACCTTTGTGGCCTCTTCCGTCGCGGAGCACAGGCTCCGGACGCGCAGGCCCAGTGGCCATGGCTCACAGGCCCAGCCGCTCCACGGCATGTGGGATCCTTACAGACCGGGGCTCAAACCCGTGTCCCCTGCATCTGCAGGCGGACTCTCAACACTGCGCCACCAGGGAAGCCCAGGATGAATATTTTGTAGGAGAGGATATTTTGGAAAATTTAAGCGTTCTTAATAGAGAAAAGTCTTTGTGAGTTCCAAATTGGAAGTCCAAACATACTAAAAAGTAGAGAAACCACAGGCTGGCCTGTGATGCTCAGTGGAAAGTAGATGATGTGAAAGCCACAGGCCATGGTGGGGCCCTGTCTCCTGCTGGTGCCCAAAGGAAGCTGGAGCCCCCGAGGCTGGAGACCCTTGGAGGCCACCTGCCTGGGGCCCCTGGGCTGCCACATTCTGTGGCTTGCTCCTTTTCAGGATGCCACAGAATACCCAGGTTTTGAAGGTTTGGTTTGTTGAGCTGGTAAACTTCTCGCAGGAGAAAACAAGGCAGTTTTTGAATACCACTCAAGTACATCTGGCAGACAAAACTAAGTGTCCTTGGCTGAATTGGATGGAGTGGACTTGCCAAAGTGTTCCCAAGCCAGACTTTGCCCAAGGGCAGCCCTAAAGCCAGGGAGGCTGTCTCCGAGGCAAGTTATTTTCTTCCAGAGTTGCTTGCTTTTGTGTTTTTGCAAAGAGCGATTCAGGTTTTCTGCATGTGTTATAGTCTTTCCCATTATTGACCTGTTTAGAACTCAGTATTATTTCATTATTTTACTATTAGTCACCCGCTTGAGATAAGCCACATTTTAGTTACACCAGAGCTCTGCCTTCACTGTTGCTACGGTTTATTTCCCGAGTCCTTCTAACCAACAGCTGGCACAAATAAACGAGTGAATAAATAAATGAGTGAGTGGCGGGTATGGGGCTACCCATGGCTGAGTCCTGATGGGTTGGATTTCTGAATGTCAGTCACTGAAGCACAGCCTCGGGAGGACTGGCTGAGGTCACAAAGCTTGCAGTAAATTCACATTGCATGCATTTTGCTTTACATGGCCTGTTATAGTTTTTTGCCCTAAAATACATTTTTAAAAAATGTCAGACCCTACAGATGACATTCACTTCTAGCATTGTCTTCCCCTGAAAATACATGCATGTCTAAATCTATGGCATGTTTGGAACCCAGAATTTACACCAACTGTAGTCATGTGTAGGGAATATGCAGCAATGCAGGGTTTCCAATTCTCCTTTTAGACCAGAAATTGTTTGCGTGGTTTGGAGGGACCTTTGCCCGAGGGTGACCTGTGCACATGCAGACAGTTGGTAGGCACCTCACTTATCTAATGTCAGCATCATCTTGGATGGTACCTGGGGTTTCTAATCAGAGGGGCAAACTGGCTCTAGGGAAGGGTTTGTCCTAAGTCCTCAGACCCCCTTACAAGGGGAAGGTTATACATACAGTTTGTCAATACACAAAACCAAAGTCTATTATTCGGTTGTTACCTTGTGTGTTACCTTGTTGTGTGTTACCTTGTTACCTCTGCAAAGAACATCAGTCTCACACTCGGCCGGAGGCAAACATTAGTCACTGCTCTCCACGAATTCAAGGAAGAAGATTGTTTAACTAGCTCAGAGATGTCTAAAGCTCTAGGCTTTTCCAATTTTTACCTTATTAAGACGTTTCCTTCCATAAGCTTGAGAGAGAGCTTGTGTAAAGCACACAACAGCAAGTGCATTAAACCTAGTGCGATAGCATAAAAGTTGTGTCAGGCTCACAAAACTGTCACGGTGCCAGGCTTTAGGGAACAGAGACATAAGGAAGTAAGAGGAACTGCGGATGACTGAACACTTTCTCATTTAATACCTAATAATCAGGGAGGGTATTCTTATCTCCCTTTTACAAGTGAATAAATAACACGAGCGTTACCCAGGTGGAGAGGCTGCCCAAGACAACACAGATGGTAATGGGTGCTATCAGATTTCAAACGCAGTTTTATCTACCCAAAGTTGGGCTCATAAACCCTGCACTGTCCCTCACAGGGAACCGTGAAACGAGGTGGAATGAGGTACTTACCATGAGAAGGGAGCAGTGTTTTCTGGAGTTCAAACATGAGGAAATGGGAGGAAAAAGGGGTCCCTGGTAAAAGAGGTGAGGAAGACAGTGGGTGGAGGTGATTTCTGTGGGGTGTGGAGAAGACCAAGGGGGTGCCGAGGAGTGGAGGGTGTCACAGGAAATAAGGAACCCAAGACTGAAGAAGGTGGAGCTGGAGGACACGGTGAGATGGGGGAAGGGGACTAACACAGTAAGGAAGGGGTAATAGAATGTAAAGTATCTAATAAGTGGTCCTCAGCCTGTGGCTTGCCTGTCTCTGGGCTTTACGGAGACTTCCTTATCAGTAGTGGAGAACTGGGGAGAGAGATGGAGGCTCACTGAGGTGAAGTTTCTGAAAGCAAAGAGGTGATAAATGAGAAGCCCTTTGGCTCAGGGAACATGAACAGAAACGTGCCTCTGCTGGGGGACACCCCAAGCCGGTCTGGGGGGCTGAGATGGACTTTCTCCTTGGGGAGCTCACAGACCTTGAGGCCTCACTGTCAGTCAGGATTTCAGGGACCCCTTCCTGGGGCTCACGCATTTCAGGGCCACAACCCCTGGTGATGATTTTCTGTGTGTTCAGCTGTCTTGGCCCGGCCTTGTGTCCTGTCCTTGATGGCCTGTTCCTGTTTTATCAGGGGAGCTCTACTTCCTGGCCACCTCTTACCCGAGCGCCTACACACCGCATGGATCCATTTACAAATTTGTTGACCCATCGAGGTGAGACTTGGGTTACCTTTTCTTCTCAGGTGATTGGAATTCATCTTTATCGCCATGGCAGGTCAGAAAAACAGTCCTCACTCCCCAAGAATTACCAGATATGATCAACGGAGGGTATCTTTCTTTTAGATGCAAAGCAGATTGGTCTGGGACTTCCCTGGTGGCACAGTGGTTAACACTCTGAGCTCCCAATGCAGGGGGGCCGAGTTCGATCCCTGGTCAGGGAACTAGATGTCACATGCATGCTGCAACTAAGGAGCCAGTGAGCTGCAACTAAGGAGCCCACGTGCCACAACTAAGACCCGGCGTAACCAAATAAATACATTAAAACAAAAAAAAAGTAGATCGGGCAGACAAATGTGTAGGACAATGCATCTGTAGGAATTATGGAATATTTGGGAAATGGTCTCTTTGTGGTTGGAAATGAGGATCTTGAGCCTTTCTAGGATGACTAGTCCAGACCTGTGGCTCCTGTCTTGTTTTTTTTTTTTTTTTTTAAATATGCTTCTGGAAACTTCTGTCTGGGATCATCTGACAGTGGGTGTACACCCCTGCCCACCTGAGTAGATATTGCCGCCCTATCCCATGGGCTGGTCTTTGGCACATACAGTTGGCCCTCCGTATCCATGGATTCCACGTCTGTGGATCAAAAATATTTTTAAAAATTCCAGAAAATTACAGAAAGCAAAACTTGAACTTGCCATGCCCTGGCAACTATTTATGTCATATTTACAACTAATTACATAGCAGTTATATTTATTTACAATTATTTACATAGCATTTACATTGTGTTAGGTATCACAAGTAATCTAGAGATGATTTAAAGTATATGGAGAATGCGTAGGTTATAGGCTGAACACCATACCATATTACATAAGGGACTTAAGCATCAGTGGGTTTTGGTATCTGTGAGGTCCTGGGACCAATCCCTGGGAGCTGCATCTAAAACTGTCAGGTTTCTCAGTGTCTCCACCTGATCCTTCCTGGAATTCAGTGAGAGTATTTATTCACTTGGTAGACTCTATGATGTTTAACTCTGCTTCTCTGCCCACCTTTCTCAGAGACTAACCAACCTTCAACTCATCAGGCAAAAGCCCTACTACAGCCTCCCATCTGTGAGGTTGTTGAAGGTGTGTCCGTATCTGTCCCTGGGAGAGTGATCCAGTGTATCCGTCCTCAGAGCTCTGGGCAGAGTGCGGGATTTATCTCAGGATTCTTACCCAAAGCCAGAAAGTCTCCCCATGAATCAGCTTGAAGGTAGACCTGCAGACGAAGACTTCCCTGTGAGGCGTCTGTTACCATATCCGGGGTGGTGTTCAGAGTACATTTGCTGCTGGTGAGGGCTCAGAAGCCCAGCACAGCACAGCTCCCCTTGGCAACCGGGCTTGGGTTTGGTGTTCTCAGATGTTCCCAGAAGAGACTCAGTCCCTGAGGTTGTGCCCAGGGGCTGTCCTGGTGGAGTGCAGCGTTGTCAGGGGTGAATTAGGGACTGGCTGTCCCCACTGCTAGGTCTACTCCATGCAGATCTCCTGTGCTTGAGGGATGAAGCAAACCCAGGGTCTTTAAAGTGCTTCCAGAGGCTGAAGGTGCCTGGGCGGGGAGTTTTCTGCTCTTTCTATCAACAGGTTTCCTATGTGAATCCCTTTTTCTTTCCTTTGACAGTTTCCTGATTTGGCTGGGGGATAATTTAGCTTACCTCTAGTGGCATGAGAGATCAATCATAAAGCGACTGTAAAGGCTGCTCCATGCTGAAGACACCCTTTCTCATGCACCTTTCTCTCAGTTGACATTTATGGAGTCATTTCTGTGTTGCAGGCACTGTGCTGGGTGCTGTGTGTGCAGGCTGACATTTGATGCTGACAGAATCCCAGTGAGACAGGGTAACACCCTCAATCTACAGATTAGGTAACTGAGCCTAGCTACCTTTGATCACTTGCCCGAGGTAGAGCTAGTAAGAGGTGACAGAGGATAGCAACGCATTCCTCTTTCTGGCTCAATCATTTCAGCACTACCTATTCACTTCAGTTATAATGACGACTTGAATTGTACAAACTTCTGTAGCAGTGGGTCCAGATTCTGCTCTGCTTACTTCTTTAGCCCGTCTTTGCACTAAATGCACAACCCCCCGCCTCCAGCATTCTAAGGAGCAGTTGGTTTATTTACGTATGCTTTTCCCCTTCCACCTTTTCCTTCTGCCCTTCCCTTAGAATCATAGACCCTGGATGCTGGGTTTGAATCTCAGCTTTACCACCAACTAGCCGGGAGTGTTCCTAGTCTGCAAAGTCCCTTTTGTTTCAGAAGGTGCACCCAGGGGACAACAGTTTGAGAATCAGAATACTAGGAGGCAGAGAGGCTGCCATTACTTAAGGGGCCGTGCCATGAGTATCTGAAGAGATTTTATTTAAAGGGAATCACTTTTGTATGTGCTGAGCACTGCTCTAATCGTTTTTTTAAAATCTCATTTAAAAAATAATTTAGGGCTTCCCTGGTGGCGCAGTGGTTGAGAGTCCACCTGCTGATGCAGGGGACACAGGTTCGTGCCCTGGTCCTGGAAGATCCCACATGCCGTGGAGCGGCTGGTCCTGTGAGCCATGGCCGCTGAGCCTGCGCGTCCGGAGCCTGTGCTCCGCGACGGGAGAGGCCACAGTGGTGAGAGGCCAGCGTACCACAAAAAAACAAAAACAAAAACAAACAAAAAAATAATTTAAAAAATTATATATCAATCACTTATGGTGTGCCAAGCACACAGTTCTTATTTAATCCTCCTTGTCTCCCTGTGAGGATGGGTGATATTACTTTTTCTATTTTACAGAAGCGAAAATCGAAACTTAGCAAGGTTTACTTGCCCATGGTCCCCAGGATTTGTACCCTATTCTCTCTGTTGCCAAGCCCATGCTCCAACCCCTTCACTACACTGTCCCCGAAGTGCCTCACTACAGTGTCCCTGTGATGTCCATGTCCTTTCTCCTCTCTGTCTGAGCTCATCGCAGATTTCCTGTTACATCTGTCCCATCCCTATGGATAAGGGAGGGCTGAACCCAGTTCTTGCACATGTATGCCTTTTGGTGACCGGAATTTCATGGTTCCATCTTCAGAGTCTTGTATCCTCACTTTTTCTCTCTGTTTTTAGGCAAGCACATCCAGGCAAGCGCAAGTACAAGCCAGTGCCGGTGTAAACCAAGAGTAAGCGGGTCCAGTTCAGGCCACTTGCTAGTGAGTCCCTCTCTGTCTTTAGGCTCAGGCCTTGGCATCCAAGTGCCGGCACAGTGCCATCTGCAAACAACGGCAATCCCGGGGTGGCAGGTCTTATTTTCTCACCTAAGGCTTATCCTCTGGCTGAGGACTATTACCTGTGGTCTGTATGTCTCCTCTGTGTACCAGGGTGAGAGGTGGCAGCACCTCCTTCTGCTGTGACCTGCTGTCATTCATTCTTTCATTCATTTGTTCGTTCATTCATTTAGTACTTACTTTGTGGCAGTCCCTGTGCCAATCCCTGAGGATACAGCAGTGAACCTGACCTGTAGGAGTCTAGAATCAAAGGAGAGGAGGGCATGTAGTGCAGGCAAATGAAGAAATAAATATAGCATTGAGGTTCTGGCTAGAAGCATGCCCAGGGGACTGAGAAGGCCCTCAGAGTGAGAACCTCTTCCTCCCGAGAGGGTAGTCAGGGAAGACTTACAGGGGAGGGACAGTATCTTCAGGGAACTATTCTAGAGCCATGCATCTCTGGAGTGATCCCATTACAAAAGTAATCTATTTAGATCAAGGCCAGGGAATTAAACATATTAACTTCGAAAGAATTTATATTCAAGAACCCTCAAGTGGGCATAGGCTTCCTGGGCGGCACTTCCCTTCGAACTACTTTCCAGAACTAATATTTCTCCTAAATAAACGCTTGTTTCCCAGAAATGGTCTTGGACTTGCTAAAGAAGAAGTCCGAGGAAGCTGCTAGGAAACTGTCCAATGCAACTTTAGCTTCCAGTCCAGACCGGGCCTCATCTCAGAAAGGCTCCTCCAAGAAGCCGGCTTCTCCCACAAGCAGCGGGAAGACGTTTCCAAGGTCTGGTGCAAAGCAGAGAGCTAGAGCGTGGTCCCCAGGCCCCCAGGGGAAGAGAAAGAAGAGCCCGAGATGCCCCCGAGGCAGAGGCAGCCAGTCGGCACAGTGGAGGCGAGCTGGCAGAAGTGTCCCTCTGCCTCTTCGGTCACGGTGGCAGGTCAGGGGACGAGTGCCCAGAGAACCACCTTGCCACGCGGAAGCTGCTACTGCTGAAGGTGACCTTAGACGCATGGGAAGCCAGGGGTGGAGGTGGGAACCGGCGGAGAGAGCTTGATTTAGGCGGCATGGTTGTCCTGTCCACGGGAATTTTTCCATCTAAACGGATGCTCCTTGTCTGCTTCTGCGGGGAGACCAAACCCCATGTTGCCAGGGCACCTGGCTACTCATGTGCACTAGTCTGTAAACCTGCTTGGAATTCCACTGTGTGTTTATGTTTTGCTTTGTAAATGCCTTTGACCTAAGGTAGTAAATCAACACTTGCTCCAATAGACAAGCTTCTTTGAGCTTGGAGAGCCCCTCTAAAATGGTCATCTTCTTTGCCCCCTTTAAAGATCAGGGTCTGAATAAGGTTAGGTCCTGTTCTGTACCTCCAGTGCCTACTATTTTGCCCTGGCAAATAGCATAATAAACGTGACTACTTTTTGCATACCTACTGTGTGCTAAGTTCATATGTTATATTATCTGAAACCTCAAAACCTTGCTTCTTATGTGTTGCCATATAATTTATGTTGAAGGTGAGGGAAGTGAGGCTTGGTGAGGTTAAGCCATGTGCCCTAGACCACAGCAGCCAGGGAGCAAGGAATTGTTCAGCTGGACTTGAGCCAATGCCCCTGTCAACCTCCGGTGAACTTGCCTCCCTGGAGGGGCCTCAATGAGGGTTGGTAGCTTTTAACCAGGTATTTGAGGAATGAGAGGGCTAAGAGAGGAAATGACCCCTGTCTTCAAGAAGTTCTCCAAATTGTGCAAAGCATCCAGAACGGTATAGGCAATTTGACTTAAGCAGAACGAAAACAAAAATGCCCGGGTTGTTAAGGACTTTTAGAGGTCACGTGATCCTTGCTTTAGATGAGATTGGACATATCCTGGACAGGTTATTTTAGACTTCCAAAGAAGTAGATTCCATTTTGTTTCTTTAGCAAACTCCATTTGTAGGGTAACCTAACCTAATCTAAATACACCAAGCTTCTCTGATTCTCTTCCTCTTGCTTTCTCTTTATTAACGATGCAAAACACTGGTCATCACTTTCTGAAGATCATTTTTAGATCATCTCTTATCTACCTTCCTTTGCCCTGTCTCATGGTTTTGCTTTTCTTTACTTTTGCCTACCTTTGTAGCTCTTATGAACACTCTAGTTGACTGAAAAAAATCGCACAATCTAAAAGTTGAGAATTATACTTTATTTGGCAGACTTACTGAGGACTATAGCACAGGATAGCAGCCTCTCAGTTAGCTCCCAGGGGCTGTTCCAAAGAGGTAAGGGAGGAGCCAGGATATATGGGAGTTTTTGCTGAAAACAAACAGACAAACAAACAAACAAACAACATGTGGTTGAACATCAAAAGATTAATGCTAATCACAACAAAGAGACATTTCAAGTTAAAGATCTTAGTGCTCTTCTATGTATGGGAAGATGCAAGAGTCTGGGCTCACTGAAATTATTCCTTAGGTATGCATCTGAACTCTCTAGAGCCAGTCTCCTGTTTTTCTCCATCCTGAATTCTCCTCAGGGTGCACTGTCAGGGGAGGCTGCAGTGGCTGATGGCTTATAGCCACAACACCCTTTGTTTACTGAAATGGCAGGCGACATTCTCTGTACACACTCTCCAGGATAGAAATGAACTTCAGGGTCTGACCTACCCTGATATTTTACAGTTTTAGCTTCTCAGATGAAGATATCAACATAAAGATGGGAGGGCTTACACCCTGCATCATTTTGTTGAAAGATGGCTGAAAATCCTGGTGCAGTTCAGGGAGACTGGATCTAACCTCTGGAAAGAATATATGAGCTCACTCTGTCTCATTTTTTTCCTGTACAATCTTTCTTCAAAGATGTGTGGCAAAAGTAGGGTCTGGCCCTATTTCATGAATATAAATGCAAAAATCCTCAACAAAATATTAGCAAACTGAATCCAGCAATACATAAGAAGGATCGTACAACATGATCAAGTTGGATTCATTCCAGAGTTGTAAGGATGGTTCAACATATGGAAATCAATCAATGTGATCTAACAAAAGAAAAGACAAAACCATATGATTTTCTCAATAGGTACAGAAAAAGCATTTGATAAAATTCAGCATCCATTCATGATAACAACTCTCACCAAAGTGGGTAGAGGGAACATATCTCAACAAAAGCCATGTATGACAAACCCACAGCCAACATGATACTCAATGGCGAAAAGCTGAAAGCCTTCCTGCTAAATTCAGGAACATGACAAGGATGCCCACTCTCACCACTTCTATTTAACATAGTATTGGAAGTTCTAGCCACAGCAATCAGACAAGAGAAACAAATAAAATGTATCCAAATTGGAAGGGAAGAGGTAAAATTGTCATTATTTGCAGATGACATGGTCCTCTATATAGAGAACCCTAAAGACTCCACGCAAAAACTATTAGAACTAATAAATGAATTCAGCAAGGTAGCAGGATACAAGATTAATTCACAGAAATCTGTTGTATTTAACACTAGCAATGAAATATCAGAAAGAGAAAGTAAAAAAAAACCAAACTGTTTAAAATTGTGTTAAAAACAAACAAACAAACCTAGGAATAAACTCAACCAAGGAGGTGAAAGACCTATATGTTGAAAACTTTAAAACATTGATAAAGAAAATTGAAGATGATTCAAGAAATGGAAAGATATCCCATGCTCTTGAATTGGAAGAATTAATATTGTTAAAATGGCCATACTACCCAAAGCAATTTACAGATTTAATGTGATCGCTATCGAAATAACCATGATGCTTTTCTCAGAACTAGAATAAATAATCCTAAAATTTATATGGAACCACAAAAGGCCCAGAATTACCAAACCAATCCTGAGGAAAAAGAACAAAGCTGGAGGTATAACCCTCCTAAACATCAGACAATACTACAAAGCTGCAGTAATCAAAACAGTGTGGTATTAGCACAAATCAGACATATAGATTGATGGAATGGAATAGAAAGCCCAGAAATAAATTTACTTACCTATGGTCAATTAAGCTATGACAAAGGAGGCAAGAATACACAATGGAGAAAAGACAGTCTCTTCAGCAAGTGTTGGGAAAACTGGACAGCTCTATGTAACTCAATGAAATTAGAACACACCCTCACATCATACACAAAAATAAACTTGAAATAGTTCAAAGACCTAAATATAAGACATGACATCATAAAACTGCAAGAAGAGAACATAGGCGAAACATTCTCTGACATAAGTCATGGCAATATTTTCTTAGCTCAGTTTCCCTAGGCAAAAGCATTAAAAGCAAAAATTAAAAAATGGGGCCTAATCTAACTTAAAAGCTTTTGCACAGCAAAGGAAACCATCAACAAAACTAAAAGACAACCTATGAAATGGGAGAAAATATTTGCAAATTATGTGATTGACAAGGGGTTAATATCCAGAATATACAAACAGTTCACACAACTCAATATCAAAAAAACAAACAATCCAATCAAAAAATGGGAAGAAGACCTAAACAGACATTTCTCCAAAGAAGACATACAGATGGCCAACAGGCATATGAAAAGATGCTCAACATCGCTTATTATTAGAGAACTGCAAATCAAAACTACAATGAGGTATCACCTCACACTGGTTATTAAAAAGTCTACAATAATAAATGCTGGAGAGGATGTGGAGAAAAGGGAACCTTCTTACACTGTTGGTAGGAATGTAAATTGGTGCAACCGCTATGGATAACAGTGTGGAGGTTTCTTAGAAAACTAAAAACAAAGTTACGATATGATCCAGCAATCCCATTCCTGAGCATATACCCAGAAAAGATGAAAACTCTAATTGGAAAGACACATGCACCCCAATATTCATAGCATCACTATTTACAATAACCAAGACATGGAAACAACCCAAGTGCCCATCAACAGACAATTGGTTTAAGGAGATGTGATATATATATATATATATATATATACATATATATGTATACAGACACACATATTGGAATATTATTGGAATAATGGAATATTACTCAGCCATAAAAAATGAAATATTGCCATTTACAGCAACATATATATATATGAGTGTGTGTGTGTGTGTGTGTGTATGTATACACACACATACACACAATGGACTATTAGTCATAAAAAAGAATGAAATATTGCCATTTGCAGCAATGTGAATGGACCTTGAGAATATTATACTAAGTGAAGTTAGGCAGAGAAAGACAAATATTATATGATATCACTTATACATGGAATCTAAAAAAATAATACAAGTGAATCTATATATAAAACAGAAACAGATTGCAGACACAGAAAACAAACTTATGGTCACCAAAGGGAAAAGAAGGTGGGGAGGGATAAATTAGAGTATGGGATTAACAGATACAAATTGCTATACATAAAATAGATAAGCAACAAGGATTTACGTATAACACAGACGACTATATTCCATATCTTGTAATAACCTATAATGGAAAACAATCTGAAAAAAATGTATATATATAACTGAATCACTTTGCTGTACACCTGAAACTAACACAGTATTGTAAGTCAACTATACTTCAATTAAAAAAAAAAAGGCTCTGGCCTGGAAGTGGGTTTTTTTGGTCATGCTTTTATTTAATTTAATGAATTTATTTATTTGGCCATGCTGGGCAGCTTGTGGGATCTTAGTTCCCCAACAAGGGATTGAACCTGCACCCTCAGCAGTGAAAGAGCAGAGTCCTAAACATTGGAAAGTGTTTTGAGCCCTGAGAGAAAGGTGCTCAGAATTCATCTGTTAAAGTAGAGGACCACATCCATCAAATTCAAGGCTTTCTGAACACAGCTTTTCAACAGGAGGATAGCGGGTCTAGAGAAGGGCACTGAACAGGTACCCTGAAATGCTGGGAACCTGGGGGAGAGGCAGGGTATTCCTCTCCGGCAAAGTGGCTTTATTTTTTGGAAGGTGGCTGGCAATGCCCGTGAACTTTCATGAAGGGGTAGGACTGTGAGAAAACAACCACTAGGTCACAGCCAACATGTATTCAACTTCCTTAGAGCCTGAGGAGTTGAAAGGTTCAGAAAAATGCACGCATGCATGTGCTTGTTCTTTATAGAAACCGGCAGGAGGGGGTGAAGGGGATGAAACATGAGGGCTGGGAATGGCTGGAGGGAGACGGGACTGGATTGCATCTTTTTCTTACTAACTCTGTTACTTGATGACCACGTAAAGCCAGGGTAAGGAGTCTTGGTATTAAGGTATTTGAGGATCTGAAATGGCTTTGCAAAAAGGCATTCAGCGCCAGTGAAATGATGCCCCTTATGTGATAATTATGTATATTTTTCCTGCATAAATGGGGCCTATTTCCTGAAGGCACTCTGACCA
Organism: Neophocaena asiaeorientalis asiaeorientalis; assembly: GCF_003031525.2. NCBI lineage: Eukaryota > Metazoa > Chordata > Mammalia > Artiodactyla > Phocoenidae > Neophocaena > Neophocaena asiaeorientalis. The sequence continues at coordinate 1,050,826 of NW_020173691.1, forward strand.
CTTGTCTCCCAGCACTCCTAGCAGCAGATATCCAGACCATAGAAGGGCAAAATAACCAACAAAAGCATGTGTGTTTTTCCAGAGCTAAAATCTTGCAAGCCAAGGTAGAAATTCTTACAGTTACATCATTCTCAAAACTAACGCACTTTAAGAAATACATTCTCTTAATGGACTTCAGGACACCATGGGGTAGGGGGAGGGTAAGCCAGGACGAAATGAGAGAGTGGCATGGACATATATACACTACCAAATGTAAAATAGACAGCTAGTGGGAAGCAGCCACATAGCACAGGGAGATCAGCTGGTGCTTTGTGACCATCTAGAGGGGTGGGATAGGGAGGGTGGGAGGGAGACGCAAGAGGGAAGAGATATGGGGATATATGTATATGTATAGCTGATTCACTTTGTTATAAAGCAGAAACTAACACACCATTGTAAAGCAATTATACTCCAATAAAGGTGTTAGAAAACAAAAACAAAAACATTCTCTTGTTCTTTGTGGAGTTTTAGATTACGTTGGGGAGATATGTGATTTCATTTCAACCAATGCCATGCTTACTGCTTGCCAGGCACAGTACTGGCTCTGGGAGACCCAGAGATGAAAGGTTTACCTGGTGTGAGCACGGGTTAAGAATTAACCTTGAACTCAAGGTCACAGGACCCTGGCTCCTTGAACCCACATCATCCAACAGAAATATGAGAGCTGCAAATGGGAGCCACACATGTAATTAAAATTTTTCTAGTAGCCACATTAAAAAAATAGGTAAATTTAATGTATTTATTTTAATTAATCCAATATATTACAGTATAATCGTTTCAATATGTAATCAATTAAAAATTACTAATGGGACAGTTCACTTTTTTTTTTGGTACTAAATTTTCTAAATCCAATGTGTGTGTATTTTATTCTTTCAGCACATCTCAATCCGGAATATCCACGTTTCAGGCACTCAGTGGCCACATGTGGCTAGTGGCTACTTTACAGACAATCCTTTATCAAGAAATCCTGGGTGGAGAGAATTCATTTATTCAGAAAAGGCTCTCGTGACCCTACTGTCACGCGACATTCTGGAATTCAGGGAAAAAACGGAGAAATGAAACCGGTTGCAAAACTTGGCTTCCCAAACCGCCCGAGACTATTTTTATGAATCGCTCCCCCTTCCTCTCGAAGGGGGCAGGACCTTGGAGCCAGGCTGGGCTCCGAAGCCAGGGCTGCCACGTGTCATCACAGCGCGGGCCTCAGTCCAGGCCACGCTGGCCATTCTCTGAGCCCCGGGAATAGTGTCGGAAGGTGCACTCGCCGGCCGGGAACAGGAGAGTGGGAGCCTGGCCACAGCGCCGCCCGCCGGCCTCGTGGCGTAACTGCAAGCGCAGCACCGCCTCCGCGCGCCCCGCGCGCCCCGCCGGAGGTCGAGTTCCCAGCGCCGGTCGCCCCTTTTCCTTTTGTAACTCAGTGCTGGGGGTCTGCAGGGCGTTGAAAACTAGCCGGTGGAGCCTCGCGCCTCCTTTTTGCCGGTTCTTGGGCCGCAGGTCCGGGTAGCGCTAGGTCGCAGAGGACCGCTTTTCTTTTCTTTTTCCTGCTCTTTGTTGCATTCCAGGATTTTCTCTTCCGGGTCACTTCTAAAGCACAGTAAGGATGCTCATGATTTGCATTTCAGGAGTAACTTTTAATCCTGCCAGAAGTAACGTTTTCAGAAATCACTTTGCATTTTGGTGGGTGTTTACACAGGACGATTTTTAAAAAATAGCACGAATGAACACGAGGCCCCAGCGAGGATCGAACTCGCGACCCCTGGTTTACAAGACCAGTGCTCTAACCACTGAGCTATGGAGCCTGCCTTCTATCTGCACTTCTCTAGTTCAGGGACATTGGAAGCAGCATTGCTTTCTGGCAGTCTGAAACTGACCCTGTGCATCCTCTATCAGTGACAATTATAAAGACAACATAATAAGTAGAAAAAAGCCCAGTCTCAAAATTTTATGATTACAAAATACTAAATCATACCTACGATAAGTTATGCATACAGATAAGTGCTGGAAGGGAAAATGCAAAAATGAAATAATGTTCCGACGACGTTATGAGTGGTACCTTTACGTCTTAAAAAATTCTCCAATCTAGTGTTTATATGACAAATTGTATCAAGTTTTGCACTTATAAGGAAGTTGTGGGGGGTGTCTTTGGTTCTTATAAATTAAATAAGTTATTGATTATCGATGAATTAATTGATTCAACACATTTATTAATTACATACTATTAGACATTAGAGTGAATAAGTAAAGCTCTGTCCCTGCTCTTTTTTTAATGATTGGGATCATGAAACGATGCCTTATTTCCTTTTGCTTAATTAACTCTTTACTGAGGGGATGAAATTATGCCCGCAGCATGACCCGTCACCGCGCGAAGGAGGATGGTGGTCACCCGCTCGCAGTGGTCTGCAGGCTTCTCTCCCTCACCTTCTTCAGGTGTCTGCTCACATTCCGTTTCTCAACAAGACACCCACCCCCTGCCCCTTTAAAGCTGCACTGTTCTCCTTACCCTGCCCTTTTGCCCCATGCTACTTAGCTTTCTTTCCTTCTAGATAATGTGCTTATTATTATTATTATTATTTGCGGTACGCGGGCCTCTCACTGTTGTGGCCTCTCCCGTTGCGGAGCACAGGCTCCGGACGCGCAGGCTCAGCGGCCATGGCCCACGGGCCCAGCTGCTCCGCGGCACGTGGGATCCTCCCGGACCGGGGCACGAACCCTTGTCCCCTGCATCGGAAGGTGGACTCTCAACCACTGCGCCACCAGGGAAGCCCTGCGCTTAATATTATGTCTATTATTCTCTCCAGGTTAGGATGTTCCTTCTTTGAGGCCAAGGGTTTTTGTTTTATTCCCCGCTGTATTCCCAGCATCTAGAATAGTGTCTAGCATACAGTAGGTGCTCAATAAATGCTGAATGAATGACATCTACGATGATGTTCATTTTGTGAGCCAGGAGAAATCAGGGAGACGTTTTGGGAGGTGTCGTGTCATCATTTTCCTTTACTTCCACTTCCACAGCCTCTCCATACAAGTTGGAAATTTTAACACCCTTTAGTTTCCTCGGCCTATCGGATTTTCTTATTGTCCTGTTTCCCCGCCCTTTGCTCTGAGATTGATTGGCCTATTGCGAGGCTTTCCTCCTCCCTCTGCTCCAGGAGCCTCCAGGGGCTTCTCATTGTTCTAAGGATAAAGGGCAAACTCCTCGGGTAGTTTCATTGTTTGCATACAAACTTCTCCTCCCTCTCAAGCAAGCCTAGGAAACCCCTCCATTTCTCATTTTACGTGGCTTCTTCTGCTTGTAACATCTTAGCCTGATTTTAATGTCTCACGTCATCTTGCCAAAAGCACCAAGAACTGGCTTATTTTCCATCTGAGGTGATTTTGAGGAGTGCATTTGTTTCTAGCCCTGGCAAAATACCAAACACGGTGGGGCTTAAACAATAGAAACGCATTGTCTTACAGTTCTGGAGGCCACAAGTCCAAATTCAAGGTGTTGGCAGGGTTGTTTCCTTCCGAGGGTTTTGAGGAAGGATCCCACCCAGGCCTCTCTCCTTGGCTTGTAGATGGCTGTCCTCTCCCAGTGTCTCTTTCCTCTATATGCGTCCATTTCTGTGTTCAAATTTCCCTTTTTATAAGGACACCAGTTATGTTGGATTAGGATCCACCCTAGTGATCTCACTTTAACTTGATTACCTCTGTAAAGACTCTGTCTCCAAACAGGCCACATTGTGAGGTACTGGGGGTTAAGACTGCCACATGAGAATTTTGAGGGGACACAAGTTAACCTGTAACAAGTAGATCAGGCATTGAATCAAGGCAGCAGCAAGGCATCCCTCCATTCTCTTGATCCCATGCTGCTTCTGGCCAGTGGGAGCTTCACTAGCGATTTTCACCTGCATCAGCCTTCCCCACAGCCCTGGTGAAGAGGATCTGCAGGCAGCCGCGGGTGGGATGTGATGGAAAAATGGACCCTCTCCTCTCAACTCAAACTTCTGAACTGTAGGATGAAGGACAGGATGAAAGATCAGTAGGGTGGGCATCCTATAAAGACTGTAATTTGCTCATAAGTAACACGGCATTAGAGGACCATGTCTGGGAGGGTTTTATATTTAATTTTATATCCCTTCCTCCTTCTCTTGACCCCCTCCATCGAGCCCTAGCTCAAGCCCTTTCACCACCTGTAAAATGGAGGCCATCATTCTGGCTCTATCTCAGAGCACTTTGGGGGATTCAACACAGTTGTGAACTTGACAGTGGTCAGAGATTGTGAAGTGCCAGATACAAACATGATAGGCGTTGTTCTTCATAGGCTGAACATCTCCCCCTAGTCTGTGGTTGACCCAGAGCAGAACATCTCAGGGGGAGATTCCGGCTTGAGGCACTGGGAGCAGGGAAGGCCTCCAAGGTCCAATTTGGGTGAAGGGAGAGGAGGACATGGAAACAGAAGTCCCTCAACTATGCTGTGTTTGTTTTTTTTTTTTTCTGTAAGACAGCAGTCTGCATGGCAGTTTGCTTTGCTTGCCGTCACCCACAAGCTCTCCTTTCTCTCCAGCTGTGCAGGGCTGAGTCACCTGCATCCGGGAGGTGGGGAAGTAGGACGGAGGTCAGCTCTCCACCCACCTGGGGCAGCGGCTCTGCTGCACTGTCCTTGGCATCACTGTTCCTGCATCCGCTGTCCTGGGAGCAGGCCTTATTCTATCCCATCCAAAATCAGGTGAGGATGTGAGGTGTAAGGGTCAGGGGGGACTTTCAAGTTTATGTAGCCTGCGCTTCATTTTGAAGATGAGGAAGTTTGGCCCCGGGAGGGGAAGGGGCTGACGTCCAAGATGAAAGGTAGGCTCTTCAGTGGGGACCCGAGGGCCAGGATGTGAAGAGAGGGAGGAAATTGGAGGGTCCTCCCTGGGATCTGGTCCCTCTGTACACCCACCCACAAGTGATCTAGGGGTGTGGGGTGGGAATAGGACCCCTTAGCTGGGAGAACCCCAGAGTCTGGGCTTGGAGAGAGAGAGGAACAACACTAAAGAAGGGGAGGGGCAGGAAGCCGAGGACCCTATTGCTTTATAAACCCAACACAGATTCACAAGTGGAAGTGACAGCAGTTAGGGACTGTGGCCCCATGTCTCAGGAAGCATAGAGCATACAGGGTTGTCTAGTTACAGGAGATTCAAAATGAGCAGAATAGGAATCCCTGCCATCCAGGTTTCCATTTAGTGCTAGAGAGGAGGGATAAATAGCCGAGTGCATTGCAATGTTCTTGGTGTCCAGTGAAGCTGGCTGCCTGGCCCAGGTGTCTGAACTCTGACCCGCACCTCCCCCCCACCCCCAGGTTGATAGGAACTCAGGACACAGGAGGGGCTCAGGGGCTCAGAATCTGGGATGCTGGGGTCAGGGACCCTGAGTCCTAGATGACCCTCTCCTCTATTTGCCCAGACCCTTGGTGGGAGGGGCTGTAGCATCCTCTAGAATGACTCAGGGCACACAGCTCTTCTCAACAACCCGGACCCATACCGCTTCCAGCTGTCAAGAGTTCAGAAAAAAAAACAGAAGTAAAACCAATGAATCACTGAAGCAGTAAATAGTAAGTGTGTTGTTCACGCACCGAAAAGATGGTTTGCAAATGGGGAGCACTGAAACCGAACCATGTTATGAGGCTCCAAGGAATATTGCTATAGAGCAGCTTATAGAGTGTGGAGTCCGTGACTGTTGATTCTTCACAGCGATTGGTTACAGTATTAGAATTGTTTACAATATTAGAATTTTCTGAAATGAAAAAGAATTGGTTTCTTGGTTACCTCGTATCAGTTTTGGGGAACAGTTTATGTTTTGCTTCTGATTTTCAGCAGCATAAGGAAGAAGTGATCTAGGTCAAGTTAACCTTTTGCTTGTTTTGCAAAAGAAGCTAAATTAAGCTTTGCTTGTATAACTAAACTGGTCTTGTCTGCTCAGGGACTTTGTGAGTCTGGTCTCTGTGTTTGAATTTTTATTTATTTATTTATTTTTTTGCGGTACGCGGGCCTCTGACTGTTGTGGCCTCTCCTGTTGCGGAGCACAGGCTCCGGACGCGCAGGCTCAGCGGCCACGGCTCACGGGCCCAGCCGCTCCGCGGCACGTGGGATCCTCCCGGACCGGGGCACAAACCTGTGTCCCCTGCACCGGCAGGCGGATTCTCAACCACTGCGCCACCAGGGAAGCCCTGTGTTTGATTTTAACAGGCCAGATGCGTCCCACACGTGGGTGGGCAGAGTCTGACCTTCCTGGGGGCAGTTCAAGAGCGAATGCCTCCCTGCCCTATGCCCGATGGAATGCACACGCTTATTAAAATCATTGTAACAAAATTCATCTCCTGGATGTTGGTCCCATCTCATGCAAAATAGACCTCTCTCAGACAGGATTTTAATCAGATTGCTGGCCTTTTGGATGGGATCGATGCACGCGCTTCAATTCTGAGTCTGGAGCTAGGTGTGCACCAGCCGCGCGGGGGTGTCATTGGGTCAGGGTGCACGGCCAGTTAGTGGTGGGACCGGGGTCGCTGGTGTTTAGGTTGTTCTGGGAGGGAGGAATCTGGAGGGGTGAAGACCTAAGAGGCTGGAGAAGATGCACCCCTAGCCCCACCACCTGCTGAGCTAATTTACTAGCTCAGACAAGGTCTCATTTGGTTGGTGCCGCTGGTCCTGGCATCTGTTCATGAGCTGCTGAGCCAACAAAGACTGGCTCACCCCGGGAGGGTGAAAGTTGGTCACTTGCAGATCAAAGTGCAGGGGGAGGGCAGGGCACTGGGAAGACCAGGGACTGTGGGGTCTGGTAACTGAGTTTGAATCTAGTGACACCTGGTCCTGGTCACCTTTTGCTGACTGCAGAGGGCTCCAGGCTGCACCATGGACCAGCTCAGTCTTCATTGTCAGAGGGGCCTGGTGCCCAGCCCAGCTCCGCCCTCTGCTGGCTGCACCGAAGTTACCTAACTTCTGAGGATCCGTTTTTTTCACTTGTGCAGAGGGGCTAAAGTGTCCATCTTTCTCAGGGTGGTCGTGAGGGTAGAACAAAATTCTGGTGTAAAGATGCCAGCCCAGGGCCAGACTCACTTCCCCTTCAGGTACCACCACCACGTGGACCTGCGAGGTCTGGTCGGCCCTCTGGCCTTCCCTCTGGCTGTGGCAGAGACAGCCGGGGACCTGCAATACCCACTCTGCCCTCTAGTCCTCGAACATTCAGCCTCTCAGTCTCCACTGGACACTTCCCATCAGCTTTTAGCATGCTGGAGTCTCTCTCACAAAAAGCATAATAAAACAAGACAAAACAAACCAAAACAAACTCTCCCTCCACCCTAGGGAGTTGTCTTCACTTGTTCCATAATAAGGAAGACACTTTGTATTCTGTTACAAGTTAATCACTAAAGCTTAAATTATACATAATGGCCCCTCTCTGGGAACCCTGCCTCCAAAGTAATGAGCATTAAGCTAAAATACCTTTGTTTAGCTCACAGGACCAGGCCCATGTGTGAATGGCTGCAGGGAGGAAGCAATTAACACATCTCCTCTGGAGTTTGGCTGCAACCAGGACTCTCCCCCCTCCTCTTTTAGTAGAAAAGAAGCCTGAATTCCAACTTGAGGAGGATGGTTCTTTGGGACACTAGTCCGCCATCTTCTTGGTCTGCTGGCTTTCCAAATAAAGTCCCTATTTCTTGCCCCAACGATTTGTCTCTTGATTTATTGGCCCGTCTTGCGGAGAGCAGTACAAACTTGGACTTGGTAACAGTTCTTTCCGTTCCTCACCTCCCACTCATTCAACTCTCCAGCTCCCTTCTACCCCAGAGCTCCCCTGAAATGACCCTCCCTGGCCTCGTCATGGATAAAACCTCGGTGTCTTGGCGGCACTTGACACCACCGGCCATTTATCCTCCTTCGATTCTCTCTTTCGTGTCCGTCATGGTCCACACTCCTGACAGGTGGCTCAGCTCCCAGGAAATGGTTTCTCAGCCTTCTTTACAGACTGTCCAGGCACGCAGGGCCCAGCCTACCTGAGCCTGAATTCTGGCTCTTTTCCTGCCAGTCTGGGGGTCAGTGGTGAACCAAACCGGATGTGGTCCCTGTCCCTGTAGAGCTCATGGGCCGGTGGGACACCGCCATCGTTCAGATAGTTGGTGGCATCATGGGGACCAAGGCTGAGGAACAGGAAGAGTGAATGCAGACAACTCGCTTTCCTCATTTGTAAAATGGGGATAATGATGATGTTAATAACAATATGCCTTCTCATGCGGGTACTTGGGAAGAGGAAATGAAGCAGTGCGTGTGAATACTCTATCCGGAGCCTGGTGTCTGGGGAGCGCGTACTGATGTAAATTACTTTTATTACTCATTTGTACCTAGAAGTACTGAGTGAAGCCCTCCTATCGTCTGTGGGAAACGGAGGTGGCAGGAGGCAAAAGAGGGGATGCAGCCCCATTTCTGCATCCAGAGCTCCTCTCGGGGACCTGCTGAGTGAGATGTTATCACTCTTCTTTGAGCTGATATAGGAGGCAGTGAGTCATGTCCAGAAAGAGGAGATTCTCTCACCTCCCCAAAGACCACGGATTAGAATTAACCTTATTAAAGTCAGGCCGGGCAAGCGCTCAGTGAGGCCAGGCGGGGGATAGTCTTTCTTGGACGCAGCTGTCAGCTGTCTTCTTTCATGTTCCCTGCTCTTTGCAGCCTTTTGTAGAAGGAGTTTCCACCCACCACCTGCCATAAACAGTGGGGTGGGATTTCCAGACTTTGGGTTGGTAGGACGAGAGGCTGGAAATGCTGAGTTCAGGGACTGGAGGGCAGTTGAGACACTGAGGAGGTCCCAGGAAATTGTTCAAGGCTTTTGGGACAGTCTTAGGAGACAGAGAAGCTAGGCACCCCTGAAACAGCTTTGTGTGTCGTGGAAGGGGGAAAAGAGGACCTCCCGTCTAAGGGGAGTTGGGTCCTAAGGTAGAAACACAGAACTTGAGGGGCTTAGTCCCATGAGTCTCAGTTCTGGCCGCACCCTGAGTTACCTGGGGGCTTAGAAATGTTATTGCCCAGGCCCCAGAAATTCTGCTTTAATTGGTTTCGGGTGACTCCTAGGCATTCCTTTTAGTATGTTCCCCATGATTTTAGTGTGCAGCCAGGGTTGAAAACCTCATTTAACCCACCCTTTTTATCTTGTAGATGAATAAACAGAGACTAAATAATTCACCCCAAATAAAGGCCATATAGTCAATTATTGGCCACAGGGTCTGAACCCAGACCCAGGGCTTTCCCCTGGAGCAAAATCTCTTCTGCCATAACACTTTGGATTGATTTTCTTACAGAGAAGAGCTACAGTCTTTATGTCTTTAAACCTAAATCTGGATATATTATTTTAATGGTGCTAGCACACTCTAGAAGGACTGTGGACAATCAAGACTGTTCCAGAGACACTCGTGATCTGTGGTCCCAGGATCTGGAAGTGGTGATGAGCTCAGGGTTTGGAGTCACAAAAGCCTGGTTTTAAATGGTAACTCTGCCACTGCCGGCTGTGTGACCTTGGCCACATTACCTGACGTCTCTGAGCTCCAGTCTCTTTATCTGTAATGTATTTCCTCAGAGAGTCAACACAAGCTGGTTTCTTGGTTGTGAAGATTAAATAAGATAATGTCATAAACCCCTTAGCACGCAATTTGTGCCTTTTAAATGGTAGCAGTGGCAGTAGTAGTAGTTTTTGTTAGTATTACTGTTTTATATTTCTATGTACTTGTCTTCTAGAAGAGTGGTTCTTAACTAAGGGTGATTTTTCATGCCCAGGGAACACTTGGCATTGTCTAGAGATATTTTGATTATCATAACGGGGGAGAGGGATGCTACTGGCATCTAGTGGGTAGAGACTAGGGATGCTGCTAAACATTCATGGTGCACAGGACAGGCCACACCCACCCCCCAAAACAAACAGC
>NW_020173691.1:1060864-1394499 GCF_003031525.2 Neophocaena asiaeorientalis asiaeorientalis
TCACTCAATGGTGCCAAACTCTGGTTTGATGGTCGAGAAACTCTGCTCTAGATATCTGAAAAGAATGGGGAGCTTGAAGGCCAGAACCATTGAGTGATAACGGGATGATAGATTTTGGTTCTTGCACTGGCAGGGGAGCAAAGGGGCGCTGAGTTTACAGGGGCTGTAAACAGCCCCATCTCTGGGTAGCTGCCACAGAGGAAAGACTTAACACCTCTTACATATGAGTTCCTGCAGGTAATAATAACACGGAGATTTATACTCCTTAGGGGTGCTGTGAGGATAATACTGCATCCAGAGCTTAGAGTCGCTGGTATGAAAGACTAAGTGAAGCCAAGACGATTGCATCAGGTCCCGCGGGAGGGCTGCCTTTCTCCACGGTTGTGCTTTGGGCACCTGGGGGTTGCATTAGTCCTCGTCTCTCATGAGCTCATCGTTTATAAATGACAGCCACCCAAGTTGGAAAGTATGACCCGGAGCTGGCAAGTAGAAAACTTACTCAGCTTTCTTGTTGGAGCCTTGTGTCTTAGCTTATTTATATTAAAAATAACACAAATATAATACTGCTAGGCAAGCTCTATTATGCGAGAAGAGAAGAATGCGCGTAGAGATTCTCCTTGAGAGCACAAAACTTTTTTCAAGGTTAACCACCGTTACTTATCTTGGCTGCGGTTGAGAGAATGGACACTAGGTGGCGCTACGTTCTCACGCGAGAGGACGGTGCCTTCCGTGTTAAGTTATTAATGTCAGTCTTGGAGTACATGCACCCCAGAGTGAAAAATATAGTAACAGGAAAGATTTAGTTCTTAAAATAAGTCAGCAGCCCAATGAAGCAAATACTACCGTGGCAGGTACATTTTCTTGCTGGAACTGATGGAAAAGGGCATTTATTGCTTACAGGCATCTGGCTACATATATCAAATGATAAAAATACACAATTAAATGAAACCTCCCAGCAGGCCTGGCCTCAGAAGAGAATGAGAAGCAGCTGAGCTCAGCCATAGGCCTGGGATCTGGCACTGATGTGCCTCTGTCACGACTGTTGCATAAAAGCGTAGTCGTCATGCGAAGACCCTTCTAATTGTCTGGTTGGCTCTTCCTGAATTATGAGCGGCCTGGCCCTGCACTTAGGCAGCCATGCCACTTTTTTTGACCCTTGGGTTTTTTACCAGTTAGAATAGGGATCACTTTTCTGGCCCACGTTAGAAGGTAAGCAGAGTGAAGATCCCAGGTGGCCATGGATGGGACTGGAAAGGAGGAAGTGCTGTTTGCATGTTGTCATGGTGATGGGGCCAAACTTCTCATTGGTCCCTCTGCCCAGCAGTTACCATGCAGTCTCTCCAACCCACTTGTAAATGGATTTGGATTCACTGGCTCTGATGTAGATTCACAATCATCTTGCCACTGGTCTCCACAATCTGTAGCCGCTACTGTGAAGTCCCACGTGGGTCAGGGCTTTAGAAAGGGAGGTACAGGATTGAGAGGGTGGCTGCAGACCCACCAGTCCTGCATTCTAGCTCTGCCACCAACTAGCCCTTTGACCTTGGAAATGTCATTTCACTGATGCCTTCATGTTCTGCTCTCATCTGTAAAATGTAGATTAAATGGGCAGGATGGTTGCGAGAGGGCCTGAACTTCTCCAAAGGCATGCACATCGATCAGAACCTAGAAGGTTTGCAAATCAGGTGGCCAGACAGCCACACGTGATGTCAGAAGAAGTGTTCAAGCCAGTAGAGGGGCCTCGAATTGAGATGGGCTGATGCCATTCCCACCAATTCAGTCCCTTTTCATTTTTGCTTGTGTCTGCCCAGACTCGGTCCCTACATATGCTTAATAAACTGTTACAATTTAGTCTCTGCTCTTCAGTTTCCTGACGTGTAATAATGTACTGAGAGCTCTCATGGATGGCGCAGTCGGGGCACTGCTAGCACTTTAGGGACATCAGCTTTCTCAGTTAATGCTCACGGCACGTGCAAGGTCAGTACATCTGAGGAAATGAAGGTGAATCACTTCGGAAAGTCCTGGGGCAGGTGGGTGGTAGAGCTGGGAGGCTAACTCAGGTCTCTGAGAAAGCAGGTAGGCAGGAGACTCAACTGCCCCATATGAGAAGCAGAGACTCTCGGATTAGAAAGTGCCTAGAGGCTGCTCTGGAAAGAATATGCAATGAGTTCTCGTTCAATCACTGATGATAATTCAAAGGACATACAGATATACATCTACTCCTCCACGTAGGTGCAGGGCTTTATTTTTATCCCGAGTTGCACACATTCATCGTGTTATAAAGAGCCATGGACTCAACTGGGTGTCCCACAGGGTGGCTCTCCTAAGGGCCATTTTAAGACATCTGTCAGCATGGAAGCGGGACATGAGCTTGCTGGTCCAGGCCTGAGCGAGTGAGCCCCCATGCTCCCCCATTTGGTTTGGGACAGGCCAGTCCCCTTACTGCTGGGCTATTAAACCAGGGCTGTCTGGGCCAATGATTCTTCGGGGCTGAGCATTCAGCTTCCTGCCAAAGTGACAGAGTGGTGGACAGTCTCCAGCTCCCTGCTGAGGTCAAACCTTTGAGATGCAAATGATTCTTGAAATAACTCTGATTTTGAACTTGCTAGCATCTCACCATCTCCCAAACCTCGTTTCAGGTCTCCCGAGAGTCAAAGGGCAACTTGTCTTCCACATATTGTCAAAAGAGCTGAGCCCCACCCTCCTCCCTGGGGCCAGGATCTTTGAGCTGTGGAATGTAAAGTACATTTGTCAGCTTTGCCAGGTCATTCTGTGTCATCAGTTTCAGGTAGGGTGGCTGGGCAAGGGAACTAACAGTTGTTGAGGGCACACTGTGTTTTAGGGACCCACGAGGTGCGTTACCTACGTTTATCTCACTTACTACTCACAACCGCCCTGTCTGGTAGCACTAATTAGCCTTGATGTAGAGATGTCTTCAAGGATGACCTTGTCTCTGATTATGCAGCTTGAAAATGTTGTAATTGGATTTTAGGCTCAGATCTGAACTCTTCCTAGTACATTGTACTATTGAAGTTCATGCCTCAATCAACATGTACTTATTTAGGTCTCTTTTCTGCAAAAAAGTGCTGCCCTAGGTAACCTAGAGAGATGCAAGGAGTACAGGACACGGTTCTTGCCCTTAGGGAATTAGAATAGAGTTGCGGTAAGAAGATTTACACAGATGGAAGTTAATGAATAATATGAAGAAGTATCACAAATGCCCAGTAGGAAGAGATGACATATTCAGTCTGAGGGAGTGACACCCGGGTGGACAGGAGAGGTTCACGGAGAAACTGGGAAATGAGTTAGGTCTTGAAATATGTGTATGATTTGGGCGGGGCCAGAGATCAGATAGAATCTAATTGAAGCAGACCTGCATGATATGTTCTGAGAGCAGGAGTTGTTTCATGATGGGGGGTTACTGGTGGGGGAGTAGGAAATTTGGGGTGGGAGCCTTAATGCCAGATTCTGGAGTTTGGACTTTGCCCTGAAGGCAACGGGGGAACTGTCAAAGTTCTCCAGATGGGGTGGGGAGTAGGGAAAGATTTGAGAAAAGTAGAACTTTCAGAAATATTAAAGAGGAAACAAAGGGTAGAAAAGAATAGAGAGAAGACAGATCAGGGAGAAAGGAAGAAGGGAGAATAGTTAGGAGGCTAGTCATTTGCCCATCATGTACCAAGTAATATGCTAAGAAACTTTATAATCTCTTATCCTTAGCCTGTCCCTCTAAGGCAAATATTATTATCCCAGGTTAATAAGGTATCCTTGTGGCATTACTGTTCAACAAATCTGTTTTCTCTTCTTCCTGGGAAAACAGTTAGACCAAAATTTCCAGATCCTCTTGCAATTAGGTGTGGCCACGTACATCACCTCCAGGCCTGGCTCATACCTACTTCTTGGGAAATTGTCTACTTTCTCTCTTCTGTTATCAGCCAGGTGGGTGTTGAGGACCAAGGTGACGGAGCTTTTGTCTTTGTTATTCATGATGGGCCCCGGGACCACAGCTGGGTTTGTGCTAATGAGGTGACCCATTATGGGCACGCTGATAGTTTCAGTTGGCCGCTGGCCATGGGAAAGAACAACCATGGGGTCAGAAGATGGAAGTTTTGAGTCATGTGATATCAGCCTGATCTCCTGACTTCTGGGAAAGGGATGGGGGTGGTGGTGCTGGAGATTGAGTTCCATCATGTGACCAATGATTCAATCAATCGTGCCTATGTAATGAAACCCCCATGGAAACCCTGGATGCTGAGATTGGGTGAGCTTCCTGGTTGGTGTGATGTGGCAGAAGGGTGACACATCCTGATTCCCTGGGGAGAAGACATGGAAGCTCCACATTTGAGACCCTCCCAGACCTTGCCTTCATTTGGCTGGTCTTGATTTGTATCCTTTATAATAAAACTGTAATTGCAAATACAGTAATTTTCTAAGTTGTGCAAGTCATTCTAGTGAATTATCAAGCCTGAGGGGGTTGTGAAGACCTCCGAATTTGTAGCTAGTTGGGCAGAAGTGTGGGTGGCCTGAGCTGGCAGCTGGTGTCTTAAGTGGGGGCCATGCCCTAAGCTTGTGGGGTCTTTGCTGAGTCTAGATAGTTGGTGTCAGAATTGCACTGCAGTGACCTTGGAAGCCGGGTATTGAAGATGCCTGACGCTCGCTTAGCCTGGATCCTGAATGACTATATGGACCAGCACTCCATCCAGCTCTCCAGTACCCAATGGATTTTATGAGAGCAATAATTAACTTCTTTTGGATTAACTCTTAATATTTGGGGGTTTATCTGTATAAAATTTAGCATTACCTTCATTGACAAGCCATTGAGAGGCCTGAATAGCTTAGACTTTGGAAAATATACCCATGTTGGATTATTTTATTGTTGAGCTCCTAGAAAATGGCCAGGTCCTTACAGGTAGGGATGGGATTTTACTGTTCAAGAAATTGATGTTTCAACGGTCAATCATCCTGGGCAAGAGTAAGACAGTCCTTGGGCTGGGAGAAAGAGCATCTTCCTCCTTTCTCAGTCCCAGACTCATTGTGTGAAGGCCTGGGGCACCTCCAACGCTGGGGATGAGCTACCCTTGACCCTGCAGGGTGACTCCCAGCTGTGGCAGTGGGGGAGCAGCTTCAGCAGTGTTTGGCTTGTGCCTGCCAGGTGCACACCTCCATGCAAAGCCACGGGAGAAGCCAGGACTGATTTTAGGCATCCGCAGAGCTGTACTTGTTCCCTAAAGAATTTGTGGCTGGAAAGAGGTCATTGCTAAGAGCCATTGCACCTGGTCTAGGCTGTTTCTGCTGAATGAACAGGTCAGAAGACGAGAGGTCTGGTGGTCTTGGGATCCGTGGGTGAGTGTGGAGAGCACCTGTCACAGCAGCTGTGGCTCCTGGGGGCCTTCTCTTTGCCCTGCTTTCATTCTCTGGGCTCCATCAGGGAGCCCAGATGGGCAGGAGGCAGCGGAGACCAGCATCTGGAGGGCCATGATTGCGGGAACAGGCCTCAAGGAGCGTCCCTTCTCCACAGACCATGTCCAGCGATGGGGAGAAACTTCTTGGCCTGCCCATCTGGGCAGGCGAGGGCTCCCTGTGATTGTGCTTTGAACGCTGAAGCAAACATATTTTATAGAGAAGAAGACTTGTAATAATAGAGCTGTGAGTGAGGGCAGTGAGAGCAAAAACCAAGCGGTGAAAGTGATCGACAGTACGGGGTGAATAAAAGACCATGTTTGGCCATTGATTCAAGACTGAAGAATCTGGAGTGTAGATTAGAGGCGAGATTAGGGCTTTAGAGAGGTGTCAACGAGACCCTTTCCTGCTCCTCTTGAAAGCACGCTGTCCACAGGCGCACCGGGTCCTAAACCTTCTCTTCCATCAAGTGCTTTGCTTCTGCAACGACCGCTTCTCTTTGCCCCACACATTTTCCTCCTCCACTGGATTACACCAGCATACAAATAATATGCGGTAACCTCCCAAAGTAACAAACCCCACCCTAGATTTTGTTTTCTTTTAGCTGCTGCTCCAGTTCTTTGCAAAGCTCCGCGGAAGACTTGCTGTTTCTAGCTCGTCCCTCACCTCTCGTTCTCTCACCCGTCTCCTCCACACGCCACTGAATCTACCCCTGTCTCGTCTCTGTGACCTCCATGTTGCCGGATCCAAGGGTCTATTCTCAGTCTTCACCCCACTGGGGCACTGGCCTCGGTTGACCTTCCTGAAACACTTTTCCTGCCTTTGTCTCGAGGCCCTCATTCCTCATTGTCCTCTTACTGCCCTAGCAGCTCCTTCTCAGTCTCCCAGGCTGCCCCCCCTCCTCTCTAGACATCAATGCGTCCCGCGGTGAGATCTTCTCTTCTCTCTCCAGACTCACTTATTGGAGGAGCGCATCTTGACCGAGCGCGATGAACATCCGTGTAAAATAGAGCCTCTCGCTGCAGCTGTCTCTGAAGCCTGCTGTATTTTCTTTCATCACCATCTGCGTTGTAGTTTATATCTATTTCTTTGATTACTGTCTGAGTTCTTTCATCCCTGAGGGCGAGGGCCGGATATACTGCCCGCTGCTGCATGACCTGCCCTGTGCTTGCGGAACAAGTGGATGGACAGAGACGTGGCATCTCTGACTGGGAATGTGCTTTGGGGAAGATGATGAGGAATCCAGTGTTAGAAACATGGAGCTGGCAGGACGCCCAGGTGCAGGTGTCCAGGGCGCTGCTGGAAATTCCAGCCTGGAGCCTAGAGGGGCCCGAGTTGGAGGTTGTGTCCTCATGAAGGGGAGGTGGGAGCCAAAGCATAAGTGAGCTCTTCAGGAATGAGGGGTCAGAGGTCTGAGGCTGGAACTTGGGGGACAAGGGTGGGTTAGGGATGAGGGGGAAAGGGAACCAGGAGGTGCTGTCGTGTCCCAGCAACCGAGGCAAGAGAATGAGGAAAGAGGGGCTGCTTAGTGGTTTGAAATCTTGCAGAAAAGTCCAAGAAAATGCTAACCAATCTGGCAGTGGGATTGGAGGATGCAGCTGAATGGGAGAGGGTGGCCCCCATTTCAGGAGCTTCAGGTATGGGAGGGCATGACTCAAGTTACTGTGACCAGGGTTTGATAAGGAAAGGGAGGTGAGACCCAGGATGGCAGTTTAAGAGGGCAGCATGTGTGACAGGAAAGGCTTCTTTCTGTCCCTTAGGATAGAGGAGGCATGGGTACATGAATCACACATCAAGGTTTTTAGAGACTCAGGATTTACAGATGAGTAAAACCAGCAAGTTGATATAACAAATTATTTATACTGACAAATAATATTTATATAGCAGCCCAAAGAAATCAGATTAATACAATGCAACAGCATAAACATTCTGTTCCCATAAATGACTGAAGTCTTATAATTGATCAAGATCTATTACACTTTGATGAGAGCCGTGAACTTGCCCAGCAGCTCAGCTCTGCCTAGAGATGTGAGAGGCTTAGGGATGGCATTGCTATCTGGACGATAGCATCACATTTTGATCTGAATCTAAAAGACTCTTCCATGACTTGGCTATTATAAATAGTGCTGCAATGAACATCGGGGTGCATGTAGCTTTTTGAATTATTGTTTACTCCGGATATATGCCCAGTAGTGGAATTGCTGGGTCATATGGTAGCTTTATTTTTAGATTTTAAGGAACCTCCATACTGTTCTCCATAGTGCCTGTACCAATTTACATTCCCACCAACAGTGTAGGAGGTTTCCCTTTTCTCTACACCCTCTCCAGCATTTATTGTTTGTAGATTTTTTGATGATGGCCATGCTGACCGGTGTGAGGTGATACCTCATTGTAGTTTTGATTTGCATTTCTCTCATAATTAGTGATGTTGAGCATATTTTCATGTGCTTTTTGGCCATCTGTATGTCTTTTTTGGAGAAATGTCTATTTAGATCTTCCACCCGTTTGTTGATTGCATTGTTGTTGTTTTTTTTTTTTGATATTGAGCTGCATGAACTGTTTGTATATTTTGGAGATTAATCCCTTGTCAGTCGCTTTGTTTGCAAATATTTTCTCCCATTCTGAGGGTTGTCTTTTCATTTTGTTTATGGTTTCCTTAAGCAACCTAAATGTCCATCGACAGAGGAATGGGGAGAGATGTGGTACATATATTCACTGGAATATTACTCAGCCATAAAGAAGAATGAAATAATGCCATTTGCAGTAACATGAAGGGACCTAGAGATTATCACACTGACTGAAGTAAGTCAGACTGAGAAAAACAAGTATCGTATGATATTATTTATATGTGGAATCTAAAAAAATGGTACAAATGAACTTATTTACAAAACAGAAATAGAGTCACAGATTTAGAAAACAAACTTATGGTTACCGGGGGGAAAGGGGCTGTGAGGGATAAGTTGGGAGATAGGGATTGACATTACACACTACTATATATAAAATAGAAAACTAATAAGGACCTACTATATAGCACATGAAACTCAACTCAATACTCTGTAATGAGCTATATGGGAAAAGAATGTACAAAAGAGTGGATATACATATACATATAACTGAATCATTCTGCTGTACACCTGAAACTAACACAACACCGTAAATCAGCTATAGTCCAATAAAAATTTTTAAAAAAAGACTCCTTCTGAGATAAGGGGCCCAGCCGGGATTTTCTCACTTGATTGGGAGTGAGGTGTTAACGTCAAATGCTCTTCCTCAGAGAAAAACTGATTCAATTAATATGGGAGGTTTGATTAACTCATACTGGGACTTACTCATTAATCTTATGTTTGTCTCATCTATTGAGTACCTAGTATATGCCAGACCCATTGCAAGATATTGAGGAATGCCCAAATAAGAGTAAAAATAAGTGATCTCTGTTCTCAAGGAGACCTAATGTTATCTGAGAGATGGGTTTTATCATCTTAATGTTTATAGCTGAGGTTAAGTGAATTGCCCAAGGTTGCCCTGGGCAGAGCTGATCCTGGTAAGCAAAGGAGAAATAATTTATGGAAATTTAGAGGGAAGATGCTGGAGGGAGAGGGCAAGATTGGGAGAAATCAAAATAAGGAACAGGGTCCTGAGCCCAGGAAAGGGCAGCCTTTGGAAGGAAGAAGGCTGGGTCTCCTAGCAATGTGGGGAAGGGGGGAGGATGGGCGTAAGTGGGAGAAACAGAGGCATTCACTCTGGTGGCCCCAGGATAATGGTAAAGTGTGCCATGAGGTGGTAGGCCTTGAGAGACTGTGCAGTTTTTAGGGAGGGCAAAGAAGGTTTGAACTATGTGCTATGGGCATATGGGAAGGCCTCATGAAACCGAGCAGGACCCTGTGGGCCTCCTGGGCACAAAAGCCTTTCCGTGTCCCCCATTTCTTGATTACAGGACATAGGCTTCATTCAGCCTCCATGACCTCCCCTGAGTTCCAAGGGCAGGTTCAAACAGTTGCTAATTAGGGAAGGGAGGGTTTTCAGACACAGGGGAGGAACAGTCAAGAGAAACAATAGTGCATCCTTGGGGCAGGGTCCTGGTTCCCCATCAATGGATACACAGAACAATATCTTTGAGCTGTTTTGCAGATACTGAACCCCCCTCCAGGTGGGAGAAGTTAACGATTAACAATGGTATGCTGCCCACAAGCATGTAGACCCCAGACCAGTTGGAACCTGAAGGTTGATGATGCTGACTCCTACTTACCTTACCACCAACCCATCAGAATAATGTCCATGAGCTGATTATGCCCTCTTTCAACCATTACTATAAAACTTCTCACTATCCTCTCCAAGTGGGGAACACGTAGTTTTATGAGGCAGGAGCCCACTGTGTTCCCCCTTTGCCTGGCAAAGTAATAAAGCTATCCTTTTCTATGTCACCCCAAACTCTGTCTCCGAGATTCAATTTGGCACCGGTGGACAAAGAAGCTGAGATTTTGGCATCAATTCTGGGGGAGGGGAATTGAATTGATGATCTCCTGTTTCTTTAAACAGGTTCTTGTAAGAGGCCAGAGAGCCTCTTTCTCCTGGTTGCTAGCCTAAATTCTCCTTCATTTATTCCACACTTATTTACTGACTCCATACTAGATGTGAGAGATTATACTGTGGGAAACATATGGATGAATAACATACTGGTTCTGCCCTTAGGGAGCTTCAAGCTAAGGTTTGAGCTATACAGTATTAAATGCTATATGAGAGGAAAAGTGAAGTGCCCTGTGAATTGAGGAGGGGGCCACACCCACTGGGATTAACCTGGAAGGCTTCATAGGGGAGGTGGTTGGGAATTCAAAGAGTTTGGATTTGGCCGTGCAGAGAAGGAAATATGGTCCAGGTGGGAAAGCCCTGAGGGCAAGTACGGAGATGATCAGGTAGTTCAATTTATTGTGTACTTAAGAGGTATCTCTTAAAAACAAATATCGTATAGTGACGCATATATGTGGAACCTAGAAAAATGGTACAGATGAACCGGTTTGCAGGGCAGAAATAGAGACGCAGATGTAGAGAACAAACGTATGGACACCAAGGGGGGAAAGCGGCGGGGGGTGGTGGTGGTGGTGTGATGAATTGGGAGATTGGGATTGACATGTATACACTAATATGTATAAAATAGATAACTAATAAGAACCTGCCGTATAAAAAATAAATTTAAAAAATTCAAAAAAATAAAAAGAGGTATCTCTTGAATGAATGATGGAAAGTTGAATGAACTAGGGCTAAGAGAGTTTGATGCCACTTAGGTGATCAGAAATGTGGACTAAAATCCAGATAGTGACAGTAACAAACTTATGACGCCTATGATGTGCCAGACACTGTTCCAACACAGTTACATACGGTTAGTAACTCATCCTCATGGTGGCCCCATGACATGCAGTCACGATAACCCAGTTTACAGGCAGGGGCTTGCGCAAAGTTTCACAGCTCGTACATGGTGACCTGGGATTTGACTCCAGTCTTGTTGGATGACTGAATGCTAGGCTGTGATACTGTGATTTATAATAAGAAATATATATTTGGTCTTTGTCTCCGTTTCCAGCACAGAGTTCCTAAAACCCTTGGAATATCCTAAGTGATGAGAGTGATAAAGATGTCTTTTGTTGTATTAATGAGATGACTTTTGGTCCTCACCTAAGGATGGGGGCTGGTTGGCAATGGAGCCAACCGTATGATTACAGGGCTGGAACTTTCAGTCCCACTGTAGACCTCCAGGGAGAGGAGAGGGATTGGAGGTTGAATCAATCAAGGTTGGCCAATGATTTAGCCAATCAGGACTTTGTAAAGAAACCTCCATAAAAAACTCAAAAAGAGAGAGTTAGGAGAGCTTCCTGGTTGATGAAGACATGGAGATTTGGGGAGAGTGGTGAGCCTGGAGAGGGCATGGAAGCTGTATGTCCCTTCCCCATACCTTGCCTTATGCAACTCTTTCATCTGGCTGTTCCTGAGTTATAACCTTTTTTAATAAACCGGAGATCTAGTAAGTAAAATGTTTCTCTGAGTTCTGTGAGCTGCTCTAGCAAATTAATCAAAACTGAGGAGGGGGTTGTGGGAATTTCTGATTCATAGCCAGTTGGTCAGAAGCACAGGTAACAACCAGGGCTTTTGACTGGCATCTGAAGTAGGGTGAGGAGGGCAGTCTTGTAAGACTGAGCCCTTAACGTGTGGGATCTGATGCTATCTCTGTGTAAATAGTGTCAAGACTGAGTCGAATTGTAGGACACCCAGCTGGTACCTGAGAATTGCTTGGCAGTGTTGAGTTCCAAGTCCCGTTGGAATTGAGGTGCTCAGAACGTTTTACAGGCCAAGAAGTCAGGATCCTTCTTATACTTCTATCTCCTGTCACCAGGCTGCTCACACAAGGCCTCACCTCCATTTTCATCTCATTATTATATGCACCCTCTCCCTCTCTCACACCTCACATTACTACCCTCACTCTCTCCACCTTACTGAGGATGGAGATGGCATCGGGAGGCTGCAGGTGGCACCAGAGATCTCATCAGGTGGCATGCAGAGCCCCAGGGGAACACTGGCTATTTCTACACAGCTCACTGCAGACTCAAGCAGTAAGTGGTAATTGCAAGTAACTGCAGGAGTGGGTCTTGGTTTAAACTTGCCCATTACCAGAATTCTGCATTTTTTTTTTCATTTTATTTATTTAGTTTTAAATTGAAGTATAGTTAATTTATGATGTTATATTACTTTTAGGTATATATAGCAAAGTGATTCATATATATATATTATATATATATTTATTCTTTTTCAGATTCTTTTCCATTATAGGTCATTACAAGATATTGAATATAGTTCCCTGTGTTATACAGTAGGTACTTGTTGTTTATCTATTTTTAATATAGCAGTGTGTTTCTGTTAATCCCAAACTCCTAATTTATCTTTGTTTCCCCCTTTCCCCTGTGCTAACTGTAAGTTTGTATTCTATGTCTGAGTGTCTATTTCATAAATAAATTCATTTGTATCATTTTTTAGAGATGCCACATATAAGTTATATCATATATTTGTATTTGTCTGACTGACTTCTATGATAACCTCTAGGTCCATCCATGTTTCTGCAAATGGCATTATTTCATTCTGTTTTATGGCTGAGTGATATTCCATTACATATATATATATATATATATATATATGTGTGTGTGTGTGTGTGTGTGTGTGTGTGTATACACACACACACCACATCTTCTCTAGACATTCATCTGTTGATGGATATTTAAGTTGCTTCCATGTCTTGTAGACTTTGCAGTGTGGTAATAAAGCCAAAATAATTTGGATAAATTTAAGCTGTGCAAACTCCTTGCCCTGGGATCAATTTTTTCCTTTTCCATATCTAGTTTTTCACGTGCACTGACGAATAGGCCAATCTGTGTGTCTGTATTAATGAGTCATCACAGTGATGAAAATGCTTCATTGTGGGGCTTCCCTGGTGGTCCAGTGGTTAGGACTTTGTCTTCCAATGCAGGGAGTGTGTGTTCGATCCCTGGTTGGGGAACTAAGATCCCACATGCCTCGTGGCCAAAAAACCAAAACATAAAACAGAAGCAATATTGTAACAAATTCAATAAAGACTTTAAAAATGGTCCACATCAAAAAAATCTTAAAATAAAAAAAAAGAAAGAAAGTGCTTCATTGTGCCTCTGTGGGTCAGAGACCTGGAGAAGGCTGAAGTGGTGGGGTGTCTAGGGAAGGAAATTTGGCCTAAGAGGGATCCCATGTATTCTGATTTATATTTTAACAGCTTATGCTGAACCCCTGTAAAGGCACAAGGACCTTCTGACATATAAGACCTCGGTAATGTTGCTCACTTTGGCTTGATGGTTGGACTTTAACCCGGACCACCAACGTGAGGACAAATCACATGCCAGGAACAGGGCAAGATGTTGGAGATCTACTGATACCTAAGACCTGGACCTTGCCCTGAGGGTATCCCAGCTTAGCAGAAGAGACAGATACATACATGAATGACTCATCTGCCGTGTGCACGGACTCGTTCAGAGATGTGTGGGTATAGGGTGCTCAGGAACACAGGTGAGGGGGCATGAGGAGCGAGGGAGGAAGGGAAGGAGAGAAGAGCTGACAGGTGCAGGATGGGTGAATGTGAGCCTCCTACCGCTCACGTGTTAGTAGATCTACAACACTATTTCGTTTGAAGGGTCTGCTTGGGCTATTAAGTTGTTCTGCAGGTGAGTGATTGGGTGAGACACGAATATTCATACCGAGGTTGATTACAGTTGCTGTAGTCTGAATCATGCCACAGTTCCCTCCATGACCTCACCATTGCCTCCACCCCAGCCTCCAAGGACCAAGTGCAGGTGGTCTCCGTGGTGTTGATTCCTTCTTCTGTGATGAGGGAGGCTGACACAGGTGGGAGAGACCCAAGGAAGGTGGGGACACTTCTCTCTAGAGTCTTGCTAGAGAGATTGGGAATCAACTGAATCACCTCACTGACTCCATCCTGGGCTCCTGGATCTGGGAGGATTGAGAGGATTTACAGCTGCTTCCCTGAAACCATCACAAGGTCATATTGTTGCCCTCAACACCCCGAACCTGGGGTAGGGGGTGGAGGACCTAGTCTGTGGTCATCCATGCTCTGTTTTTTTCTAGTTCTCCCTGCAGCTGTGAGTCTCTAATCCAGAGTATTCCATACCTTGTCTTGGAGGAGTGAGGTGAGAAGGCACAGACTCCACGTCAGGCAGCCCCACCATTTACTCACTGCTCGACTTTGGCCAAGTTACTTTATAAGCTGCAGTTTCCTCATTGGTAACATTCAAGTCGAGTTAATACTAGTTTCTACCTCTTTGTAACTCTGAAGCTTTTAGTTACTCTGAAGCTTAGGTTAGACTGTGTATAAATACCTATTTATACAATGCTGAGCACATGCCTGGACATTACATAAAATATATGAAATCATAAAAATATGTAGTTTTTTAAAGCTCTTAGTTGCTCTGATGAAACGCTTGTTTGTTTATTTATTATTATTTTGAAAATTGATGGTATAGTTGATTTACAATGTTGTGTTAATTTCTGCTGTACAGCAAAGTGAATCAGTTATATATATATATATATATATATATATACATTCTTTTTAATATTCTTTTCCATGGTTTATCACAGGATATTGAATATCGTTTCCTGTGCTATACAGTAGGACCTTTATTTTTATCCATTCTATATATAATAGTTTGGAAATGTTTGTTGGTTGAGTCGAGTGCTTTTGGAATATTTGTGGCCTTAGTCATTTGAGTTATTTTCCTCCCACAGACTTTTTGAGAATTTGTTGACTGTCCTGCTTGAAGTGTTCCCGATATTATGACTCATTTGACATATGTTTAATGAGAACCTACTACGTGCCAGGCATTGTTCCAGGCCCTGGGTGTGTAGCAGTGGACAGTTCAGACATTGTGTTGTGAGCATCCCCTGGGGTTTCCACCATGGGCTGTGCTGGCTGGACTGTTACCAGGTGTCCTGGGGTGGGGCTGGGGGCAGAAGCTGTTTCCATGTGGTGGGCTGGGGAGTGCCAGGTTGACCCCATAGATGGTGAGCCGGTGATTTTTCAAGTCTTCACCTGCCACTGACCTGTCTCTGCAGTGGACTTACCTCAGCTCTCTGCCTTCTCAGTGGGCAGAGGTCAGCCACCCACCAATACACCTTCTGTTTGTGAAGATGCCCTGAAAAACTGAATGAAAACGCAACACCATTCCAAAGTGAGGACCTACGCTTTGGGCTGTATTTGTAAGGAACATTCTTTGAGTCTTTCCACCGACAAATCTGTCCCGCTCTGAACGCAGTATATTGAGGCTTGACCTTGGCTACATTTACCTGGAAGCTTTTACAAGAGGCTGATGTGCCAGAGGGGAACCCCCCCGCCCCGCCCCTCCCCGGACCAACAAAATTGGCCTCTGAGTGGGCCTGAGCATCATTTATTTGAAGTTTCCCAGGTGGTTTTAGTGGCAGTCAGGGCTGAAGCAGGTCTTGTCAAGATCTTGCAGGACAGAAGCTCCTAGATTTTCTTCAGCCCTCAGCAGGTAGTTTGTCGATGATCACTGGTGAAAGTGAGTCATATCAATTCTCCAAATTGCTTCCCTAAACTTCCTCCTGAGAGTTTGGTGTGTTTGTTAGGAAGAGCTTATTTTCAAATGTGGCTTCTGCTATTTTGTTCCAGGTGGACTCCCTTCTTATTTTTTGATGAGTTCTGAAAGCTGTTTGGAAAGAGATAAGGCAACCTCTTACCTATGAAAATGGGACCAAAATAATACATGATTTCTCACTTACAAATTAGGAACATAAAAGAGACAGTCAGGTAGAGTTAACTAATGTAAGAATTAAAATTTTACGAGGCACTTATGTGCCATGTATTGTGCTAAGGGTGTGTTTGTGTGTGTTTATACATACACATATATACAAGGTGAATAAAATTTGGTCACTACGCTTAATCTAATGAGAAAAGAAGTCCTCCCTGCCATGAGAGTAAAGCAGGAGGATGGGAAAATGGAGGGCTTGGAGTCTGTGTGGGCTCTGGAGCCAGGCTGCCTTGTCTGGATTTGAATTCTTGCTCTTGCACGTTTCAAAATTCATTTGACCTTAATTTACTTTAGTCCTCTCCTCCCTGAAATGAGAGACAAGAATCATACCTAGTTAATTACGCTGTTGTGAGGATTAAATATGTAACATATATAAATTATGCAGAATAATGCCTGGCAAATAGGAAGCACTTGATGGATGAGGGAAATTATTGTGTCAAGATTACAAATGCAGCATTACTGTTTCCCATTTTCAATGATATTCGAAGTTTCTGGAATGGCAACTCAACAGTGACTGAGTCAGATGTCCACCACTTCAGACACGGGGAGGTTGGCTGTCCAGTTCCTCAGTCCTCTCTGGCCTTGCCTGGGATATAG
The DNA here is from genome assembly GCF_003031525.2 of Neophocaena asiaeorientalis asiaeorientalis. Classification (NCBI taxonomy): domain Eukaryota; kingdom Metazoa; phylum Chordata; class Mammalia; order Artiodactyla; family Phocoenidae; genus Neophocaena; species Neophocaena asiaeorientalis. The sequence continues at coordinate 1,077,205 of NW_020173691.1, forward strand.
ATGCTGCGAGAGCATCCTTGGGTATGTTTTGAATGTGTCTGAGCCATGATTTTATCATCTGTCAAATGGGAAGACTATCTATTTAGCAGAGCTGGTGTGAGGATAAGATCCCCACACAGGGCTTCCTAGCATAAGAGCTCAACAGATGGTTCTTCATTCTGCAGAAATGACAGTGTGTTTTGTTGGAGCAGGCACTGCTCTAGGCATGGGATGATACTGAGAAGAAGGCAGCTGGAGGGAGCTGGGAGGGGTACGCGGGGACAGGGGGATATTGAGGTTGCAACTTGGTAACATTAACACTTATTTTTAAAGCTCTCGCCTCCACCTGGCCCAAGTCGATACCATTATGCTTTGCATTTGATTTAGCGGCGGGATTAAGTGTGCCCCGGGATTCAGGGGACGGTGGTGATGGCGAGCCGTCTGACATTCTCATCTGCATGAAGGGATAAACTGTCCTTGCATCTAATCCACAACCTCGTGTGAAGCTTGTAGGTAGGTCACTAGGCAGAGCTTGATTGGACCACAGCGTCTAGAGGGGCTCTTCACACCTGGCAGATAGTTTTGCAAAGACGGAGCGTGCATGCTAATTCCCTTCCTCTGCAGGGTGACATTTACTCACAAGCAGGATTGGCCGTGTTTCACAACTTGCCAGGATCCGCAACTGATGAGTAGAAGTGACGATGACAATAGAAGACAATGTTAAGCCTCTAAATCAGAGCCTCAGGGAGGCTATGCCCTCCTCTCATGGCGGTTTGCTCTGCAGCTGCACTGTTTGGCTGTCGGTTTCTAACTCTGCCAACCGGGCACGCAAGTCTTTAGCCTGCTTCCATTACGAGGGTGTGAGAACTTAATAAAATGGCTGCAAATTTCTCTGTTGCTACAAATTGGGCCAGAAATCCCTATTTAGAGTACATTCATATATGAGGCATCCAATCAGACAAACACCTAAAAAAAATGCCTAATCATTCACCCCTCTGCTTTTATTTTTGGCCCCTGTTTCTTCCAGAAAAGCAAGTGCTGGGAAACATCAGCAGAGATAATTAGCAGTGAAGCTGAGGCAGCGGGTGCTGCTAGATGGTCCATGTCTAGCAGAAAGTTAGGGCTGGGATAAGCACTCCTTTTATGCAGTAAACTGAGTTTGACTTCTCTACTTTGATGATGGTTTCCCTAAAGGGAACCAGTGGCTATTTACATATTCCAGAAGAGGTCGTCTGAACAGTGTGGCATCTAGTTGCTCTATTCTCTTTAATTGAAAGCATCATTTCCTAAATGATAAGCCGCAGAGCACTGCCCCCAAGTGGTGTCTATGAAGAGGGTTTTGTGGTCACAGTGGCCTGGGAAGCCTTGGTACTCTAGTACCTCCTGGAGATTCACAGCTCATGTTGGCAGGTTAAAAGCTCTGAAAAGTCCTGCAGAGAAGAAATGGGTTTAAAGTTGTCTAACCAAGCATGTTCCAAATTTATTTGCCTATGAAGCCCTTTTCACACATGTAACACCTACCTTCTGGGAACCTGGGTCAAAGTGAAGGGAGTAGCATTTACTGAAGTTCTTCCATTGCAGGAAACCTGCTAGATGCTTTATAGACATTAGGTTGTTTCTTACATTAGCCTTCTGAAATGTACACTTTCATTCACCTTTTACAGATGAAGAACATGAGGTTTGGCAAGATCAAGGAGCTTGCTCCAGGTTACACAGGTAGTAAATGGTGGAGCTGAGATTGGAACCTTGGTCTCTGTTACTCCGGATCACGTTCTCCTTTTACTTCGCCAATTCATAATGCCATTCCCATTTTTAACCAAGGAGGCAGAAGGGCGATAGATGGGAAACACTGAAGGACTTAGTTTGAGGGTCAGTCACGTGCAAGTTTGATGTTTTTTTCTTCCTGATGGAGGCAGTCAAGACCTTCCACCTTGTAGGAACATCCCTCTGATAAGAGAAATGTTTGAGAGGTGGCCAGGTCCCATAAATTTAGGACTTATTGTGCTGAAGAGGCGGCTGCCCTTGAGTCTGGAGTACAGAGATATTTAGATGGGTTAACAGAGGCCCACAGCCTATATTATGATCCTCCTATTTAGAGTGATTCTTTTTAATTTTTTTTTTTTTTTTTTTTGTTTTTTGCGGTACGCGGGCCTCATTTTCAAATTTTTATTGGAGTACAGTTGATTTACAATATTGTGTTAGTTTTCAGGTGTACAGCAAAGTGAATCAGTTGTACATATACATATAGCCACTCTTTTTTTTTTTTTTATGATTCTTTTCCCATACAGGCCATTACAGAGTACTGAGTAGAGTTCCCTGTGCTATACAGTAAGTCCTTATTAGTTATCTATTTTATAGATAGTAGTGTGTATAAATCAATCCTTATCTCCCAATTTATCCCTCCCCCTTCAAGTGATTCTTTCATCGTCATCCCCATCAAGTTTTCCATCTGCTGAAGTTCTGGTGGGTTATGAAATGTATCGTCTAGTTCTGGTAAAGAATAGTTGCCCACCAGCAGGCAGCAGGGTAAACATGTCTGATGAAGAAGCCTGTTCCCTGTGGGCTGCCCTCCATCCTCAGATGCCCTGTGTGGGAGGTGCTTCTGCCTAAAGGCCCTCGGGGGGAAGGGTCTGCCCTGGGGCTTGGGGAGCTGGCACAGGGCTGGCATCCTCAGGGCATCGCTGCTGCTAAGTCAGGATCCGAGGTCCTTCTGCTTCTCCCTCTTCTGACTCTCTCCTAGTGTGTTGTTGACCCTCCTGGTGTGACAAAGGGGTTTTGCTACCAAACCTGGTTTCCAAAGCATAGTTTAAAAAGATTTTTTTTAGGTGGCCTGTGCTAGGAGGTTATCTAGAGTGAGAGGTGTGATAGAAAACTGTCAGGGATGATGAACACCCTTCACGACTTCCCTCCGTGCTCTGAAAAGCAGGGCGGGAATGCAGCTGTGGCTGAATAATGCTGGTCTTGGGAGAGAGTTGGAGAATTAAGTAGAGAGACCAGGGTCTTGGTCAGTGTATTCAATTCATCTAAAATGCTTCTCATGCCGGCTGGGGGCAGAGCAATGAAGAAAATAAAGACGAACAAAATCAGATACTCCTGGGAGGACACATGTAAACATGTAATTGCAAAACAGTGTAGTCAAGGCTTTAGGAGAGGCGCTTACTTCCAAGGTGGGAAGGCAGCGAGGGGTCAGCACAACCTGGAAGCGGGGTTCCCAGCTGAGCTTGGAAGTGGGAATTTCTTGTTGGACAAAAGGGCAAGGAGGGAGAGAAGGACATTCCAGGCAGAGGTAACAATGTGTGAAAGAGAATAAGGAGGTTTCTGTAGCCAGTGAGGGTTGGGGAAGAACTTCCCCTGGATGGAAAACACAAGCTCTTGGATGCAGGCTTGGGGCAGGGAGTAGAAAAGCAGAAACGAAGACCACGGTTCAAGGATACAGGGTAGGGAAGAGGACGTTCAAATACCTTTAATATAACAGATGTTATGCCGAGTCACTGCATGGAGAACGAAATTATCTTTGGCGGAGAATCATGGGCTTGGTTTTGTCTAAGGGGCATAAGATTTATCATCTTAACCTCCGTCTCTTTTCCCGGAAAGACAGTGGGGAGAGGGGATGACAAGGCCTCTGTCCAGACTTTTGCAAAGCCATGTGCTACATCTAAAGCTGAAACTTAATATGACTGTTCACCACGTGGCTCAGGCAGTGTGGAGGTGATGGCAGGACCCTTCAGGATCCTTACTTCTTCCCAAACCTGTGGGGCAGACAAGTGAGCCCTTTTCCCAGCTGTGGTGGAGCCACCTTCCTGCTGGTGCCTGAAGGCCAACTCTGTCCCAGCTTCGAGTCGCAGGCTGCAACAGAGAATACCCGTGTTGGGTGGGGAAAGGCATTCTGTGGAGCTGTCAGGGCCTGAATATTTATATACAGCGACTGGGTTGCAATATGTCCAGAGTTGCCATCAAAAAGAAAATAAGGGAGGGAGCTTCCCTGGTGGTGCAGTGGTTGAGAGTCCGCCTGCCGATGCAGGGGACACGGGTTCGTGCCCCGGTCCGGGAAGATCCCACATGCTGCAGAGGGGCTGGGCCCGTGAGCCATGGCCGCTGAGCCTGCATGTCCAGAGTCTGTGCTCCACAACAGGAGAGGTCACAGCAGTGAGAGGCCCGCGTACCGCAAAAAAAAAAAAAAAGAAAGAAAATAAGGGAGATCTCCACATTTGTCAAGATGTCACACCTCGTGTATTTATAGCTGGACAGGGTGACTTGCTGACCTCTACACTACTCACAGGGGCCGCATCCATCTTGCCCTTCTCTAATCCTTCAGCCTCCCTTTGACGCTGCCGTTGGGCCAGGCTCTGCTGATAAACACTGGCCTGAGGCCACATGTCACTCTAGCAGCTCTGCCTGCGGACTGAGGCCCATGCGTCCCCAGACACGAGGGCTTTATTTGCTTTTTCCTATTTCTCTTCATCACCCTCAATGACCTTCATCATGGTTTTTATGGAATGGAAACAGGAAAATGTATGGAAGAGAACCTGGGACGATGATGACAAACACCAGCTCCGTGGCCTCATGAGTTCCTTCTTGTGCTCTGAGTTGACCGTTCATTGAGGTCTCCCCAGGATCAGCTGGATCAAGGGGTGTTTCCAATGGACAGGACTGGGATACAGCTGGGTGCGCACAGCCAATGAGCATATGGGCCTACAAGCAAAAGGCAGGAGGGAGGAAAGGCTGGGTACCAAGGGACCTCGGAGAGAGGGGCAGCGAGGAGTGTACACATGTCACAGGTGAGGCCAGGGCCAGGCTGTGTGGGCCCAGGGGTTGAGATGGAGAGGGCTTCCAGAGAGTCAAGGGCAGGGAAGGAGCTACAGTTTCCTTCTAGGTCTCTTTCTCAAAACCCTTAGAAAGGCTATGGTGGAGGAGGATGGTCATGAACTTGCAAAAAAGAAGACTTGCCTTGGGTCTTGACCCCAAACAGCAGGGTCTTATGAACCAACTTTTTTCTTTTTTTTCTTTTTATTATTTATTTTTGCTGTGTTGGGTCTTCGTTTCTGTGCAAGGGCTTTCTCCAGTTGCGGCGAGCAGGGGCCACTCTTCATCGCTGTGAGCGAGCCTCTCACTATCGCGGCCTCTCTTATTGCGGAGCACAGGCTCTAGACGCGCAGGCTCAGTAGTTGTGGCTCACGGGCCTAATTGCTTCGCGACATGTGGGATCCTCCCAGACCAGGGCTCGAACCCGTGTCCCCTGCATTAGCAGGCAGATTCTCAACCACTGCGCCACCAGGGAAGCCCCCAACTTTTTTCTTTTTCTCCTCCTTCCCTCCCCTGCCTCTTCCGGGCTGCCCCACTCTGCACAACTCCAGGTTTGAGGGGAAAACCTGCATTCTGTTCCCACCCTCAGGCATGAGGTTTCATGGGTTCAAAGGCTGAGGTTCTAACGTAGATACTTCAGGCTTCTGATGATGGGCTGGCGTGTGTGTGTTTCTCCCCTCAGGGTAGGAGAGGTGGTGAGACTGCAGAGAGGTCTCTTGTTTGCTGCCTTTTCTCTTGCAAACTGTCCATCTCTATTTGGGGGAATTGGGTGGGTCTGGGAGCTGAGGGGCAGTCACGGCCATCAGTGGGAGGTGTGAATGTTGTGGACAGGCTGGGAGAGGGCAGGTGTGTCACATGGGTGAAGCCAGCTTGCAACACTGAGTCAAACTTTGGTTCCCCTCCCTGTGAGGAGGGTGAGAAATTTCGATGTAAAAGCAGAATTCCAGGTTACAGAGGCTCTGGTGGTTGACATCTGTCTCTGCTTGGAGGCAGCAGCGATGGCCACCTGGCTGTCTGAAAGGCAGGAAGGGGCCTAGGTGCCTCCAACGACTTGCTCCCTATTCTGCTTTGGCAAAGGAAAGTGGTTCCACAGCCCAGAATTAGAATAATTCGATTCTCTCTTGGCATCATTGAATCGTGAGCCCAGGGTGTTTATCGAGTGGAGTAATCAGTCACCCAAATCCTTTCTCTTCCTCCTTCTATTCCCTGGGTTTTTCAAACACACACTCAGATGAACAAACTGGGAAAAAAGACAAAGCAAAAAAGGGGACAGCCTGGACGCAAATCATAAGCAGTTAGAATAGAAATCGTCTTCTTCATAGGGTCCCCCGATTTAACTGCCATCTCTCCTACCCCACCCACTTGGAATGATGTTGAAAGATGGAATTTTCATTGTAGGAAGCCAGAGTCTGCTTTCGGATGGCTTCATGAGGTTGGGGATCGTGTACTGCCAGGGAATATCAGCTTGGGGGCAATGGAGACCATCCTTTGCCTCCCATTGGGCGTGGTGCAGAGGAGGGTGGGGTGTGAGCGTGGGACTACAGTCCCTGAGCTCAGAAGGGGCCCCTGGGTGAATGGGGGTCTTTGCTCTTGACCTCGGCTCTCTGGTTCTATTCATTTCTGCCATTTCGTAAAACACTTTTGAAAGAACAGTTTATAATTTTGAGGTGTTCTAAATGTTTTCTTTTTTTTTGTTTGTTTTGCGGTACGCGGCCTCTCACTGTTGTGGCTTCTCCCGTTGCGGAGTACAGGCTCCAGACGCGCAGGCTCAGCGGCCATGGTTCACGGGCCCAGCGGCTCCGCGGCATGTGGGATCTTCCCGGACCGGGGCATGAACCCGTATCCCCTGCCTCGGCAGGCGGACTGTCAACCACTGCGCCACCAGGGAAGCCCTCTAAATGTTTTAATGCTGGGTAAACCTGGTGGCCTTGTCCTTGTCATAGCTCTGGATGCAGAAATAAAGAATTTATGCAATGACCTACATTATTTAAAACAACTGAAAAATAGTCAAGAAATATTTTATATTAATACCAAATCCTTTAAATATGTCAAGTCCTTAAAAAGTCCTGTGGGGAGCCAATAAACTTCTAGGAATTGCATACTTTCGTCCACCACTAGGCAATCAGTGTTAATGGTTTTGACACTGGCAAATCGAGTCTCTCCCCCATGACATGGTATCCTTGGGGACAGGAGGAACTGATAGCTGTTCATTTCAGCCACGCTTGGATGCTTCTTATTTGTTATCTCAGTCCCTCTGTCCTGTCTCCCAGCCCTCGACACATGTAGGTGTCTCTCGCTACTATGCAGGTGAGGATGGATGGTGAGGCTGTCCAGCTAATCAGTACTAAGCGGCAGGAGTTAAGAAGGGTTAACGCTGGGATTTGAGCCCAGGCTAGTCTGACTCAGAAAGCTTTGCTCTTTCCATTACCCCATGTCATCTTTCTGTGGCTTTGGTTCCTGTTTTAAAGGTCACGCACACAAAATTCCATCTTCTCAGGTCAGGTGTGCCAAAATTCCTGGTTTGGCGTTGGACCCTTGGACTCCGTGAGTGCCTTCGAGGGGAAGTCGTGATTTGGGTGTATGCCCCCTTCTGCTTCCCACAGGTGTGGGCTAAGTTGGGTTGGTAGGGCAGGTGGCACATAAGGTGGATAATTGATTTTCTTCTCATGAATATTTATTCGAGGTTACTTCTCCAACACAGGAGCACACCTGTCCCTCTCCTTCTAGGTCACTCCTCTCACCACTGGAGGAACAGGGCTGAGCCAATGATCACTGGAAGGCCTGAATGGAGAGCACTGGGTACACTGTCTGGGCTTGGGGTTTTTCCAGATTGCATATCCTTAAGTGCACAGAGCTCTTTGGAGCCATCTGACGAATTGCTTCTCAGCACGGCCATCTGCACAAACATGCAGGGCTGCTTGCAAGACTACGAGGCAGTTATGCCCGAGTTATGTAGCTGAGCCCCTGGGCAGCTCTGGAAAGGGGAGGATACCTAGGTCACCGATAATAGCTTATGATGGAGAGGAGGGACCATAAAGTGCAGGAGGCTCATTAGTTTTGATGGATTGGGCTCAAATAATACAACATTTTAGTCCCTTGTGTAAAATCTAGGCTAAGTACAGAATAGAAATGTCTCTTCGGGCCCATGGTAACTGCCTTTTGGGGGAAAGGAAAATTGGTGATCCTTTTATTATGGTTCAGGGGTTCAAAAGTGACTAAGTTCCTGTAGAAACCATGTCTTTGCCTCAGAAAAGGCTGTTTGTCCAGTGTTCTATCAACAAGAACTGAATATCAAGCGACTCATCCCCCATAAGTGAAACGTGATAACTGATATTCCTACTTATGTCTCTGAAAGATGGAAATACCTTAAATGTGCACCCCCATTTATTATGGATGGACAAACTATGTTCACTGAAGTTTAAATGTAAGATGTATTTCATAGGTTCAATTCTGGGACCGATTACAATGTAGGGGCTTTCTTCTCCACACCATCAAGCAGTTCTCAGACACCAGCAGGGTGACCTACAGTTCAACTCCATCTGACACTATCTACGTGGAGATAGTGTCAGATCCCTCAGGCTCAGAGTTCAGTCCCACAAGACTGCCCGCCACTTCAGATGCCAATTGTAAGTCCGGGTTGTCATTTGTGCTTCTGACCGACTGGCTATAGATCAGAGGTGACCACAACCCCTTTGCTGGGTTCAGTTAATTTGCTAGAGGGGCTCACAAAACTCAGGAAACCAGTTAAGTCACTTGATTTCTGGTTTAATACAAAGGATGGTAAAGGATAGGAATTAACAACCAGGTGAAGAGATACATAGGGTGAGTTCCCGAGCAAAGGAGCTTCTGTCCTAACGGAATTTGGGTCCCAACACAATGGCACATGGAAGTGTTCTGGTTCACCAACCTGGAAGCTATTCAAAACTTGTCCTTTTTGGGGGTTTTTATGGAGGATTCATTACATTGGCATGATGGATTAAATCATTAGCCACTGGTGACTGATTCAACATCCAGCCCCTCTGCCTCCCCAGAAATCAAGGGGTGGGACTAAAAATTCCAACCATCTATTCAGGTTGGTTCCCCTGGCAACCAGCCCCCATTCTTAGGTGATTTCCCAAAGTCCCCTCATTAACATAAACTCAATTGTGGTGGAAAGGGGCTGATAACGTGATACCCATTTCACCTTGAGGGCTCTGAAGGGATTTCAGGAAATGAGGACAAAGGACAAAATATTATAACAAAAAGTGATCCCATTTCTCTTATTTTTCAGGAAATTCCAAGGGTTTTGGGAGCTGAGCCAGGAACCCTGAAGGATGACCCAAATATATATTTATTATAATCACAATATCACAGCAGGGTACGAATTCTTTACAAATTGTTAGTCTTTGCATTGCATATTTAGGAATATGCTCAGTATTGAGATAATTAGTGTAATTCTGACCATGATGGATAACATGTAGCTTATATCAGGTTTCCCATTCAATATTCATTCATTCCTCATTAACAAGTTACCCTTTCATTCTTTCTTAACACAGTGCCTGGCACGGGGTAAAAAGGTAATAAAATTTAGATTTTAGTATTATCAAGAAAAGAGTATTAATTGAGCACCAGTCTTAGGCACTGTGATAGGCGTAGGCGATGGAGTGCTGAGTAAGACACAGCTAGTGCTGGAATGGAACATACATCTAGTGGGGGAGACAGGCAGGAGACCAGGCAATGAATGCCTCTGTGGGGGACACATGGGAGGGGCACCTTTCCCAGACTTGAGGTGCTCAGAGAGTCTGAAAGACAATTGGAAATTATCCAGGCAAAGAGGACAGGTAGCTGAGGGAGCAGAGTATGCCTGAAGGCGAGAGTATACTGTATTCCCAAATAACGGGTGCATTCCTGGAGAGAGACCACTGACCTCTAGTTTGGAGTGATCACGTTGTAGCCTCCACACTTTCCTTGCAGGTGTCATCTGTGTGAACTCTTGGTCTACACCAGTGGTCCTCAACCGGATTTTGCTCTCCCTCCTCCCCATATCCAGGGGCATTTGGCATCACCTGGAGACATTTTTGGTTGTCAAAACTAGAGGGAGGGGGTTTGCTACTGGCAGCTAGTGGGCAGAGGCCAGGGATGCTGCTAAATGTCCTATGTATGCACTGGACAGCACCTCAACAAAGAATTCTTCAGCCCCAAACGTCAGTAATGATGCAGCCGAGAAACCCTGGTCTGCATTAAATCTCTGTACTAAGTCTTTGGCCCCTGAAGTCCCTTGATGAACAGTCCCTGAATGAGGAAGTGGGAGGTGGGCCCTGGTGGATGGGGTACGGGGGCACCAACCAGGAGCCTTTTGTCACATTTTCCGCTAGATGCTGGAGGAGGAATTTCCTCTCCACCCTTCATGTTCCTGTCTGTACTAACAGAGAGCACTTGGCTAATAACTCTAAAATGTATCAGAGTATTGTACAAGCTGCTGCCTTCCCAATGGCATTTTAACCCTAATTGTGATGTCACATTGAGTGATGGTGACAAGTAGAAGAGATAACGTATGTGAAGTGTGTGGCATGGAATGATCCACAGGTGCATCTTCTTCTTCTTATTGCGTTTACTATGGTGTGACGGCTTCTTTGATGTGTCAACTTGTGTAGGCTACTGTCCCCAGTTATTCAACAAACACTAATCTAGGTCTTGCTGTGATGGCATTTTGCAGATATAATTATCTATCATGTTGCCCCCAAGGAAGTGACTTTAACTAAGAGAGATCATGCTGGATCACCTGCGGGGGACATGACTGAATCAGGTAGAAGGCCTTAAAAGCAGGGCTGCGGCTTCCCAAGGGGAAGAAGGAATTCTGCTCTTGGATGACAGCTTGAGTCTGTGCCTGTGGATTCCAGCCCCACGTAAGCAGCTTTGGGCAGGAAAGAGCTCTCTGCGGGAGACCCCTTTGGTCTTGTCACTAACCTTTAACCAGGTCCCCCCCTCCCCCCCATGCTCCACTCACCTCTGGCCCAAGCACACCTTTCAAATCTTTTGATCACACAATACCTTGCCTAAGCTGTTGGTTCTCTCCGTAGATCAAGTAAGTGGAAGTGAAGAATAAGTGATTAACAGATGACTAGATCTCTTCCCTAGCTTCCCCTTTAGTAATCTCCCAAACTGTGTGACTAAACTGTGTGAACAAGATAATATCTAGAGGAGGATACAAGGCGTCAACAAGCCTGCACACAAGCCCGCACACAGTGGGGCACGGTAATGACCCTGACCCCCTATCTCACGGTAATGACCCTGACCCCCTGATTGAGATTACTTCCCCTTTTCCCTTTAAAAACTTTCATGGCCGAGCAGAATCTTCGGAGATGGTTTTTGGGGGACACTGAGTCCACCATCTCCCCAGATTGCTGGCATTCTGATTAAAAGCATCTTTCCTTTCTACCAACATTTGTCTCTCTCTCGAGCATTGATTTTTTAGCGGTGAGCAGCCCGACCTGAGTTCGGTAACGCTGAGATCTTTCTTTCCTGACTCACTGCCTTAGGGATATCGGTGTGCTCAGCCAGTGCCCACAACTGCATAGGTAATTTCTTGTAATGAATCTCTTAATATAAGCTCCTACTTCTTCTGCTTTTCTGATTGAACCTTGACTGAGATGATTAGTTTTCAAAGTATTTGATGCCCACTTGGTAAGAGGTATTTCAAGGTTCTTGAAATGTATTTAAAAACAATTTCTGCTGAAACCCCTGTCCCCTCCCACTTCTGAGTGGACAGGTGATGATCACAGAATACATAGAATAAAAGGAAAGATCTTTTTGTCAAATCTTTCAGGAGTGGAAGCCAAGAAGGTTGATCGGATGTGGAATTTGTCTGACTGGTTAAGTGGACATGATCTCTACCCTCTATGAACTTGCAATCTATAAGTAGGTTTCAGGGAAAGCTTATGTAATTTTGATATATAGTTCAGCTTTCTAATGAGGGTGGATCCCAAGGTGAAGCATTTATTTGTTGGGCTGGGTGATGATGGGGCAAATCCAAGTTGGAATGAATCTTTGCTACCTAAAGCATGGATTTGGACAGAAGCTGAGGAAGGGCTGAGAGAGGAAGGGGGCTGTGTCCAGGGGGCTTCCGAGGCTGGAAAGGGGGCCGTGAGAAGAGAAGATGGGTGATGTGGCTATTAGGAGAACTTCATGGGAAAGAATAGAAAAGTATGCAGGGGATTTTAAAGAAAATTTTCCTTATGGTATGAGAATGTAAACCTCATTCCTTGTCTTCCTATGAACTCTTCAATACAGTATTCATTTTTATTAATGAAGGATGAATTTTAATCAATTTTGGGGGTATATTGAGGTGTTGAGCCCTGCTGTAAGGGGAGTGGATAGTGTGATGGAGGCTTCATATGGGACCTGGTCACACATGGCTTATACATTTTTAAGGATGCACATTACATTGTTTTGTTAATGCAGTCAAAAAGTTTGTTATTTATGATAAAATGGCTCATCCATGCATTTCTCACCTATTTATTGCACTGTCTGGGGGCACTGTGATGGGCACTGGACATAATGTCTGAAACCAAGACTGCCATGGGAGTTATGGTCTGGTTCAGGGAACATGGTACAGATAAATAAAAGGCAACTATAATATAATGATGAAATGGTGAGTGAGAAGGTGTTATAGGGGCCCTTGAGAGCTTACAACCTGGACCTGGTGGGTCATGGAGGCTTTCTGGGGGAAGTGATACTGAATCTTAAACCAGAGGATAGGTAGGAGGTAAGAAGATAAAGATCTAGGGACAGGTGATTAAAGCTCTTAGTCTAGCAAAAAATTTGTTAAATAGGTTCCATGTTTCTTGTTGTCACTTTTCTATTTATATTCTTTCCTGGAAGTTCCATATCGACCTCATACCTTGATATAAAGTGGAGACTTAATGTGAGGCTAAGGCTTTTAAAGTTTGTTTTTTTTTTTTTTTCTGGTAGAAAATCATCCACAGTGAAACCCTTCCAGGCAGAAATAATAACAGTCCAATCTGTCTGTTTTTCTGGCTGTCCTGTATGTACAGGTTGAGGGTGGAACACTAGAAGTTAAGAAAACTATAAGGAAACAAACATAGCACAAACATGGGCTTGATGGTAACTTTCACAGTAACAGAATTTAGAGGCAACCCTTAAAGCCTGAGAGAAACAGCTTTAAGGACAAACACAAGCAAAGTCTTCACTGACTCTATTATATGGAACTATTATTCTCTAAAACACATCACAGATTGAGATTACAGAAAAGTCCAAGGCGTTAGACAAGTTAATATATGATGGATTCATAATGAGCTACTAGGGGAATCAAGGAATATTGGGAATAAATCACATTACCATCAAGTTTTGACATCATGGAAGTCTTAAAATGCCTCAAATGCTACCAAAGGGAGACACTGGAAGAGACGGTCATGAGACTCCAAAAGACAATGACAATGCTTTTTCCCTAAGCAATATATATCTAGAATGTTTTTATTTGCACACTCTCTTGAACTTCTCTCTCTCTGCCTCTCTCTTTATCGAAATAGTTGACATACAATATTATGTTAGTTTCAGGTGTACTACATAGTGATTTGACATTTTCATACATTATGAAATGATCACCACGATAAGTCTGGTAACTATCTGTCCCCATGCAAAGTTATTACAATATTATTGACCATATTCCATATGCTGTATATTACATCTCCATGGCTTGCTTATTGTATGACTGGAGGTTTATACTTTTGTGGGCACACTGGCAGGCGGGGATGAACCCCACCGTGGTTTGCTACAAGGCCATGTCTTGTGCAATGGCTGCAGGTCTGCTGGAGGGTGAGTTACGCTTCTTTTGTAGTTGTCTGCACAGTCCAGAGGGGCTCGGGGCTGGTTCCAGCCTCTTGGTGGGTGGAGCCATGTCCCTGATGCTTATAGGCTAGAGGGAGGATTCCAAAACTTGTGGCTTGCTACCATTTGTGTTATCACTGTAGAACAAGCTCCCCGAAATGACTGCTGCCAGTGTCTCCATCCTTGGGGGGGGGGGGTTGTCCCAGTTGCCTCCTGCCTCACCAGGAGGCTGTCCAAGATCAGCAAGTGGGTCTGACCCAGGCTCCTTTCAAACTACTGCTTCTGCACTGGCCTTGGAGTGTGTGAGATTTTGTGTTCACCCTTAAGAGTGATGTCTCTGTTTCCTATAGCCCTCTGGTTGTCCACATGCAGGCCCTGCTGACCTTCAAAGCCAGACATTCTAGGGTTTCATTTTCCTAATGGGAGACCTCAGGATGGGGAGCTGAATGTGAGGCTCAGACCCCTAGCTTCTTGGGGAGGGCATGTATGATTGTGATATTCCTCCCATGTGTCAGGCGCTGACCTGGGGTGTGGGTCCTGACTATACTAGATCTTTGCCCCCTTACTAATCTTGTTCTGGTTCCTTTTCTGTGTCTTTAGTTGTGGGAACTCTTTTCTGCTAATCATTAGGACATTCTCATAAATAGTTGCTCTGTAAGTAGTTGTAATTTTGATGTCTGTGGGAGAAGGTAAATTCAGGGTCTTCCCACTCTGCTGTCTTTTTTTTTTTTTTTCTGGAATAGGGACTTATAGCATCAGAGAGCTATGATTAACTGCAAATAGCAAACTGAAGCTCTGTTACATGTCTCACTACTCATTTCCACCCATCATGCTTTATCCATGTCCTCTGTCTGTCTCTTCTTTCCTTGCTTCCTTTCCTTAGACCTTGATTCCATACAGCTGACTTTATTTATTTAAGCAGAGGGAGCTTTTTTTTTCTTGGGAGGGTGGGAAGGAAGACTGTTAATCTTTATGGTGGGACAACACACTGAGACTGTCCCCAGCCAACGCCACTTGTTACTTGGCCTATTTCAGGGATTGCTAGAGCTGACTTTCCATGTTCGTCCATCTGAGGGCTCTGGTTGAACTGAAGCTCTTTGAGGACAGAGACCCTTAGTGTTCCCCTCTCCTTGTGCCTCACACCATGCCGTCACGGGGTGGTGTTGCATTTATTTCAGTATGATGGATGTCCCAGGCTGCCCTTTACTCTCAAGTGGTTGGTTTAGGGAGTTTAAAAAAATTTTTTTTATTTATTTATTTTTGGCTTCATTGGGTCTTCATTGCAGTGTGCGGGCTTCTCATCGTGGTGGCTTCTCTTGTTGTGGAGCACGGGCTCTAGGCGTGTGGGCTTCAGTAGTTGGGGCACACGGGCTCAGTAGTTGTGGCTTGTGGGCTCTAGATCACAGGCTTAGTAGTCATGGTGCACAGGCTTAGTTGCTCCATGGCATGTGGGATCTTCCTGGACTAGGGCTTGAACCTGTGTCCCTTGCATTGGCAGGTGGATTCTTAACCACGGCACCACCAGGGAAGTCCCACAGCTGACTTTTTAAAAAAGTCACCAGTGTCTGCTGATTTATTCTTTTCAGAACTCTGGTATTGAGTCATTGTGGGAGTCTCTTTCACATGTTAGTAAGAGAGTCTGCCAGAGCAAAAGGCATTAGCTCATCATTTGATATGGCTCATGGATGAGTTGATTTGTAAGTGGAAGTCTCTTATGTTGATTACAGCAGGATGTGGAGAATAATCTTCAGGAAAGGACTATGGAAAATAATTTCAGCTGAATGGGAAAAGAGTTGTCATGCTATCTTTCTTTTATTATTAAGATTTTATTTTTTAAAAGAAGTTTAAGGCTTCCATTCTATCTTGTTTTTAAGGGACCTGCTTTCCTAACCTCAGTGGAATGGAGAACCAGTTATTTAGCCAACTCTTGTTTCCAATTAATTTCTCTGAATCATCCAGGTGTATGTTTTAGGCCGTATTTTTGTCAGCATTTTTATTGACACAGTTTTCCATTTTACTTTGCCGTGTGCAAAGATTAAGCCATAATTTGATGAATTACAGGAATAGGAAGAAGATTTGTCAAGGGGTAGTGGTGAGGGTGATCTTGGGGATCTACTCTGAGCCCTCCTTGAACTCCTTTCTCTAGCCGTTGCCTGGCCCCTCTCTGCTGGGATGGGTTTGGGCTTGGTGATCCTCATCTACCTTCAGAACTATATTGATACCCTGCCGTCCACTATCCATTTCTCAAAGTAGCCTTTGGCCTTGGTCTGACTGGGACAATGTCTTTTTACTTCTTCCTGCTATTAACTGACTTGTTAAATTCTGGTGTTTTCATTTGAAATGTGAAGAGAAACTTGGGTTAGGAAGGCAGTTGGTTTGGAATGGGATTCCTGGCAAAGGAGTGACCTTTTAGCGCTGGCTATATCTGGTAAGACACCAAATGTTTTCCTTTCAAGCTGAGGTGGAAGAATTTCTTTGATGGGGCAGGAGGAGGAGTTGACTTCTGATTCTCCAATATTCTTTGATTCTAAAGTTCGAGTAACAACTTATTATTTTTCTACATCATCTCCAAACAGATTTGTTTTTGCCATTAAGTGTGTTGAGTTAAATATAAAATTTCTTTAATTTGCTTTCTTTCTGAAAGCTTGTGCTCTGATTGTTATATCAACTAAAATTCTCCTCTTCTTAAACCCATTGCCCCCCAACTTTTGCCAATCTATTTGGTAGATTGAAGACAAAGTAAAAAAGTAATACAGACTCATTGTAATGTGTGAAACAATACAAAGATGTATGTAAAATAGCTAGTAATATTCTATCTACCACCCAGCCCATTCAAATCGTATAAAAGCCTGATGCATATACTCTTTAACATCTTTCTTCATACTTATCCAAGCCTACATAAATACACCTGATATGTGTAGGTTCCTTTTTCCCCTTAAACATGAACTCTTACTATCTAATATCCTCTACCTTACACTTCCCCCCTAAAAACACACCATGAGCATCCCCTTGAATGAATAGATTTCGCTAACCTTGCTCTGTTCCATACAGTAGCCACTAGCCACGTGTGGGTATTGAGCACTTGAAATGTGGCTAATCCAGATTTCCAGGACTTAGAATGAAAATAAAAAGGATGTAAACTATCTTGTTAATAATTTTTTTGTTGATTGCGTGTTGAAATGGTAATATTTTGGATGCACTGAATTTAAATAACATATATTATTAAAATTAATTTCACCTATTTCCTTTTACTTTTTAAAATTGTGGCTACCAGAAGATATGAAATTAATTGCATTATATTTGTATTGGACAACACTGCTTTAATCCATTCCTTTTAATAGGTAATTATATTCCAAAGAACTTCATGTAAGTTGGTGATCTATATCTGCACAAAAGTATTTTGTTTAAAACTCTTTCCATGGAGAACTCTTTGACCATTATGGTCTAGAAAAGTGGCCTTTTTTTCTTAAAGACCATAGCAAAACAGTCATAGGTAATGCCAAATACACATTTCTAATAGGGTACTGAGCTCCTTGCAAAATCCCAAACTACACCTGTTGTACCAGCAATTCCTCTGAGCCCTGTTCTTTTTGAATAGCTGTCATACAAACCGAAAAATTGTACAGAATTCCATATATTTAGTACTGAGACTGGAGACACTGAACCTGTTCAAACAGGTAGAGCTTTAAAGTCAGGGAGGCTTTAAATTTGATATAGAATTTGCTCAGCAAGATCCATGTGGTGTTGTAATTTGGAAGAATATTCTAGGAGGGGCAATAACTGGTAAGTTTCAGTGATAAGTTGTGCAGAACCTGCAGCATTTTCCTTTCGTAGAGAATGAACCATATTTTGGAATCAGAAGACCTGGGCTGGAATTTGGACTTGGCCATTTAAAAGCTGTGAGATCTTGGATAAGTCATCTAATTTCTCTGGGTCTTGGATTTCTCACTGGTGAAATGAATTTAGATGACTCCCCATATAGTACTCTTTCCTTTCATGCCATGATGCTTCTCAAAGTTGATGGAAGGAGCAGATGATTTGAAATGAATAAATTTAGTCATCAAATTATTTAGTTCTTTTTATTAAAAGTAAGGTCCATTTTATACATGTGCAGCAGTAATAATGTCATGGATATATATGTATATATATTCACATATATTATATATGAATTATATATATGTGTGTGTATATATATATATATATATATAATTTATTTATAGTTACCTGCATTGTGTTCCTTATTTTTCTTTATTTTGTGGTCACGGATACAGAGAACTCCAACTTGGTCACTGTTGTACGTACATTAGTGGTGGAGACAGGTCCAGGTTCTCAGTCCTGTCCTTAATTGGGTTCCCTGCCCTTTAATACATACCACCACACTGTTTCCCAATAACTTCAAGCCTTCTTCATGTATTTCAGTGACTAAATCCTTCCAAGAAGGAAAACTATTTTAGGAGTGGAAAATCTGGGGGCTATATATCTTGGACATAAAGTTTGGCTAAATCGTATAAGCAGGAACTTTAAAACATGGCTTTACTTTACTAATGACTATTACAGATGGTCTCACATTCACTGGCAGGAATCTTCTTTGGGGGATTCTGGCTGCCCCTGTGCAGTGGTCCTTGCTCTTAGGTTCCAGTGTCTCGCTGTGTCTCGCATCTGTGATGCTGTAGGCTAGAGGAAAAGTGGAGTTACTCCATGGCTAATAGAGAGCATCAGCCTTGTGACTGCTGCATTGGGTTTGGCTGACTGTCCAGGATTAATTACCTTGTTGCAAGGCCTTTATCAGTCAGTGATGGAAGTTGGATGACTTCCATCAAGCAGGCTGGGCAAATATCAAAGCTTCAGACTGAGTCTCCCAGGGAGAAATGAAAAAGCAGAGGAAGGGAGAGAAGGACATCAGAGATTCTGGCTGGGGCAAAGTAAGCTGTGTGTGTGTGTGCGTGTGTGTGTGCATGTGTGTGTGCGTGTGTGTGTGTGCGTGCACGTGCACACGTGTGCGTGTATGTCTCACTCTCCAGATATGGTTACTCTCAGATACCAGGCAAAGATCACCCTACTCTTGTAAGTTATCTTCAAGTCCTCCAAGAAGAAATTTATCTATTGTAACTCTGATAGTCCCGGGGCTGACTGTACTTTCCCAGAGTTTCACGTTATTCATTTCCAGAAAGTAATTTTAGTTGATTGCTTTGTGATCTTTTTGAATGAGGCATTTTAAGAAATAGGAGACAATTGAAAGGTTTGGCTCACCGTCAAAATACATCTCTTCTGAATGCTCCTGGGGGAAGTTCAACTGCCAATTTGGAATGGAAACTTGTTGGAATTTCCATCTCTGGAGCATTTTAATGGGCGATGAGACAACTATCTTTCTTGGTCCATTTAGTTGGATGCCTGCCTGGAACAGAGGCATTTGATGACCTTGTAGTCCTTTTCAGTGTTGACTTTTTATGATTGGGTAGTAGATTCATGAGACAATACTAGGCTGAGGATTTTACTCATCTGCTTTATTATTTGGCCCAATGTCTCTCCACCTTGTCTTTCTAAGCAGATTTTAAATTATTTGAAGGCTGGTATATTGTTTTTTGTTTCTTTCATGTTCTTCATGGAATGGGGGGTAAGTTATGGAGGTTTCTGGAGGAGACCATGTCCAGGGAGATAAGAGCAAGGTCCTAGGTGGAAGGATACCACATCTTCTGAGGTTGGAGGGAAGGAATCAAAACTGATATGGGTGTAAATAAATTAACAGATAATTGTGAGAAAAGATGAGGAAGATCACACTTCATAACCTCAGCTTCACTGATGAAGAATGAGGTAAGATCATCCACTGAAAGAAAGGAATCTAAGGGATAGAAAGAGAATGGTAAACATTTGGAATAATTATTGCAGAGAATGGAAAAAGGGACTGACCAAGGACAAGTCAAAGGTTTGCTGGTTGGTGTTAGAGCTCAGATGAATTTTGAAGCCAAGAATATGTAGTGGAACCAATCCTGAGAGCTGCCTGATTTTTGTCAGTGGTGCAGCTGGTGGATACAGGGATGGAGAAGGAGGATTGGAGGGTTGACTCAGGGTTGGAATATTCCTAAGTAATGTGGTAGACAGATAACAATGCAAGGTAATCAAGGTTAACAGACAAGATAGTTCAGGTAACCTATTCAGGGATGTAGACTTGGATGGGAAGGAAAAGTATTGCTGACTGCAAAAGTTTGAGAAGCCAAGAGACTAGAATACTCTGTAAGGCCAGGGAGTAAGTGTAGTAGGAATGAGAAACTACGGGAACTTAAAGGCTAGCAGAATGGCCAGAGAGTAACATATTGGAGTTCAAGATTTTTGGGTGATGACAAAACCAGGTGTGGCCATGAGGATGGGTGGTCCAAATGCAGTGGAGTAAATGAGCAGAGTTAGGGAGATCCATGAACTTCAAGATCACATTGCTGGATGTATCATCACGTGGGTGGTTTATCTTCATGGACATGCGTATCGTCTAGGATTTGGTGACGAGTAAGAGTGGAAAGGACTGTGAGTGAGGACTTAAAGGGCTATAATGGGGGGAGAATACAGTGCTTTGTGGGTCCATAGGCAGGTCTTCTAACCCAGACCTGGGGAGTCTATAGACTTCTTGGAAAAGTGATAGCTAACATGAGCCCCAAAGGATGAGTGAAATTAGCCAGGGGAGGGAAAAGTAGAGCAGGGAAGAGAGTATGATTGTTTCAGGTAGAGAGAAGAAGACTATTAAATAGATCAATGTTTTATAAAGTGCCTAGGTTCATAAAATTAATGATAATCTGGAGATGTAGAGCTTATTATTAAATAACATAGTCTATAGCTTGGCAATTTTTCCCACTTACAGTAGCCCTTATTCTGTTATTTTTAATTAAAAAAATTTTATTAACTCAGACTTCTGGGGGTTAAAGTTTATATCCTCACATTCATAACATCTGGTGAAACCATTTAATATAAGGAGGGAGATGAAATGTTCCCCGGGACCTGTCCTCCTCACATACTGTACGACTTAGCCCTCTGTTTTCAGATTAATTTTCAATTGTAGAGCAAGTGTATTATTTATCCTACATGGCTGAATTGGAAAAAGGAAAAAGAAAAAGAAAACATGGAACTGGCAAAGCAGAGGAGAACATAGAGTGGAAGATGGATAATATACCCAAGAGCATTTTGACTTGTGTCTTGGTAAGATGCAAATGAGGGGGTGTTATTTATATGTGCAAATATTCTCATGCTACAAGTAGATTAAGAAAAGAGAAAAGCACTCAGAGAAGAGAGCCAAAATGCCTGCAAGCGAGAAAAAAGTCATAAAAGAGGCCAACTCTATTTCAACCAAGTACTGGGGTCATAAATTACATCCAAGGAGATTTAGTTAACAGACAGGTTGGACTTGGAACCCACATTCCTTTTTCCACCTTGTTCTCACTGTGAGAAGGGGTTGGTTGTGGCGCAGTGTGAAGAGCCCAGGCATTGGACCAGAATGGAGCTGGACCTGTATCCTGGCTCTGTCTCTGCTGGTGAGCAGTGTGACTTTGATCATGTGTCTAAGCTTCTCTGAGCCTCCATTTCAGCATCAGTAGAAGAAGAAGCAAAAACTCAAGTCAAAGTGTGAACGTGATGATTGGAAATTATGGATGTGAAGCACTCAGAACAATATCTAATACATAGGAGGCAGTTAATAAATGGTAGCTATTAGCTATTACTACTGATGCCACAACTACTTCGATTCCTAAGGATACCAGCGCTCTGTTGGATAAATGAATCTGTGCAACAGAGGGAATGCCTACCAGGGATATGTCACATGTGTATGTGTATGCTACACTTGTAACAAATTCTTGCCCTAATAAAACAATTCAAAATACAAATGGAACCTCTGTAGTCTTGCAGACAGTGTCACACTTCCTCCAGGAGGCTAATAGACATTTGTCCATGACCTTACATGTGTGTGTGTGTGTTTGTGGGGAGAGAGTACTGGGGAGACAGGAAGGTGATTGGGAAGCTGGAAGCAGCTTTCCTTCCTCTAAATAGAATCTGGAAGTTTAGACCGTAAGACCCAACCCTGGTATCAGTGCACACATGTCTCTGGGATCCATCTTTCAGATGCAAGATGTGATTCTTGGCAGTATCCCCAGCTCCTTCTTTGAGGAAGGACCAGAAAAGGAGTGTCATTGGAATGCTTGGCATAAGGACTGTGACCTGCCAGAAGCGGAGATTAGTGCTGAGCCTCCTGTAAGAGCTCGTGTGTTACAGGTCTGGATGGGGCTCCAATGCTCACTTTCTTGGCTTAAGCCATGGCTTGTGTCCAGCTGGACTGGGTACAGTGCACTTTTGGTTCTAATTGTACACATGTCCTGAGTTAGGTGCCAGGGAGCTTCTGTCTTCCTGCCTGATAAACAAGTCAAGTTTAGACTTGGCTGTTTACATAGTCTCTGGCACATACATCTTTAAGTGTATCATATCTATTTTGATGCCACTGGAAGTAAAAAGCAAATTTAGTGTGTTAGAAGAGCTACATGGGAAGGGGTCATTAGGAAAATATAGCAGAGATCAAGAAAAAATGGAGGCGGGAAGGCAAATATGGGCTTGGTGATTTTAGAACTGGGAAGCACAATCCCAGGAGAAGTCTCTTTTGGTAAACATGATTAAATTTATAGGAAAATTACCTGGGGAAGCTGTGAGTTTGTCTTCTTCGGACTTCTTAAGGATAGACCTTTGTCTGCTTGAAATAAATGAAGGAAGACTGCCTATAGGCAGGGAGATTGATCAGATAATTGCTAGTCCCACACTGTACCTTTTCGATTCCATATTATAGAGTAAAGAACCACATTTTAAACAAGGTATTTTAAAATATTTAGATGAGCAGATTTCTGGAGTCATGCAACTCACAAAGTATTACATCATCTTAATTCACTTAGGTCATCCTGGCGCACATTGGCAAATGGATGCTAGCAATTGATAAGGTGGTCCCATAGATAGTGACGCTGGGACATATTCTCATTGCTCGATGTCCCTTTTTGGTCCATTGTCTTTATTCCATTGCTGGCTAAATCCTCAGGGTTGACAGCTTGGTCTGACATCCATTTCCAATTTGGCTCCGGCTCTCCTGCAGGACACGGCACATGACTCTCCTCACTGGTCTCACCTCTGTGACCCCCTCCCGCCCTCCATGGGCTCCACCCTGGACCCCAAGGAACTGAACAACCAGGACCAGCCAACCTCCTGTCCCCTAACACTCTACTCTGTCAGAGGAATGAGAAAGAGTTGCATTAGTCTTTAGGGTTAATATATCTGTTAAAGGAAGAATAATACTTTATATAAAATAAATAAGTAAATGAACACTGGGGTGCATGTATCTTTTTGAACTATGGGTTTCTCTGGGTATATACCCAGGAGTGGGATTGCTGGGTCATATGGTAGTTCTATTTTCAGTTTTTTAAGGAACCTCCATAGTGGCTGTACCAATTTACATTCCCACAAACAGTGTAACACTATTTACAATAGCCAGGACATGGAAGCAACCTAAATGTCCATCAACAGGGGAATGGATAAAGAAGATGTGTACATATATACAATGGTATATTACTCAGCCATAAAAAGGAATGAAATTGTGCCATCTGCAGAGACGTGGATGGACCTAGAGACTGTCATATAGAGTAAAGTAAGTCAGAAAGAGAAAAAAAATATCGTATAATATTGCTTATACGTGGAATGTAGAAAAATGGTACAGATGAACTTATTCACAAAGCAGAAACAGAGACACAGATGTAGAGGACAAACTTATGGACACCAAGGGGTGGGTGGAGGGTGGGATGAATTGGGAAATTGGGATTGACATATATACAACTACTATGTATAAAATAAATAACTAACAAGAACCTACTGTATAGCACAGGGAACTCTACTCAATGCTCTGTGGTGACCTAAATGAGAAGGAAATCCAAAAAAGAGGGGATATATGTATATGTATAACTGATTCACTTTGCTGTACAGAAGAAACTAACACAACATTGTAAAGCAACTCTACCCCAATAAAAATTAACTTAAAAAAATAAAATAAATAAGTAAAAACATATAAAATGTAATGTACAGCATGGTGACTATAGCTAATCTGTATTACAGATTGAAAAGTGGCTAAGAGAATAAATCTTAAAAGTTCTTGTCACAAGAAAACATTTTTGTAACCATAGTTGACCTTTGAACAACATGGATTTGAACTGCAAGGTCCACCTATACACAAATTTTTTCACTAAATACATATTACAGTACTAGATGTACATGGTTAGTTGAATTCAGGGATGTGGAACCATGGTTGTGGAGGAGAGGGCCGACTGCAAAATTATGCACAGATTTTAGACTGTGTGGGGGGTTGACGTCCCTAAACCCTGTATTGTTCAAGGGTCAACTCCATGTAAGGTGACAGATGTTGGCTAGACATCTTGCGGTGATCATTTCACAGTGCAGACAAACATTGAATCATTATGTTGTACATCGGAAACCAACACAATGCTGTATGTTAATTACACTTCAATAAAAGACTAACCAAAAAGGTAACTCTTAGAGTCAATGCAGTATCTTGTTTAAGAATCCACGAGTTCATATTGATAGTTTCAACTTAATTTTAATAGTAGTATGTACAGTATATTTAATTTCTTTGATTTTTATAATTGCACATCTTTCCGATTACCCTGGAATTATTGATTCCTAACATCAATGTATGAGTTTCCCGTGGCTGCTGTAACAAATGGCCACAACTTGATAACAACAGAAATTTACTCTCTCACAGTACCAGAAGCCAGAAGTCTGAAATCAGTGTAGTTAAACTGAAATCAAGGTGTTGGCTGAGCTGTGTCCCCTCAGGAGGTTCTAGGGGAGAAACCATTCCTTGCCTCGTCCAGCTGGGTGGCTGGGACCTTCCTTGGCTCATGGCTGCATCACTCCAATCGCAGCCTCTGTGCCTGGTCACACTGCCTTCTCCTCTGTATGTCTGTGTCAAATCTGCTGCCTTGCTCTTATATGACACATGCGATTATATCTAGGGCTCACTTGGATAATACTGGCAGGGCAGTCTCTCCATCTCAAGATCCTTAACTTGATCACCTCTGCAACATAGTTTTCTTTTCCATCATGGGTCCCAGGGATTAAGTTGTTTGTTGATTATTTATCCATCTACCTATCAATCTATCATATAGCTATTTTACTGAGATGTAACTGACATACAACATTGTGTAAGTTTGGGGTGTACAACGTGTTGATCTGATAAATTAGGTCACCACAGAGCATTGAGTAGAGTTCCCTGTGCTATAGATTGCAATATGATTGCAATTATAGATTGCAATATGATTGCCATCATAGTGTTAGCCAATACCGTTTTCATGACACATAATTATCATTTCTTTTTTGTGGTGAGAACAAGTAAGAAAAAAAAAGAAATTTTATAGTGCCTGTGATTCTTTCCCAGAACAAGGACATTTGTCTTCTTTACAGACTTCAGGAAATAAAAGTATACTTGCAATTCTGCAAATTACATTTAAATTTGCAAAATATTGCCGATCAAGCCAGGGAGTCAGGCTCAGCAAACCAATTTTCAAAGCTAATGGTTCTGATGACAAGTCCTTTTAATTGAAAATTTAGCACGGGAAAGAGAGATATGCCTGAACTTACTAGTTGCTCACAGACATTGACCTTTAGCCAAGAGGACACGGCGTCAAACTTCCCATTGCCTCTTGACTGGGTCTTGGAAAAGTGGGGAATTCTGGAATCTAGTCTCTTCCCGCTATGAAAGTTCAGTGCAGGATTATTACCTAAAACTCATTTATAGAAAGAACGTGAGGAGTAAATCTGTTTCACAAAAGTCTAATCGTGATTCTTCTGTTCACAGAAGATGAATATGGGGCTTCCCTGGTGGCGCAGTGGTTGAGAGTCCGCCTGCCGATGCAGGGGACATGGGTTCGTGCCCCGGTCCGGGAAGATCCCACATGCCGCGGAGCGGCTGGGCCCGTGAGCCATGGCCGCTGAGCCTGCGCGTCCGGAGCCTGTGCTCTGCAACGGGAGAGGCCACAACAGTGAGAGGCCCGAACACCGCAAAAAAAAAAAAAAAAAAAAAAAAACCCAAAACGATGAATATGATAATGAGGACTGTGGTAGGTCTGGGAAGGAAGGACGCTATCAATCAATCAATCAATCGATCCATCATTCGTCACTCTCATTGTGTCATCGAAACCACTTTATGTCGTATCTCCGAGTTCATAAAACACTGTCACGTGAGTGATCTTGCTTGATTCTCCCAACAATCTCAGAGGTAGACAAGTCAGGTATCGTTTATCGCCGTTTTGCAGATAAGTAAACTGTGGCCCAGAGAGGTAAGACACTTGCCTGAGCTCTCACAGCTAGAAAGTGGCAGGTCTTGGACTAGAAACCAGCTCTTTGAAGTCTGAGTCTATGTTTTTGCTCTGTGCCATTCTGCGTTGAAAGTGTATATATTAACTCTGCAATGGTCTTGCTAAGTGCTTTATAAGGCTGATGAATCATCGTACTAAGTGCCTAGGAACTCTTCAGCATTATTAATCCTTTCACTTCTGATCCCTGTCTTTAGACTCTCCAGAGAGGGAATCCAGCCTATTAACACTCAGTATCCTTGGATCATGCCCTGCATTAAGCTGATGGAGGTTCATTTGTTCTTATGTGGAGCCTGCTGCTCTGGGGTCTGGTTCTGGCAGGACATGAGCTGCCCCGGCCAGGAGAGGCAAGAACACAGGACCACCATCTATCACGCAGATTGACTGTGGCTCTCTAATCCTTGCAACTCATGTCTGCAGCTAATGATTGTAGAATGAAAACAGTGCCTCCAGGGGAATTAAGCCACCACAGGAAAACGGGGAAAATAGAGTCACAAAAGTGGGTACATGATAATGATACACTTTGCTACATCTTTTTTTTTTTGCTACATCTTTTACTCCAGTTCAGAGATGATAGAACATGGCATTATATTATGTGCTGATGTCCACAGCAAAAAACAGGATGTAAATGACTAGAAAAAGCCCTCTGAGCTGGCAGCCAGCAGCATTCTGGTTCTGGTTCTCCTTGTCAAGTGCCTTCAGCTATAACTATATCCGCCTGCCCCTTACATACTTCTCTACTTTTCCATGCTTTCTCCATAGGTAAACTGGGGAAGATTTTGCCCACTTTCATCTTTACTACAGGATGAAGCAGATTGCAGATGTAAAGTGCCCGAATGAAGTGTTGCATAGACAAGATGATAACAAACATCTCTGGCTACCTGGGCATATGTGAGGGAATATTTGGAAGGTATCATTAGCTGGTATCACAGTACTTTATGTAACATTTCTTCATAAATTTTTCCTCCGTATGCCCCAAATTATTATTCCTTTTTGCCTTTTAGACATCAGGAAATGGGGCTAATGCTCGGGTCAGATCACTGGTAAAAGGCAGGGTTGCAGTGGCTCCTGACTCTGAAGTACCTGCCCTTTCCCCTCAGGATGCTCCTCCCCCCATGGAAGGTCCAGGTCAGGTTTTGGGCTTTCCTCTGATATAAGTATTCTGTGTTTTGGCCAACTGCTTGGGTGTTTTATTTCTGTGTTCTCTGTTGTTTTGAAATACTGGGAAGTTTTACCTTCTACTTTGTTTTTGTGGGAGGGACAGCTCCCTGATTGGGGTCTGCATTCCTGCACTGAGCAGAAACACAGACCCAAGATGCTTCTTGCAGAGCTTCGTGAACACTGCTGGGGCACAGACTCTGAGGCTGTCTCAGGGCCAGTATTGTGAGGGTATCTGTGATTCTACCACGGCTTTGCATGAGAGATGAGAGATAAATGAGGTGCTGGTTTATGATACTCAGACCTCGGTGTTTACCCTCATCATTCACTGTAATATTGCTTTACTAAGAAAAAAATTGGCAACAATGTAAATGTCCATCAAGAGGGGATGGATTAAATACATCATGATATATCGTTAAGGAGAGTAAGGTAAATTTGTACGTGCTAATATGGAGAAATAGCCAATTAATAACATTAAGTAAAAAAGGAACATATATTTTACTATGATTCCATTTTTATAAAGAAAAGAGCTATCTATCTCTCTGTCTATCATCTATTTTACTGTCCTAACTGAATGATATTCTTAAAATAAGGAAGGATTCACAATGAAATTTTAATAGTTATTAATTTTAGTGAATAGTCTGAGGGTCAGAGAGGGAGGGGGATTTTAACTTATCGTTTAATATCTTTCATATTTTTTGAAATTTTAACCATAATCCTTATTTTCTTTGTGCCTTGGTTTCCTCATTTATAAAATGGGGATAATAATAAGTGGCTGAAGTTTTGGTTCATGACACCCAAACCTTGGGGTTTACCCTTGTTTTGCATTGTAATACTGCTTTTTTTTTTTTTTTTTTTTTTTGCGGTACGCGGGCCTCTCACTGTTGTGGCCTCTCCTGTTGCGAAGTACAGGCTCCGGACGCGCAGGCTCAACGGCCATGGCTCACGGGCCCAACCGCTCCGCGGCATGTGGGATCTTCCCGCACCGGGGCACGAACCCGTGTCCCCTGCATCGGCAGGCGGACTCTCAACCACTGCGCCACCAGGGAAGCCCTGTAATACTGCTTTTGTTAAGAAAAACTTCAGAAGCAATCTAAATGTCCATCAAGAGGGGATTGGTTAATATCTCATAAGATATTTGAGGGGCTTGAATAATTAAATACATATAAAATGCTTAAGTGCTCACGAAATGTTAGTGATTGGTTTCAGAGTTTTTAGTAAAGAGGAATAACTGCTTACATTTGAGTTCTTCCAGAACCATATGTCTATTAACAGAACAAGCACAGGGCTTCATTCCTAGGTCTGTCCTCACTTGAGCCTAGAGAGAGATGATGACAGAACCCAGGCTCAACGATTCTGTCTGTCCCTTTCCTCTTACTACTGCAGATGGCAGCTGCTTTGCATTTAGCACAGTACTATAGAAGATACTGTGAGGTCAAGTTGATGACATTTTTTAAAAGGTTATATCAGATAGAAGAATAACTGAGTGCGTCCCTGCCTAGGGACGGGGTGAGGCCAGATGTCTTGGGTTCCCTGTAAAACACCTGTGCTGGTCAAGTGTGTGGTGAACACAAGAGATTGGATGGGACTGGGTCTTTAGTGGTCGACCTCGGTGATTGAATTTGGGGGTGTTTTTCCCTGGTTCCTGGCACAGAGCTTCACAAACCCTTGGAATTTCCTGAGTGAAGGAGTGCCTTGGTAATGCTAATGAGGTGAATTGTGGTGGATCCCTCCTTAGCTTCAAGATGGATATTGGTCACCAGAGAGACCAGACACGTGATCAGAAGGTTGGAACCTTGGACCAACTCACCGTCTGAGGAAGGGAGGGGGCTGGAGATTGAGTTCAATCATGTGGCCAATGACTGAATCAGTTATGCCTGGGTAATCAAATGCCAACAAAAACTCTGTCCACTGAAGCTCAGTGGAGCTTCCTGGCTAAAGAACACACTGATGTGCTGGCACGGGGATGTACTTGATTCTACAGGGGAAGGACACGGAGGCTCTGACTCCCTCCCAGACCCAGCCCTGTGTGGACCCTCTGTAATAAACTGCAATTGTAACTTAGCAATTTCTGGAGTTCTGTGAGTTGTTCCAGTGAATTATTGAACCTGAGGGGGTCCTGGGAACCCCCAAATTTGTAAGAATTTTGTCAGACATGTGGGTGGCCTGGGGACCCCTGAAACTTGTGTCTGGAAGCTGGAATAAGGGTGTTCTTGTGGAGGGCTGAGTTTTTAAGTCTGTGGAGTTTGGTAATAACCCTGGATGGTTAGTGTCAGAATTGAGTTGTTGTAGAATACCCAGCTGGGGTGGAAACAGAGGACAGAGTCACTTGGTTTAACTAATCATTAGCAATCTCTCACTCTCTTTCCTATCAACTAAAGAACCCATTTCACTGTAGTCGTTATGGGGTAGAGTAATCCAAACCAGAGGCTGGAAGTAACTTGCTGTTACCGTAAGCCCTTTTCCCTCACTTCTCATCCTCTGCCTTTTGATACTTGTGAAAAGTCATCAGTAAAAATGATGGTGAAACCACTTAAGTGCCATTTTTCCATTTGTACCCAGGAATTTTTCTACGCATAGATCGAATGCAGTCCTTCTTGGTGTACAAATTGCAGTAATTGGTTTTCCTTGTTTTTGTTTTCCCACTGACTGTCCTCCAATAGGGACCGCCAAGGACACATGTTTGCTGAATAGCAATTTCATTTACAAGACCTCCCCGGTCTGTTAGACTTGGAGATCACACGGAGTTGCTGCTCAGGTTTAAATGTAACTCATTAATTGTAAGACATTTTACTCATCTCACTGCTTAGATTTTTAAGGAATGCAAATAGCATTTTATTTCAAAGATGAGAAAAGCAACCAAAAAAGTGCCAGGAATTGTCTTGACTGGTTTTAGGTAATTGTTAGTACAAGACATACAAGCCTTCTCACCATGGATTAAACAGCGTCCTGTGTCCTGATGCAAAGCTTTTTTTTTTTCTTTTCTTTTTTTTCTGTTTTTAATCTTGATCATCCATCTGCAAGCCAGCCACCACTTCCCATTACCATCAGCATATCACAGCATTACCTCCTGTCAAAA
Source organism: Neophocaena asiaeorientalis asiaeorientalis (assembly GCF_003031525.2). Taxonomy (NCBI): domain Eukaryota; kingdom Metazoa; phylum Chordata; class Mammalia; order Artiodactyla; family Phocoenidae; genus Neophocaena; species Neophocaena asiaeorientalis. The sequence continues at coordinate 1,107,442 of NW_020173691.1, forward strand.
AACAAAACAAAACAAAACAAAACGGGTGGGTTCTTAGGAAATGCATACCCATTCTGTTACCAGCATCATGAAACAAAATAAGAAATGCAAATATGTTAGCAAACATGTATAATACACCAGCACCTCAGGGCAAATAGGTACAGGTGTAGAGACTCATTAAACCCTATGGCTCTCCTTGGGGAATCAGGATGGGGATGGTGGTAAACCATATCTGTGAAAACCACACAGAATTAAAACATCTTAGAGGTGAAAATATCATCTTAACTATGAACCCCTTGTACCATCGCCCTTATAAAATGTCATCTAGATTCTGTAGGAACAGTCAAAATACAGTGAAGGGTCTCATGGACTTCTGGGTGGTCCACACTCAGTTAGGTAAGCAGCTCTAATTGTTACATGATTCTTTTTTTTTTTTTTTGCGATACGCGGGCCTCTCACTGTTGTGGAGCACAGGCTCCGGACGCGCAGGCTCAGCGGCCATGGCTCACGGGCCCAGCCGCTCCGCGGCATGTGGGATCTTCCCGGACCGGGGCACGAACCCGTGTCTCCGCATCGGCAGACGGACTCTCAACCACTGCGCCACCAGGGAAGCCCCTACATGATTCTTTTTATGTTGAGCTGTGTCTTGCAACCAGTGATCCTGTTTCTTCTTGCTGACTCCACACAGAGGTAGTATACACCCTGTTTTATGTAGCAGTCATTCTCATGTGGGGAGACAGCTTTTCCATGGTCAGCATCCATACTGGTTTCCTATGGTTGCTGTAACAAAGCACCATGAACTGGGTGGTTTAAAAAAACAGAAACTTATTCTTACGTAGTTCTAGAATGTAGAAGTCTGAAATCAAGGTGTCAGCGGTGTTGGACCCTTCCGAGGGAGAATCTGTTCCATGCTTCTCTCCTAGCTTCTGGTGATGGCAGATGATCCTTGGAGTTCCTTGGCTTGTAATGGCATCACTCCAATCTTTGCTTGCATCTTCTCATGGCATCCTCCCTGTGTCTCTGTGTCTTCACATGGCCATCTTCCCTCTGTGTCTCTCTCCCTTTCTTATCAGGACACCAGTCATATTAGATTAAGGGTCTACCCTATGCCGGTATGACCTCATCTTAAGTAATTATATCTGCAACAGCCCTATTTCCAAATAAGGTCCCGTTCTGTGGTTCTGGGGGTGAGGACTTAGACATGTCTTTTCTGGGAGAGCCAATTCAATCTAGAACAGTGCTTGAGTCCCCTTAACTGTTCTTGATAGAGCAAATCTTCCAGGCTCCTCCTTACCCAGTTCATCTTCATTCACAGGGTCCAGGTTGTCAATGTCCCCCAGGGAATTATCTTTTACTCTCACTTTTTCTGAGTCTAGGAATAAAACATTTCTAGTTGTAAATGGTAGAAAGGGTCTGTTTCAAAATAATGTTTTCAGCCAAATGAAACTTTAAAAAGTCCTGTTTATCTGTTAATAAGAAAGTGTCTACATGTCTCATGGAACTGAAACCTCCTTTGCTCAAAGGCTGCTCCTCCCCTGCCCCTATCCCTGGCTTTCTCAGGATCCCAGAACACTGTATCACCTGCTCTTCTGTTTGCAAAATGATTATTCTGGGAAATGCATGAAAGTGAACCATACTCAGAGGGCAAAGGAAACCACAAGAAGGCAACCTGTGGGGTGAAGTCTGGATGGGAGGATGTGACCTTCCAGAGCATTTATGTTGGTGGGGTGGGCTGTTTAAGATTGATTTGTGGCCACGATGAATCCTTTCCACATGGAGATTATCCCCCCCGAACCCCAGTTGGTTGTGGGGCTCCAAACCACGAGTTCAGGGGAGGAGGACTGTTGTCCGTTAGCTGTCCTGTCACTGTGGCTCTATCCATGCTCTTTTCTGGAGAGCCATGTACAGCGTTTTGGAAATCTTCCCTGTTTTTGTCCCATTTTGGGACCCTGACTTGTTGTTACTCACTTTGCCATGCCCTAAGCCTCTGGCCATAAGAAAAGGATCCTCTACAGAGAGTGGGCCACAAGTGAGGATTTGGCGGTGGAGGCATGGGAAGGGGGTTATGGAGAGTGGGTAAAAACAACAAGTGAATCACTGCTTATGCTGAGGTAATGGTGCTTGTAAGTATCCTGGCATAAATATGCCCAACGTTACAACAACAGTGCATTTGAATCAGAATATCCTCAGGAAAAGAATCTAAAAAGAGAGTGGCTGTATGTATATGTGTAACTGATTCGCTTTGCTGTACACCTGAAACTAGGACAACATTGTAAATCAACTACACTCCAATAAAAATTTAAAAAGGAGAAAATCCTCAAATTTATTTTTATAGCAAACATTTTAATTCTTGCCAATTACACTACCCGGCATTTTTAATAGGAGGGAGTGTAATTACTGAATGGGCATTTGTTACACAATGCATCAATAATGCATTGGATTTTGTAATATTTTTCCTGTTGTTATCATTGTAGTGATAGATTGTGAGTCTAAGGTGATTCAGTTAATGCCACTGTGATTTATGAGAACATGCTGTGTTTGGAAACATCTAGAAGTACTCTTTACACAGAGGTGGAAGGAGGACGTTGTCATGATGCTGGCAAGGGGGTGGTAACTCTGTTATTCTATTAAGGATTTAGAAATATTAACTGTCCCCTGCCCAGTCCTTAATTAGCCACATGTTTTCTCTGCCTTTCTGCATCCCCACGAAGTTGTTGCAAGTATTCATATTTCTATTTATAGTGAGGTCTAATGGAACAAAACATTGTTTTGTGTCAATACTTCTGAGAAAAGCAGAAATTGGAGTAGAGTTCTGAAGGTAATATAGTTCATGGGACCAATGGGACAAATATATTTTGATACTAGAATGATTGTTTTTACTCATTGACTTGAATTTAATGATATAAATTTAATTTCATTTAACTATAGCACTATTGAGTGTCCACTACATATAAAGTACATAGCAAATGATGTGGGTGGATCCATCAGAAATAGCTTTAACACAAAGCAGAATGAAAAGAGTATCATCAATGACATGTTAAAAGTACCATTTGGGGGCAAAGGAAGAAGAGATCATATTTATTTAGTGTGTCAGCTGAAGTTCTAGGAAAAAAGAACCAGAAACAAAATCTTATAATGTAACACTCTATTGGGGGTGCAATCCCAGGGAAACAGCAGTGAGGCAAAAAGGGAAGTGAGGCAGGAAGGGAAAGCAAATGCAAGGTGGTGCATTGCTAAGCTGGTTGCAGCTTTGCAGGGAACCAGATGGCTGCTCCATCACATGGGCCATATCCAGAGATACTGCATGGAAAAGTCATAAAAAAGGAAGAGGGAGCTCTTACCTCTCTCCTCTTTGTCTTTAGCTAAAGTCTGCTCCGTGGACACCAACTTCCTCCCAATTTGGGGTTGTGCTATCCAGCCTTCAGGGGGTCGCTTGGGAGGCCAGAGCCTCAGTGGGTCCAGTCTGTCCAGTGCACAGACATGGTCAGTTTTTAACCGTGAGTGCCTTTTGGTCTGTGGTGGCAGCAGTGGTGGCTTGGGCTTTGTAACCATAGAAACAACATGAGCTATCACTAAGGTAAGTCTGGCCTGGATGTAAGACAAGTGAGTAGGGCTGGGGGTGAGGAGATAGGGTTGAGCCAGTCTAGGGTGGTTCACATCTCTACAGTTAGAATTAGGAAAAGCTTTAGAGGAAGGTAGCACATGAGATGAGTAGGATTTTGATAGGCAGAGATACAATGATGTTGGTAGTGAGATTTGAATCAAATAAAGACACGAATGTGGGAAAGCAGGGTTGGTTGAGGGCCAAGTGAATAGTCCACTTTACTTGGACTGTAAGATATGTGTAGAGGGGAAGTAGGAGATAAGGTTGGAAATGTAGACTGTGGGTTGATTAGGGAGGGCCTTGAGAGCAAGTGTATCAGTCAGCTATTGCTGTATAACAAACACAAACACTTACCGACTTGTAACAATAGGCATTTATTTCTTGTATATCTGCTGGTCAGCTGATGTTCCTCCAGGCTTCAGGTCCATGGATTGGCTGGGAAACTCTGCTCTATACATGTTCATTCTGGGTCCAGCCTGAAGGGGCAGGAGGTGTGTGGGGGAAGCTCTTCTCATCAAGATAGCAGAAGCTCAAGAGAGCTTATCCAACCACACAAGCACACTTTAAACTGCTGCTTGTGTCATGCATAAAGAATTGTGACCAATTCAGTCTAACAGAGCCAAGGTGAGCAGTTTGTGGACTCAAGGAAAAGAATGATATTTTATTCATTATATTTGTACTCCTAGTGCCAAGCACAGTGCCTGGAACATAGTAGGTACTCCATGTTTTCTGAACGCACGACTGAATGAAGGCCAACTGCTGTGCACATGGCACTGTGAACACTGCAAATTGAGTTTGGGGCTTACCTTTTCCAGCATTTTCTCCAGGTTAGGCTTCAAGATAAAACTCATATCCAATTAGATTAACACACTTATTTCAAGATGCTCTTTTCAAAACTTTGCTTTTCTATGTCCTTTCCTTACTCAAGAGCTAATTTTTTTTTTTTTTTTTTTTTTTTTTTTTTTTGTGCACGGGCCTCTCACTGTTGTGGCCTCTCGCGTTGCGGAGCACAGGCTCCGGACGAACGGGCCCAGCCGCTCTGCGGCATGTGGGATCTTCCTGGACCAGGGCACAAACCCATGTCCCCTGCATCGGCAGGCGGACTCTCAACCACTGCACCACCAGGGAAGCCCAATCATCACCTCTTTTGATGACCTTGTCAAGCCTACCTTCTCTGCCTGACCTTCCTTAATCTGACTCTGTTTCCCACCACTCCTGACACAGACTGTCCACACCATCATGCCCCATCTTTGGTGTTCCTTCCATGCTCCCAATTCCTGTTATGGCTGTTGTTTCCTCAGTGCCTCTACCCCAACTGCTGTCTTTGTAAAGTGTGTCTTCTCTCTCAGCTCTGCCCAAATACTAATTATTCTTCTGGCTTGGCTAAATGTCTCTTTTTCCATAAAACCTTCTGGGACTGTTCCAGACCTCACTGACCCCTCATTTTTCTGAACACCCATTCCTGCCTGTGAAACATTTTGACTCTTTGTTACTCAACAAATGTCACACGTGGGTGAATCCCATTTGCCCAACCAGCTTGTGAACATTTTTAAGTCAGGTCGCAAATCTTTTGCTTCTTTGAGAATCTCATAGCGTCTAGTGTGGTGCTTGATACAAAGTGGATGAATAATATATAAATATTGATGGATTGATCCTATATGCACTATGGACATTTAAAAAAATAAATTTATCTATTTATTTTTGGCTGCGTTGGGTCTTCGTTGCTGCACGTGGGCTCTCTCTAGTTGCAGCTGGTGGAGGCTACTCTTCATTGTAGTACACGGGCTTCTCATTGCAGTGGCTTCTCTTGTTGCAGAGCAAGGGCTCTAGGTGCGTGGGCTTCAGTAGTTGTGGCATGTAGGCTCAGTAGTTGTGGCGCACAGGCTTAGTTGTTCTGTGGCATGTGGGATCTTCCCGGACCAGGGATCAAACCCATGTCCTCTGCATTGGCAAGTGGATTCTTAACCACTGCACCACCAGGGAAGTCCCCACTATGGACATATTTAAAGGACTTGGCTATTGACCATCTTGCATGCATTAGAAGGAAGACTCCTTGAGGGCAGCAATAAAGCCTTCTCCATATGTGTGGCTTCCACCAGTTGTCCCAACCTTGCCCTTGGATCAATAATTATTGAACTTCTGATAGGTATTCAGCCCATTCATCATAGTGCATTATCATTTAGATGCTCCATGATTTAGAGGCTGATGGGGGCCAATAAAATTATTATCAACAAAGCAAGCTAATGTCTTGGTCCCTGCTGTACGTGAACCTGTGGGAGTAGGTCCTCCCTCTGCTGGGCTTCAAGGATGGAGCAGATCCCATCATCCCAAGGACCTGAAGAGGATGCCCATTTTCCTCTGGGCTATGTGTTCTCTCTTGTCCATTCTGCAAATGAGGTATGATGATAATAGGCTGTTTTTATTTCTCCCCCTGCAACCTTGGAAATAATGAGCGTATATTTCTAATTCTGCCTGGGATAAAAGGAGAGGTTGAAATTGTCCTCTCTGGTGAGGAAGATTCAGTGTTTCTCTTGCCACCTCCTAAAGTGACGTTCTTGCTTAGATCACGCCTGACTCAGGAGCTATTTTTGAAGCTGTCATTTCAAAGGAGGCTAGTTTTTGGGTTATGCTCTTTAGAAGTCTGAATAAAAGCGTTAGCTCTGTCTCCTCCCTATATTATGTGCTATTGACTACAACTTTGTTGATCTGGAGGATGACTGTCCAAAATCGTGAACAATCTAACTTTATCCTTTGTATATTTCTACTGCACCCTTCCTTCTCCTCTTGCCATGCCTTCCTAGTGCCTTATTTCTCCGGGTATCCATTACTCCAGGACGTTTTCCCCCACAACTGTCTAGGACTCCATTACAACATCCATTTGTAATGGAAGGGTTGTATGTTCCCAACCTTCTTATCCACCTTCTTCCCAAATTTAAAACCTAACTTATGCTTCATTCTCTCAAGGCCTGCTCTCTGCTAAGTCTGACCTGATTACGTGTCATGTCATGGTTTTTAATGGCTTCGTGAGACACTTTTTAAACAGAACTTCCTGGTGAAATGCAAGGAGGTACTCTAAGTCACAAGATAATCCTGACATTTCCTCTTCGAGAATCATTTTTATTCAGTGGCAGGTGATTTTAAATATCTTAGAAAACTAAGATGGATGCTGACAAACTGCGAAATAGAAGGCAAAGTTCAAGTGAAAGTTTAAGCTAGAGCATGAGACAATAAATTTGTGCTCTTTGTGCGGTGTTCTGGGCCCTTACTCTCACAAGTTTTAGTGCCTGAAAACTTTGGAGGTGGAAGCCTAAAAAGCATTTTGTAAACACTTCCTGGCATAAGGGGAAGATTGTGCAGAAAAGCAAACCAAAAGGGTCAGGTGAGTTCAGGGCATTAGTGAATCAAAGACTGAGTCAGTTCATATCCCAGAGGCAAAGCAACCAAGACTTGTACAGAAATTGCTGGAAGAAACCTGGAGTCCAGCAAGGTGGATGCTAGAAATAAATCAGGAAGGAAGGAAAGATTGAAAATTGGGAAACAAAGTCAAAGTCTGGAGGACTCTCAGCTGGTTCTGTTGAATTCAACTGCTCTGCATGGAGTGGCTTTTCTCCCAGATGACTTCAAGGAATGCTCTTCACATTGAGCACGTATGTTCATGAAGGTTCACAAAGACTTTCCAGAGAACTTTTAAGGGAATCAATATCAATATCCTCAATTCCTACACACGTTCTCTCCTAAAATTTCTCTCTCTTAAAACAGGCCTGTAGTGTTTCTCTCCTACCTTCTTATTTACAAGCACCCTGCTTCCACTTTACAAAGTAAATGAATAACTTTCTCCCATTCGGAGTCTTTCCCTGGGGCTCAAAACTGAAGGAGGACTAAATTGAGTTTAGTTCTAAGACCATTAAAATAAATTTTGATTGTAGATTACTATATGATTTTTGACCTATACTCAGAACATCAGATAGAGTGACTTTGCTGTAACTAAACTTCCATTCTCATCTACCTATCATCTATCTATCTATCTATCTCATATATATGAACAAATTTTCTTAGTGCTTTTGTCTATAAAAAAAGTAGAAATATAACTGATTTTTACAACATAATTTTCAAAAAGGAAAAATCCTGACATACATATATACAGGCAATCATAAATGTTGTAATGAACCTGCTAATAGATGCAATACTGCTTATAATCTTCTAGGGCAATGGAATCTAATGTTTGGAATCATGTTTTCTAAAAAGCAGAAATCAATTGTATCTCTGTTGGACAGAATTAGTTTACATTTTCTATGGACAAGAATAATTTTTATTACTTTCAATGTGTTACAGTTTGCAGAGTTGTAAACTGTCAAAGACAACCAAAGTCATGTAACCCTATGGAATCAGATAACCTTCGTGGGAGCAGGGGCATCTTTCTAGGTAACACACAGATTTTCATTGAAAGAACACCCCAAAATCTCTTTTGCCCATGTCAAAATCTTTCACAATTTTCCTAAACAGATCCTAAACTGTCTCAGTCTAGCTATAAGTAATTTTATCTGCATATAGAAGACCTAATTAAAAAAACCAGCCTCATCAATCTTATGAAAAGATGTAATTTTAAAAATGACATTTGTTTAATAATTATTTAGTGAAAATTTTAATATATTCATGTTATTTTGATCAATTTTATATTAATAAATATAACAATAACTCATTCCAGGAGAAAATTAAAAACTCTTAAAGCCTTAGAGTTATCAAATACTTAAACATATTTTATTGCAGTGAATTATGATAAAACACTTTTATGCAAATAAAATATTATATTAATTAGGATAAAAACTTGCAGAGAAATAGAAAGAAACTAAAATCAAGGAGGAAAAGGAGTGTTGCAAATATTCTGACATAAAGGGTTGCTCATTTATTTAAAAAAAATGGACAATGGTGGCTATTAAATTGTTACTTAAATTCCATCTCATATACTTACAAGACTAATATTAGTATTTATCTTAAAATATTAATATTTATAACATCCCATAAATCACACCCTTTGTGATTCTAAACTTAGGATGAAAAATTTTAGATGTCAACTAAAAAAATACATAGATATTCAAAAACTTTTTAGGGAGAATGAAAATGAATGTTTGAAGAGGAGTGTTATAAAGAAACCAGTTGGCATCTAATAGGAATATTAACATTTTAATTTTGATAGTTTCTTTCAATATAGAAGTTGCATACAGGTAACATCATGATATTTTCCCTCAGTGCCAATGGCAGACATCGCTAACTGATCACAGAATTCTTTGTTGTAGAGCCTGAAAGTGGCCTCAGTATTTCAACACAGTGCTTGACATAGTCACTACTTTGCTCCATAGTCATCTCCTTTGCTCCATGGAGTATCATTTGAAAATCAGGGTTCCGCCTCTAGGATTTATGGCTAGAACCTGACGCTCACTCCCAGCTTTCTAGGATGGACCTCACATGACTTGGGAAGTCAAGCACCCCAAGTCCGGAACTTGACTTTCCATCCCCCTTCCCAGCACTGAGCACTTTCCCCATGCGCTGTGGTTCAACTGCAAAACCAGAGGATGAAGTAGCTCTTGAGATCCGGAAGTAGGTCTTGAAGAGCCTTCAAGGCAGTGTTTCACTTGTCTGTATGATTGTTTGCCTGATTAAGGTCAGGAAAGACTGTAAGTTTTGGACCTGGTACTTCTCTGATCCTTCTCTATTTATGACAATAATGACATTGTTTCAGTGGCCCCATCATGAAATGGGACTGACTACTATTTCTTATTTTAAGAAATGTCAAAAGACAAACAAGATTTTATCCATTAGTTCTCTAGTTAAAACCAGATGTAAAACTCTGATACTATAACTTTTTTATGCCAGACAAGGACTGAGTGTTTATATGGACCTGAGGGCAGACACGGGAATCCAAAGAATCGCTAAGAGAAGTAGTGTAGGTATTTGTGAGTGGACCTCTGATTAGAAGTGCCTTATCATTAGTGGGATAAATAGGCATATTATATTACCTATGTACATATATATAAATTTGCAAATATATATACATTTGTGTAATGGAAACCATATATTTTAGAATAAGCAAGAGGTATCTTAAGTGCAAAAATCCCCATAAGGCATCACCAGTAAGTAAAAACTCAGAGATTGTGATTCGTTATTACAGAGCATTTCATGCTCCCTTAAATGAATCTGATCTAGATATATAAACAAAAACTGAGTTATGAAATGTGTTAAAAGATTAGACCCTAAATTCATGAGAATGGTCTTATGACTAAGTATGCCCGTGTGTGTGCACATATGCATGCGTGTGTGTGTGTGTGTGTGGTATGTGTCTGACTTTACGGGGGTCTTGGGGGAAGGGGAGCTCCAGAGAGTAGGCTATAGAGGATGCTTCATCTTTTATTCTGTTTTATTTCTTTTTATCATTTAGGGAGTCATGTAACAAAATGCTAATTTTTAATTGAGTGGAGAAACTATGGGTGTTTTTTATCTAGCTTAGTTTTCTTTCTTTTTACTTTCTGTATTTTTATACTTCCTCAAATACAAATTATTAAAAAAAACCCCTCAATTTTGAGTGAAGCTCTGCGTTTCTAAATCCCATCATATTTTGTCTTGTCCAACTTGTTACCTGCTGTTGTCATCTTCTTAGTGTCTATTGGACTCTATACACTGACTTCCTATTTTCAATAACCCCTTTGGACACCTGATATTCTTTCTCTCGTAGAAGAATTGCCACCATCAGACAGACTTTGACCACATGAAACTGAGCTGCTGGGAATACCTTGTACCTAGCTTCCTTTCCAGGGTAGAGAGGCTCAGAAGCAGGTGGCTGCCTCAGGTTAGAGCAGTAAATGTTGGGTGTCTGAGGAAGAGGGCTCTGCCAATGTGAGTGTAGACATCACTCTGGCTCAGAGCTGGGTGCCTTAGGGCTGCATCTGGGGAATGGGACACTCTTGTCTTTTAATGTCTGAAGGGCTGGCCTGGCTGTTTGGAGTTAATGTTGCTTGGACCTTACAGGTTTTAAAAACGTGCCTTCTCCAAAGCCATCTGCAGAAGGAGAGACACAAAGAACGATGAAGTGGGACTAAAACTGCTCTTCAACAATGGTTTGGGGTAGGGATGGCTGTAGTAGATGACCTCTTAAAGTACTTTCACAGGTAAGGGATTTTAGAGTTGGAAGGGACCTTAATGGAAAGTAAATTCTCCAATCCAAACTCCTCATTATCTGAATGAGGAAACTCCAGCCTGGAAAGGTTGAAGTGACTTTCCTCAGGTCACACTGCTAGTTTCTGGCCAGCCAGGGCACTGGACATAAATATGTCACTAAAAAGACAGGACTTGTTGAATCCATCTGTTACCATTGCATTTTTTCTACTTTTATCATTGTTATTATTTTAATAAAATTTATTTTATATTGGAGTATAGTTGATTAACAATGTTGCATTAGTTTCAGGTGTACAGCAAAGTGATTCAATGAATGAAAAAGAATAGATACCACTGCATCTTTTTTATTTAGCAGAATCCATTATGTCCACATTAGAAAAGTTACATTAATATGGACTATTAACTGGAATGTGGAAACAGCCTCATTAGAGAGAAGTGGACATTGCAATGACACCTGTTACGATGTTTTCTCATCTGTAAAATGAGAGCATTGTAGCAGATGAACTTTAAGTCCCTTTCTCCTTGAAAGTCTCTGAGCTCCCGCTCACGTGATTGAGGATTACATTTGCTGTTAAGACACATCTTAGGCACCTATGTGAGTGCCTTTGGGAGCATTTGGTTTGGAGACCAAATTCTACTTCTGTCACTTTTTTGTCTTGTCACCATGGGTGACTCACCTCTCTAAACTCAGTTTTCTCATCGGTAAATTGGGAATAATGTTGTCTTCCTTGTTTATCTCCTGCGTTCCTCATCCTAACTAAGGAACACTGAAGACAACTTGAGTGACGATTTTCTCAATTCTCTTAACCTTGGTACATAGATAGTACCATGAGAAGGAGAGAAGTCAATTCATTACGTATGATGTGTATGCTTGTATGTATGAAGACGTCTGCCCTTTAGCCTTAGAGCATAACTGTCTCCCAGAACCCTAGTTGGGAAGAGCCACTTACAACAGACTATATGACATGTACAACATGATAAAAATGTAAGAGATTATTTTCCTTCGTATCCAACTCTTATCCTTGTTAATTCTATATTCAAATCCCTTGTCTGAAGAGTAGGGGTGAGAGTCTCATGGTTCCCCTATTCTGAGGATGAGGTGGCATAACCCTAGTCCGATGGGGGCAGGTTAGGAGTGGATGGTGGGGATGGCTCCTTATCATTCTAATCCAAACTTCAGCTGTCCCATAGTGGCTTTGTTCTCCTCAACTTCACTTCTTTCCATGAAGAACTTAGGTAGTAAAAACTACCTGGGTTTGAGATTGGCTGGCAAATTAAGTAAAGCTCATGGGTAGGGACGGGAAACTTTTGGCTTGTAGACTTCTTTTCATGAAGCCCTTAAAGCAAGTCCCTCTGACAGTCCTTGTGTGGGCCTGATCCTAGATTAGGTGACCTTAAAAATAATAAGTTGGTGATGTAGACATTAAAGTAGTCACTTTATAAATAAAGGAAACTGAGGATCAGATTGTTAAGCACTTGCTCAAGTAGAACTACTAGTTTAAAGCTAGTTAGTGGGTAGGACTATGGCCTGCCCACACTCTGGGGGCATCATTCACATTGCAGTTTGTGAATGGCATCCCCTGGAGGTGACAGAGTGATGCTCTCTGGAGTAGTGCTATAGACTGAGAGTGGGAGAAGGGAGATGTAAATCCAACTCCATGTGACCTAAGTTCTGTACTGAGCCACTATGGCACGTGCTGTCCCTTCCCCATGAAAGATTGGTTCTAAATGATGGATGAGGTGGGAGTGGGTGGTACTTATTTATCTCTTAATCCATGTGTGATCTATGTGTGGAGACTGATTGAGCTGGGCCACTGAGAAAACCAGTTCTGACCACAGTAGGGGGCTCTGAAAGACAGACTAGTGGTTGAGAACTTGGGAGAGGTGTGGGTGTTGGTGTGTCTGTGTGTGTAACTGGGGTTCCATCTGTCAGGGCTATGAGAGATCTGAGATCAGAGGGGCAGGGGACGGATGGATCAAATCAGGACAGAGACATGGCTCTGCTCCTGACCTGTGGCTGTGCTTGGTCTCACAGGGCTTGTGGAAGCTCTCACTGGGGATATATGAAGCCTGTAATTTTTTTCAAGTTTTTAATTGAAGTATAGTTGATTTACAATATTGCGTTAGTTTCAGGTGTATAGCAAAGCGATTCAGAGATATATATATATATATGTGTGTGTGTGTGTGTATATATATATACATATATTCTTTTTCAGATTCTTTTCCATTATAAGTTATTACAAGATGTTGAATATAGTTCCCTGTGCTATACAGCAGGTCCTTGTTGTTTATCTATTTTAGATATAATAGTGTGTATCTCTTAATCCCCAACTCCTAGTTTATCCCAACCCCCCACCCCTCCCCCTTTGGTAACCATAAGTTTGTTTTCTATGTCTGTGAGTCTGCTTCTGTTTTGTAAAACATTCATTTGTATCTTTTTTTAGATTCCACAAATAAGTGATGTCATATGATATTTGTCTTTCTCTGTCTGACTTACTTCACCTAGTATGATCATCTCTAGATCCATCCATGTTGCTTCAGATGTGAAGCCTGTATTTTTGACGGTGCTGTATTTCAAACAGGGTTGTTATGGATTGAATTGTGCCCCTCCCCTGCCCCTATGTTCGTATGTTAAAGCCCTAACTCCCAATGTAATTGTTTTTGAGGACGTGGCTTTTAAAGAGGTAATTAGGGTTTGTGAGGTTGTAAGGGTGGGACCCTGATCCACTATGACTGGTGTCCTTATAAGAAGTAGAAGGGACACCTGGGACGTACATGCCACATGCAAAGGCCTTGAGAAAAGGCCACGTGAGACACAGCAAGAAGGCCACCATCTGCAAGCCCAAGAGGGAGGTCTCAGGAGAAACTAATTCTGCTGATACCTTGATGTTGGATTTCCAATCTCCAGAACTGTGAGAAAATAAATTTCTATTTTTAAGCTCCCTAGACTGTGGTATTTTGCTATGGCAGCTGAGTGGACTAATATATGTGTCAATCCACTCCTCTCTCAGTTCATGCTATCAAATGCCTTTAGGAATTCTCAGCATTCGGGTACCCATTTCTGTTGTGATCATCATGGTCTATCCTACAGAGGCAGTAGAGGGCCCTATGGCTGGAGCACAGGTGCAGAGCCACACTGATTGGATTCAAATCCCGCCTCTGCCACTCACTAGCTTTGTGATCTTCAGCAAGCTATTTAACTTCTCCAGGCTTCCATTCATTCATCTGTAAATTAAGGATCATAGTAGTACCAACCACAAAGGGCTGCTGAAAGGATTAAATAAATTAATCAGTGAAAACTGCTTAGAAGAGCACTTTATACATAGCAAATGCTCAATAAATTCTTCTCATAATCATCCTTTCTGGTGTGTTCCTGTGTGGTTGTGGCCCCACTATATTCTAAGCGTTATGAGGAAAGCAATGGTGGCTGTTTTATGTAGTCTAGGCACCTAGCACATATTTCATTCACCAAATATTTATTGAGCACTGACTCTGTGCCAGGCATGGTCCCAGGCTTGGGGATCAATGATGAGTAAAGGCAGACTCAGTTCCTGCTCTTAAAGTGCCTACAGTTGACATACCTTTGGTGGTACGAAAGTATTTGTTGAAATAAATGGATTATACTTTTGTTGTGTCTGTAAATCCAGTCTTGGTAAGGTAGGCCGAAGGAAAAGAGCTAAGGCTTTGGGGTCAGAGAGATCTGAGTTTAAACTTTGGCTCAGTGACTTTCCAGCTGTGTGACTTTGGAGAATTTTCTTCACTTTTCTATTCATCAGTTTTCTCACCTGTAAAATGAAGATCAGAGTGCTACCTCATAGGTTTGTTGTGAGGAATAAATGACGAAAAGTGCCTAGTATTAAAACATCTCCTGTGCTTCTTCAGCCAGAGCTCTTGCAATGTGGGGATACTCCCTCTCTCCATTCCTCTAGAGCTTCTATACTGTTAAAATGGAGCAAGATCCGAGGATCCCAAGGTTGGCACTAAAGTATTCACTCATTCATTCACTCGTTCATTCATTGACTCCTTCATTCAACCAATGCTCATCAAATTCCACCTATGGCTTAGGATTGCTCTAGCCACTAGAAACATTGCAGTGGACAATCTAAATCCTTGCTGTCAAGAAACTTACATTCTAAGTGAATACACACATAAAAAAAGTAAACAAATGGGTACCATAATTCATGTAATGTTAAATGCTATGAAGAAGATGGCAAATAAAACACAGCTCCTCAAATGGTAATGATTTTGGTTAGGATCACGGTAGGGGACCATGTCCTGGTATTTTGGTTGAGACATTCTCCAACATTCTTCTCTCTCTTATGTCACTTATGGGAAAGGACATGCTGATGTACTTTGGCTGACCCGCAGGGCCCAGAAGATTCACTGGTACAGATTGATCTGGAGATTCCTCACCTCTAGGTTATTCTTTAACATTTGGGGGAGCTCCCAAAAATCTACAGCATATCAAGAGACTCATCGGCTCACTCTAGTTCAGGGGTAGAAGTCCCAGCCTTGTCCTGAGAGTATGACCCTGGGGAGAATGTGGGCTTCCCAGTTCTGCATCGGAAGAGAAGATCATCTGGGGTGAAGTAGACAGATTGGTGCCCTTTCCATCTCTCTTTTTGGAGGAGGAGGAAGAAAATGGATTAGGAAAGATGAGATGCTAACTCTCGATCCTTCTTCTTCAAGAATCTGAAGGTTTGTACTCATAGTTCATTAATTACTTGTTGAATGCTGGTCTTCCCCAGTAGGTGATAAGATCCTGAGGCCAGTGACCACATCTGTCAGCCTTGTTCACTTTTGCACTTGATAAATCTGTATCGAATTGAATGGAATCATGTATTTTTTAGGGATGTTACTAAATACGACTAAACCAGAATTGCATTTGGAGGCTGCAGTTATTCCATAAGATGTTTATTGGATGAGCCCTGTCACAGGCTGGGGACTCCAGGAAGCAGAGTCAGGGAGGGAGTTTAACTTACATGATGGTTATTAAGGAATGCTCTTGGCATCAACATCCATGGAAGGGAGGGGAAAGGGAGAATATTTGGGGGCTAGAGGGAGTGTATTCCTTAGTAGAAGATTATTAGGGGGCTAGAGGGAGTGTATTCCTTAATAGAGGGGCTAGAGGGAGTGTATTCCTTAAAAAGGTGGGTGTATTCCTTCTTACTTTAATGAAGGTCCAGTAGTAGCCTCAGCTGACCCTGTGGGGAGCTTTGGAGCTAGAATACCTCCTCAGGGTTGTATTAGTTATTTATTGTTCAGGAACATTGAACCCAAAGCTTATCTCACAGCCTCTGTGGGTCAGGGATCTGGGCATGGTTTAACTGGATTTTCTGCTTCAGGAGCTCTCACAGGGTTGCAGTCAGGTTAGCTGGGGCTGTGGTCTCATCTGAAAGCTTGGCTCAGGAGACTCTGCTTCCAAGCCCACTCATGTATTTGTTGGCTGGATTCAGTTTCTCCTGGGCTATTAGTTCATCACAAGCTACTGGTAAAAGTCCTGCTCTGTTCTTTGTGGGCCTCTGCATATAGCATCTCACAAGAGAGTGAGCAGGATAAAGGGCAAGAGAGGGTTCCAAGAAGAGAGAGAGAGAGAGAGAGAGAGAGAGAGAGAGAGAGAGAGAGAGAGCTAGCAATTTGGCAGTCATAGTCTTTGTAAGTTTGTCACAGATGTGACATCCCATCACTTTGCCATATTCTGTCTGTTAGAAGCAAGTCATTCAAGGAGAGGGGATCCCATCTGGGCATGAGCAGCCAGGGAGTGGGGACCACAGGGGCTGTCCTAAGTCGGGCTGAGATGGCCAGGCCTCTGTATTCTTGCATGGATTGGTCACTGGATGTGGACCACATGGACAAAAGTGTGACCCTGGTGCGGTGGCTCTCTGCAGCAAAGGCAACACCTGAAAGCTGACAGTTGAAGGCTATCTGCTTCCAGCACTTCCAGCAACTGGGGCCGGAAATCCTTCATTGAAGGGGGATTGGGGAGGCACACTTCCAAATCCACCACAACCCCATTCCACATTCAGACTGCGGACAACCACATCCATAGAGTTTGGCTTAGTAGACGATTCTGTTGATCCATGTGTGGGAGGAAGAAAGGGAAAGAGAAACGATTTCTTTTTAGTGTATTTACAAGAAATGATTCTGCTTAATTGTATTCCTTCCCTTTATTTTTCTCTCTTTTGACCCCTGGGTTGGAACATTTTATGAATGCTAAATAGAAACTCTACCAGGGAATAAAGTTGTGCTGTAACCATATATCACCCAAGCCATGAGAGTGAAGCCTAGGGCTGGGGCTCAGTCAACCACACTGCTCTCAGGGGAGTGTTTGAGGTTGCAACTCTGCAGGGCAAGAACAGTGTTGGACCCTGAGTTCTCCCTTAGCAACCTTCCCTCCCTATTATAAATCTCCCATCCCTTCTTTTGATTCTTCATTGCAAACTCACACCCTTTGGACACCTTGAATTGCGGACTCTAAGAAGCCAGTGGTGTAAGGCACCTTAGGGTTTCTCCAGAAGCACAGCTCTAAATGGGGATTCTTCTGCAAGTGGGGGAGTATGCTCAGGAGAGTGAATCAGGCAGGGGATAATGCTAGTAATAATGAGCACTGCTGGCCACTAGCTGCAGTCTCGTCCCACAGGATGCTCTGGAGCACGAGTACACCACAGAGTCGGTCCTGCTGGGAGCTCAGGGGTCCAGCCTTTTGTATCTCTGTGTCAGCCAGTCAGTCATTGGCTGAGGTATGCAGTGTGGGGAGTCTGGTGTGGGGCAAGGGGCTAGCTTTTTGTTTGCTAGAGGACAAATCTCCCGAGAAGGGAGCAGATAGCATTTACTAGTCAACACTCTTCAGCACCTGGGGAGATGGATGCACAACTAGGAAAGACCTTGGGGTACGGGCTGGGGTGAGGCACTGATAGCACCCAGCACAATTCTTTCTTATGTTGAATCACGATCTTTCCTCTAATTTTTGCTCCTGGGGTAAATTTTCTTTTATGGAGTAATGGAAAGAATAGGGCTGGGAATCACACAGATGTAGACTGGAGTGTAATTCTCTTCCAGTGGGAACTGGCTAACTTGGATAAATTATTTAAATGATCAAGCCTCAGTTTGCCTGTCTGGAAAATGGGTATGAAAACACTTACCTCATAGGGTTGTGGTAAGGGCTGAATGGTGATATTTGTGAAATGCTTATTGCACTGCCTTTCCCTTCATTCCTCTCACTTGTCCCTCCTGTAGCTATACAGAACAACCTCTTCTCCTCCTGGCACAGCCTTTCAGAGCCCTGAAGGTTGTCGTGCTGCTCACTTTAGCCTTCTGCTTTCCTTATTAATGAACCCCTTTCTTCTTGCTCATGTGACAGCCCTCCAGAACCTGCAGTGTGCTCACTGCTGTCCTCTGGATGAGTTGTGGCTTATCACCTTCCTCTTATAAAGTGGTACCCAGAACTGAACACAGTCTCCTTCCCTGGGTGGCTTGACAGGTGGAGGGCAGCAGGTCTGCACTGTCTTCTTCGTCATACCCTAAACTCTTAGAGATGCTATCCAAGATTGCATTTGCTTTTGACAACTTTAGATGCAGCCATTATGAGTAGCAAGAAGATTTAGAGCTCTCAGGGATACGCTAAAATATTGTCCCGACTCTTTCCCAGAAGTCTGTGGAGATCTTTGGGCTCCTCCTTCTAGTTTCCTTGCCCAGGCAGCTGGGCTTCCAATCAACCTGGTATTGCACATTTCAGAGCCAGGTCCCATCCCTCCTGTATGTGTGTGTGGCAGCCCAGATTGTGGAGTTAAAACCAGTATCAGGAAGACTTTACAGTGACGACGTAATGGGATCACTGGGAGCTTTTTTTTTTTTTTGCGGTACGCGGGCCTCTCACTGCTGTGGCCTCTCCCGTTGTGGAGCATAGCCTCCGGACGCAAAGGCTCAGCGGCCGTGGCTCATGGACCCAGCCGCTCCGCAGCATGTGGGATCTTCCCGGACCGGGGCACAAACCCGTGTCCCCTGCATCGGCAGGCGGACTCTCAACCACTGCGCCACCAGGGAAGCCCCACTGGGAGCTTTTAAAGTTAGGCAAGCTGGCCTTGGAGGCCTGACATGCCTCTTAGAGTCTCAGGAATGGGCATGTGTAGTTTGTACCAACTCCCCAGGTAACTTACTGAGCTGTTGTCTCCACCTTGAGATTCACTGCTTTGCAGCTTCTGCTTCTGGAAATGAGAGCTTTCCTATGGAGGTGCTTATCCACCTGCAGATTGACCAGATGTTTTGATAAAGCCCTGAAGCATCTGAATCCCTGCAAGGACTCTAAAGCCTTAGCTCTCTCAAAGGAAAAGTGGCATTTCCAGTCTGCCAACCTTTGTGATTTATGTTGGCTCCTTCCCCTTTCCTGACCTACCCCATTCCCACCAGATGCCTGGAGCCTGGGTGGGCTGCCTGAATATGCAGGCCTTTCTCTCTCCCCCAACCAATTCCCTCCAGCTCCATCCCTGGAGGGGAATCTCTCACTTTTCAAAGAATTGTAGAAGAGCTAACATTTCCAGAGCAATAAATCTTTGCTCTGTGTGTGTGGGCATGCGTGTGTGCATTATGTGTGTCTGAAATCTGTGCTATGTGTGTTCTTCTGTGTGTGTGCAGAGAGGAGGACAGAGTTGATAGCATTAAAGGAGCTTTAAATTTCTGAAAAGTCAAGACCATGAGAGGGAAGGACACATTCAGGAAAGCAAGAGGGAGGGGATATCAAACTGCTGGTAGAGAGAGGTTGAAGCTGAGGGAAGGGGCGTGCTGGGCAGAGAGTGTCCCCAGTTTGATCTGCTGCCCTGGTGTATCTGTGCATATTTCTGCATTAGCCACACAAGGTCAGAAGGAGCTGCCCGCTCCCCCACCCCCTCTTACTGGGTACAGTCTCCTAGCTGCTTTGGGGGAGGTGGAAGGGACTCCTGGTTATCCTTGTGTGTGCTTAGCCCCTACACCCTGGTCTGTCAGTCACTGGCCTTTGTTTTCTTAGATGCTACCTTATATTTCCTCTCTCCTCTCCAGAGGAAATGACCAGAAGAGAACCCCGGAGAAGACTCTGAATCAAGCTTAACTTTCCAAACAGTTTTCTGAAAAGTTGTGAATGAAAACAAAACTCTTCCAACCAGCAACCAATGAGTTCACCAACCAGCCCCAAACAGAGCCCAGATGTGTGGGGATGGCAAAATCGCTGGGCTGTAATCCAGTTTATTGGCTCTCGTTCTCGTGGGTGTGAGTGAGATTAGGTGCGGTCGAGGTCAGCCAGGGGACAAAGTTACTTTTGATGGGGGGGCCTATGGGAACCTGGGGACTCTCACTGGGCCGCAGGATTGCTAATGATTGAGCATGGACCACCCTTGAGTCCTCATGATTGAGTAGAGGAGCAATATTGATGATTGAAATCCACTTAGAGTTCTTCAACCTTATTTTAACCTCCCCTCCCACACAAATGAATATGATGAAAGAAAGACACCAAAAGATCTCCATAGACTTCACGCGTCTGGCTGTTCAGTCAGGTCCAGGGGAGATGCTGAGGTCCTATTAATGTGCAGAGTCTGCAAAGAGTCCTTATCCTTCTAACAGGTGGGATATTTCTGCTAGTGTGATGTCAGGCCGAGGTGGAGTGGAGGGAAGGAAGGAGGGCTAAAAGGAAGGAAGACTAAGGATGTATTTTGGGTTATATTGCTAAAAACAAGATGTGGGATCAGAGACAGAATGAGAGTGCAAAGGGGAAGAAGAACACACTTCCTGAGCTAGGAAGAGGCCAAGAGGTCCAACTAGGTATCCAGAAATGGGAACTTTTTTTTTTTTTAAAAGCAGATGTTGGGGGTAGGAGTTTATTAATTAACTAATTTTTGCTGTGTCGGGTCTTCGTTTCTGTGTGAAGGCTTTCTCCAGTTGTGGCAAGCGGGGCCCACTCTTCATCGTGGTGCGCGGGCCTCTCACTATCGCGGCCTCTCTTGTTGTGGAGCACAGGCTCCAGACGCGCAGGCTCAGTACTGGTGGCTCACGGGCCTAGTTGCTCCACGGCATGTGGGATCCTCCCAGACCAGGGCTCGAACCCGTGTTCCCTCCATTGGCAGGCAGATTCTCAACCACTGCGCCACCAGGAAACCCCAGAAATGGCAACTTCTGTCCAAGCCAACCAGATGGGCCACTGCCTGTGAGAAGGATTTCAAGCTGGAGGCAAAGGGGACTGGATTGAGGCTCAACAGCACAAGTCGTTGCTTCTTCAGGCACGGAAGAGGCTGGCATAGCACCCAGGGCTCAGCTTAGGCTGAGAGGGAGGTCGGGTGGGTGGATGGTGGTGTCCCCAGACAGCAGCCTGAGGTGAACTGGTGGGCTGGAAGAGGTGACAAGAAAATTCCCGAAAGGGTTTGTTCAGTGCTTTAAACCTATGCAATGGTGGCTAAGTCACATGGTATATGTATTGTGACAGCCTCAGTTGCACAGAATTGTGGCCTTAGATTCCAAGCATGTCATGCTGAGAACGTACATGGAGAAAGTTATGAGAGGCCTCACCCCAAGCATGTTGTCTATGAAAGGCCACCTGCACTCAATCTTTGTTCTTTCCACTTCTTTCCACTTTGGATCCTTGGGTGATGGCAAAATGTTATCCATATCCGTGTTTGAAGAAATCTTCTGGCTTAGAGAGGCAGTTTTTATCCCAGCTTTGATTCAACCAAAGCTTTTGCAGAGCTCGCATGATACTGCTAGATTTGTTGCTTTGAGTCGCATCTCTTTTTACTTCTTTCCATGGTCAACACCCAAGATGCTCACCTATTACAACACCTGGTATGTGCCAGGCACTGCACTAGGCTACTGGGGATGGGGTGGAAGTGAACAAGACAAACACAAAAGGTAGCAAACAAATGCCAGGTAGGCCTGAAAATGACCAAAGTTGGCTGGGTTGATACTCAGTTAAAATAAACTATATTAACTACCTCATAAATGGGGGAACTACCAGTTAGTTCCATGCAACAGTGGCTCCATGAGAATGTAAGCCTAATGTTGCCAAATGTTCCAGTTTTTCAAGAGAAATGGGAACAGTGTCCACAAGTTAGAAATCACCTCTGGTTCATTCACTCATTCAGCAAATGTTTATCAAACATCTGGCCTCTGCCAGTTACTGCGGTACAGTGGTAAATGAGACCCATAAGGCCCTCCCTTTATGGAACTCATTCTAGAGGGGGAAGTTGACATGTTTATGTAGACATAGATAAGGAAACCACCCAATGCATACTTTGAAGGAACTAGAACAGGGGGACAGGGTAGAGGGATGTGGAGGGGTGGCCTCTCTGAAAAGGTGAGTGACCTGCCTGATGAGAAGGAGGCTGATACATACAAATCTGAAGGAGAAAGCATTTCAGCCAGGGGGAAAAGGTAAGGAAGCTCCAGGGCTTCGTGTGTTCAGGAACTGAAAGATGTTGGGGTGGGTTGTGTGCACAAAGCAGGATGGGAAATGTGAAAAGGTTTCTGAGAAAAGTCAATCTTGCCAAACATTTCTTTTGTTACTTTAAGGTGTGTTCTGGGCTCCATTAAAGGCTCCTGGAAGCCATGGGTACAGAGATCTAGTGCCTTCATGGTGCAGTGAGGCAGACTCCCTGCAGAAGGAGCTGGGATAAGCCTGCTTAGGGTTTGGACCCACCTTTCCTCAAGCGTGTGGGGGCTTTCTTCCCATAGCCCATGTCTCCACCTCAGGCGTTGTAGGCTTAGGGAGACAGAGACAGAAAGGCACAAGTTTCTGGCTTCTATTTTAGAGAGGTAATTTTTCCTGAGATGCTCATTATTTATGGATTCCAGATCACCGTCCAGTCTGAAAACATATGAAGCTGATTGGTATGTGGGGAGAGCAGCTTGGGAGAGGTGGGTCTGCAAGCAGAAGTGTGTAAAAAAATCACCTCACCCAGGGGAGCGGAGGTGGGTCATTCAGGCTACAAATCAAGCCCAGGCGTCCCCCTGCCTGGGGGAAGAGCTGGGTTCTCTGGGTCTATGTTCCTCAATCAGGTTATCTCTATCAGAGAGCTAGGTCAAAGTCATTTAAAAAAATGTTATAGAAACTATATGTGTGTGCAAAAGTGTACTGCCTTTTTTTTAAACATCTTTATTGGGGTTTAGTTGCTCTACAATGGTGTGTTAGTTTCTGCTGTACAACAAAGTGAATCAGCTCTACATATACGTATATCCCCATATCCCCTCCCTCCTGCGTCTCCCTCCCACCTTCTCCATCCCACTGTGGTCACAAAGCACTGAGCTGATCTCCCTGTGCTATGTGGCTTCTTCCCACTAGCTATCTATTTTACATTTGACAGTGTATATATGTCACTGCCACTCTCTCACTTCGTCCCAGCTTACCCTTCCCCCTCCCCATGTCTTCAAGTCCATTCTCTACAACTGTGTCTTTATTCCTGTCCTGCCCCTAGGTTCTTCAGAACCCCTTTTTTTTTTTTTTTTAGATTCCATATATATGTGTTAGCATAGGGTATTTGTTTTTCTCTTTCTGATTTACTTCACTCTGTATGACTAACTCTAGGTCTATCCACCTCACTACAAATAACTCAATTTCGTTTCTTTTTATGGCTGAGTAATATTCCATTGTATATATGTGCCACATCTTCTTTATCACCAAAGCAATCTTGAGAAAGAAAAATGGAGCTGGAGGAATCAGGCTCCCTAACTTCAGACTATACTACAAAGCTACAGTAATCAAGACAGTGTGGTACTGGCACAAAAACAGAAATATAGATCGATGGAACAGGACAGAAAGGCCAGACATAAACCCACACACATATGGTCAGCTTATCTTTGATAAAGGAGGCAAGAATATACAGTGGAGAAAAGACAGCCTCTTCAATAAGTGGTGCTGGGAAAACTGGACAGCTACATGTAAAAGAATGAAATTAGAACACTCCCTAACACCATATACAAAAATAAACTCAAAATGGATTAAAGACCTAAATGTAAACTCAGACACTATAAAACTCTTAGAGGAAAACATAGGCAGAACACTCGACGACATTAATCACAGCAAGATCCTTTTTAACCCACCTCCTAGAGAAATGGAAATAAAAAAAAAATTAACAAATGGGACCTAATGAAACTTAAAACGTTTTGCACAGCAAAGGAAACCATAAACAAGACCAAAAGACAACCCTCAGAATGGGAGAAAATGTTTGCAATCAAAGCAACTGACAAAGGAATAATCTCCAAAATATACAAGCAGCTCATGCAGCTCAATATCAAAAAGCAAACAACCCAATCCAAAAATGGGCAGAAGAACTAAATAGACATTTCTCCAAAGGAGATATACAGATTGCCAACAAACACATCATTAGAGAAATGCAAATCCAAACTACAATGAGGTATCACCTCACACCTATCAGAATGGCCATCATCAAAAAATCTACAAACAATAAGTGCTGGAGAGGGTGTGGAGAAAAGGGAACCCTCTTGCACTGTTGGTGGGAATGTAGATTGATACAGCCACTATGGAGAACAGTATGGAGGTTCCTTAAAAAACTAAAAATAGAACTACCATACGACCCAGCAATCCCACTACTGGGCATATACCCTGACTCATAATTCAAAAAGAGTCATATACCACAATGTTCATTGCAGTTCTATTTACAATAGCCAGGACATGGAAGCAACCTAAGTGTCTATCAACAGATTAGTGTATTGCCTTTTTTTCCTCCTCCTGTGGCTTGTAAAATTTGTTGCCCTTTGCCTTGGAGCTTTTATGAATTGGAAGCAATGTGATTCTTGGAGGGAGACGATTAATTTTCACGCAGCACAAATCCAGCAAAAGGGGAGATTCATTGCAGAAATGAATTGTGGACTTTTAAACAACAGTCCCTTTTTAAACTAATGGCATTTGGGGACTTACTTGTCACTATAATGAGCCAGGCAGTCCCAGAATGTAAAATATTCCTATAAGTTTTATGCCCCCCCCCAAAAGAAAACTGCCTTAAGATTTTATTTACCAAGTTTATTTTTCTTCCCATTGGTATAATTCTACATCTGAGCTCTCAAGGTCCCAGGTTCAAAGCCAGCCATTTTAACTTTTGTTGATTGCATCCTTAACAATAGAGGGATGACCTCTTCCCCCAACCTCTTTCCTGGGCTTTTGGGAAATAATACTTATGTCTATACTCTTATTCTTGCTGGACTTTGAGATACATGAGCAAGCACATCCCTTTTTCCTGCTTGAGCCAGGTTGATTTTTGTTTTTGTTGTCATTTGCAACTCAGGGAATCCTAAAAGTCATAGGACTTATCACCAAAATGGTGATAAATAAGATTCGCCTCCAGTTAGATGATTCAGAAGGCCCAGCAAGAACGTGCAGTGTCATCACGTACATTAACAATATTTCCTTATTCTTTGTATTCTTGATGCTCTGACATCTATTTCTCCATTGCCTGGGGAGGGACTGTCCTTCCCAGGGCCAGCAGGTCTTAGCAATAGCAAAGGACTTACCCAGAAACATGCCTTTCAAACGCAAACTAAATCCAGAGCCCATAGTCTAAACCAGTGGTGCCCAACCTGTTAGGAAAGGGGCCGCACAGTAGGAAGTGAGCTGTGGCTGAGTGAGTGAAGCTTCATCTGACACTTCCTATCACTCCCCATCACTCCCCATCACTCGCATTACCGCCTGGATCATCTCCCTGCCACCAGCCATGTCTTCCATGAAACCGGTCCCTGGTGCCAAGAAGGTTGGGGACTGCTGTTCTAAACCACCTCTTCTATCTGGCTCTTACACTCTAGGAGGCAATATTCCTCTGTCCTATTTACCCAGGGCCAGGCACTGGATAAGTAGAGAGAGGCCCAATACCCAAGAACCCACTGAAATTATTCGAACTAGGGAATCCTAAGCCTACTTACCCTGTCCTGCCTTGTTTTTCTAGTGGAAGACACAATAAAGCTCTCACCCACCCCTTTCCCCTTGTTCCTTTTGCTCCCCTGCATGGCCCTGAATGATGTATCGGGCTCCTTCCTCTTGGGCGTTGTGAGTGATAGACTAGTTTTTTCAGTGGAGGTCGTCTCCTGATCTGTTGGCCTCACCATACCTGAAAAATAATAAAATCTGCTTTTAAAACATTGCCATGAATTTCAGATATTGCAGTAGGTATACTGTGGATGACAGATAAGGCCATTTTCATGAATATTCTGGGGCGGAAGGAGCAGAGAATACCTGTTGTTAAATTCCCTTTTGCTTTTGTTCAGAGGGTGTTAATGAACATCAAAGCCATTTATCTTGCAAAGATTGCACAGCAATAGGTAATGATGGCTGGGGTCCTGTGCTCTTTGTTGGATTAGTTGTATTTTATCTTCTACTTTTAGTGGAGGTGGAGAAAGTTCTAAATAAGTGCAAATGGTGATGCACAAGCTTTATGGTTCTGTTTTTTATCCTAGCAGCCCTCTGAGGTTACAAACATGATAGAAAGACAATAAGTGCAAATGGTGATGCACAAGCTTTATGGTTCTGTTTTTTATCCTAGCAGCCCTCTGAGGTTACAAACATGATAGAAAGACAATAAGTGCAAATGGTGATGCACAAGCTTTATGGTTCTGTTTTTTATCCTAGCAGCCCTCTGAGGTTACAAACATGATAGAAAGATATTACATCAATTTGTATCACAGATTTTAAAATATCTGTTTTCATCTGAGAATATTTTGTAATCAGTAAATGGTTTAGGAGACAGAAAAGTGCCATCATTTGTCTGCTTCCCACCCCCCAAGGAAAAAAAACCCAGTATATCCAAATCCTCTACTTTGTTCTATTGACTGCTCCCTTGAATCAGTTTTAGGGCTGGCAAGACTAACAGGCCAAGCAGAGTAGGGAAATAAGGAGCTTGGTGTACCATTCAGAGTTCTAAGTACATGATCACCTAATCTGGAGAGCTGAAATCTGGAGTTCATTCATTCTCACATTCATTCATTTGTAATGGGATGCCTATTGGAGCTTGAATGTTAAATTTTTTAAAGCTGGAAAATTAACATTTTGGTCAGTGCAAGAAATTTCTGAATTATCTTTGTATAAAAACTCTGTGACAGTCTGGGCCCTTGGTTTTAAGAAAAAGAAACCAAGGCTGAATAGCTTAGGCTGAAAATGAAAGTTCTGATGGATAATGGAAGGATATCAGCTCACAGAACTGCCAGGGAAAGCTGAAGAAAGAACTCAGCTAGGAGAATGGGCAGAAGCCAATCAGTCCAGGATGTGGGACCATCACTTCAGGACATTGCTGCCATTGCTAGACTTGACTGCTACTGGACACAGCTAACACCACTGGACCAAGCCACTTTTGTTGGTCCTCTTCTACTCCTTGATTCATTGCCTTGTGTATTTGGCTACAGTGGACATAGGACTCGTGATATTGTGATTTATAATAAGAAATATATATTTGGTTTTTTCTTGTTCTTGGCACAGAGCTCCTAAAACCCTTGGTAGTTCCTAAATGGTGAGAGTGGTAAAGGTGTCTTTTGCTATGTTAATGACATGACTTTTGGAAAGCACCTACTGACCTAGGGATGGGGGCTGTTGCCGGGGGAACCAACCACGTGATTCATTAGAGGGTTGGAATACTCAGTCCCACTCCTGACCTTTAGGGAGGGGAGAGGGGCTGGACCATAAAACCCAAAAGAATTGGGTTCAGAGAGCTTCCAGGTTGGTGAACAGGTGGAGGTGCTGGGAGAATGATGCATCCAGAGAGCATGAAAACTCTGCCCTTTCCCACATATCTTGCGTCTCTTCTCTCTGGCTGTTCCTGAGTTGTATCTTTTTATAATAAACCAGTAATCTAGTAAATAAAATGTTTCTCAGAGTTCTGTGGGTTAGTCTAGCAAAATAATCAAACCCAAGGAGGGGACCGTGGGAACTTCTGACCTATAGCCAGTGAGTCAGAAGCACAGGTGACAACTTGGACGTGCTTTTGGTGTCTGAAGCAGGAATGGAGCAGTGTTGTAGGACTGAGCTCTTAACCTGTGGGATCTGAGGCTATCTCTAGGTATGTAGTGTCAGAACTGAGTTAATTGTTTGGTGGTGTTGGGAGAAACACACATATTGGAGGGCTAGATATATATTGCTGGTTCAGAGCACATACAACATTCTATGGGGCAGAGTGTGTTTCCACCTAGCACCATAACTGAGGATTCAGTAGGCCATTGCACCATTCCATAACTGTCTTTGGGTAACGGGGTGCACTATAGGAACGTTGAACTCCATGGGCATTAGTGATATTGCCTTATTTCTTTTCTTATAAAGTGAACAACTTGGTCAGAAAACATATTCTACGGGACATAACTGTGTATACAATAATGCATACAGTAAGTCCACTAATGGATATACTGGCAGAATCATGATGGATGATGCAGATAAAACAAATGCATATTAAAAAATCAGAGTCTCTTCTGGTGAGAACAAATTGGTGCCCCTCCATAATGGGAGGGGTCTAATATAAACGATGTCTACGATCTTGTCTCCTGGGGGTACAGTGCCCCATCGGGATTCTGAGTAGTTGAAAGAGGTTATCTTTTGCTTTTTTTTTAATCAAATGGGAGCATTTGTCTCCCTCAGCAGATTATGATGACGCTGATAGAATGGGGAATACTCTGGAGACAAGGAGAAAGATGATATGGGAGAGAGAGGTTATGACTGTAGGAGTGGAGTCCTTCGAGGAGATGAGTAGGGATAAATCCAGCGTAAAGAGATGGGTAGGCAAAGACAGGACCAGGCAGGGACAGTGCATTCATTTCAACAGGAGGGAAGGGAGAGCAGGTGGGTACAGGTGTTTCTCATTTGCTCCTATTTTTGCAGTGAAATGAAGCATGAAGTTATCAGCTAAAAGTGGAGATGGGGAGAAGAGCTATTGGGGGAGATAACAAAGTTATTGAGGAGAGACAACATGGTATACAATAGTATCTTGAAAAGCAGGGAAGCAAATGTTCAATGGAAACATTGTATGATCGCCAGGCAGCTTGCACGATCATGAGTTTTCCTCTATGTATGTCTAGCTGCACACTGCAGGCACGGAGCTGGAAGAATCCTGGCTACCTCACAGAATTAGTGGAGAAACCAGGTGTGGAAAATAGGCAGCAACCAATGGAGGCTCAGCAGAAGGAACATTCAGGTCAGGGTGTGGCCACTGCCACTGGTGTACAATGCTGCTGCCACTACATATGGTTGCCAATGGACACAGGCACCATTGGATCCCATAGCCACTGCATATGGGTTCCAGAGCTACACAGCTTTGACAGCCACCACAGAGCTAACCTGACTTGTTCATGATTTAAAGTACTGGCTGGGGCTGGACCAGGATCACCACTAGCCCAAACAGAACCTTCTGTAAATTCCTCTGCCAGAGTTTTGCTATAGCAAACATACTAATCAAGGGTGACTAAAATGTGCATGGCACACCCTGGAGTTGAGCGGTGGTGTGAAAACAAACAGCAGCAGTCCTGGACTTGTGCATGTCCTTGATTTGGTTGCCAAGGTGTGGAAAGAATGAGAATCACTCATGTTTAGCTCTTCTGGACCCGCACAAGGGGGTTCCCTCAGACTGGGAAGGAGCTTTGGATCCTGGTCAGCAGTCAAATGAAAATGTCCAATACACTTCCATAGTTTAGATAAGTCCTTTCTTAAAATTTTATTTTATTGAAGTATAGGTGATTTACAATGCGTTAATTTTTACTGTACAACAAAGTGATTCAGTTATATATATATATACTTTTTCATATTCTTTTCCATTATGGTTTATCATAGGATATTGAATATAGGTCCCTGCGTAGGACCTTGTTGTTTATCCATCCTATATATAATAATTTGTATCTGCTAATCCCAAACTCCCAATCCATCGCTCCTCTACCTACCCTCCCCCTTGGCAACCACAAGTCTGTTCTCTATGTCTATGAGTCTGTTTCTGTTTCGTAGACAAGTTCATTTATGTCATAATTTAGATCCCACATATAAGTGATATCATATGGCATTTGTCTTTCTCTTTCTGACTTACTTCACTTAGTATGATAATCTCTAGGTCCATCCATGTTGCTGCAATGACATTATTTCATTCTTTTTTATGGCTGAGTAGTACTCCATTGTAGATACGTACCACTGGATAAGTCCTTTTAATCAGTCAAGCATAAGGCACAAACCTACCCTTAATGTATTGCAAGACACCTGAAGTAACAAAGTAAATCATAGAGAAATTCTTTAGACTGAGATATTCAGTCTTCTGTTAAAGTGAGTTGAGTGTGTCTTTAGCAGTTAGATGTTTCCCACTAAATCCTGGAATTGTGTTGCCCTATGTTGGAACGTTATTGTTTCTTCTTGGGAGATATGGGTGTCTTTTTGACCCAGATTTGTTCACAGAGGACTGGGCTGTGCCAGGAGGGATGATGTGCTTGACTTTTCCTTTTTCTTACTCCAGAGGAATGACTATGAAAAGTGCCAGGACTGGGCTTAGCTCAGTGTTACCTGGGCTGTTGTAGTGAAGACCCTCAATGGTCTTATTTAAGACTGAATAAACGCACATTTTAGAAATTGTTGATAAGTATGCTGATTGTTTGGGGAGCAATAGGGGCCAAATTGCACCATGTTCCTGAAGAAGATGATGTTTCCACTGTCACTCATCCTGCGGTGGGAAATGAGATGGGAGGGAGGATTTTACAGTCATTTTTTTGTCTGAAACTGGAATGGGGCCAGGTCTTTGGGCAGAGAAAGGCCTGGAGATTCTTATGGGGGTTGAGTTCCCACCTCCCCCCTTATCCCACCAAATGGAAACACCAAATGTGGGGAAATAGGCAGAGATGTGAAGTCAAATATAGGCCAGGGGACCATAGGAGTGTCTACGCTTACTAGCAGATGTGAGGTCACTTGGTCTCGCAGAGTCTTTGGTTAACAGTTCTGTTAAATGCTATAAACCTGCTCTTAGCAGTGCATTGGGCAACTCGAAGGGGGGCTCACACCTGAGTTGAAATTATATGGAGTGAGCAACAACAAGCCAAGAGGTAACCCGGAGGATTGGTGGAAGAGTTAGGTGTCCACCAGATTTGTAGAACACATTATCCTTCCTTGGGAATGCCCAGAAATTCCTTGACAGAAGGAAATCTGAAAAAATAAGGCATTCCCCCAAATCCACGAGATGTGGGCTTGGATTATTTGTGTTAGAGCTTTAAAGAAAAATGCCATCTTGAAGGTGAGAGAGCTTGGGGACATGGAGGTGACACATTTAATACATTCATACTTTTATTGAACTTCTACCACATGGCGGGCAAGATTTTTGAGCACGTGAGATAGACAATTAAAGAAGATACTCCCCAAACTCTGGGGAGGAAACTAGTCTAGTAAGTCACCAATCATAGTGCATTGCAATGTGTTTTATATAAACACCTAGCATGGGATCTCAGATTACCTTGTCATGGCAAGGGAGGTAAAGTCTCTAAAGTTAGGTCATACCCAACATCTAAGAGTTAGATTTCTTCGTCTTCCCCATCCTTGTCTCCTCCAGCAGATTTTCTGCAGCATTCACTTGGGCTGATACTGGCCATGGTGCAATGCAGCCACATTAGTATTCTGGTCATACTCAGAGCTTCCCCTTCCCTGGCTGTGATCTATGGCTATCTGCAGCTTTGGTGTTGCACTCACAGATGCACTCACAAGGACATCACGGGGCTGTAAGGGGACTTTCTACCCCCCAGAAGAGGATGTAGAGCAGACCCAGAAGTCTCCTTTGCCTTCGGGAGATCTCAGGGACAAGGGCCAGAGTTCAATATCAGTGAGGCCTGTGGAGGATCCTGCAAAGGCAACTTCCCTAATTTACAAAAGATAATAGCTGTCATTTATTGGGTCCCATTATGCAACAAATACTTTTCATACACCGTCTCATTTAATCCTCAACAGCACTGCAACTCCATGAGATGGGTGAAAAAAGTGAAGACCAGAGAGTTTAACCAAATTGTTCAAGGTCACAGCATAAGTAATTAAAAGAGAATCAGAATTTAAATTTTTATTTTTCTGAACCAAAGCCTTAAGACAGCATTTCTCAACCAGAGCTGAATTTGTCCCTAGAAGACATTTGATAATGTCTGGAGACATGTTTGATTATGAAGACGGGGAGGATGCTAATGACATCTAGTGGGTGGAAGTCGGGGATGCTGCTAAACATCCTACAATGCCCAGAACACCCCCCTGTTATGGGCTGAATTGTGTCTCTCCAAAAATTTATGTTGAAGTTCTAATCGTCAGTACCTCAGAATGTGACTTTATTTGGAAATAGGGTCGTCACATTTGTAATTAGTTAAGATGATGTCATACTGGAGTAGGTGGACCTCCAAATCCAATGTGACTGGTACCCTCATAAGATGATGGCTATGTGAAAATACAGAGACACAGAGAGAACCACGGGAAGATGGAAGCATGTATTGGAGTGATGCATTTCTCCAGGCATCGACAAGCCAAGGAATGCCAAGTCTTGCCGGTTGTCAACAGAAGCTAAGAGAGAGCCATGGAATAGATTCTCCCTCACAGCTCTTATAAAGAACCAACCCTGCTGACACCTTGATTTTGGATTTCTGGCCTCCAGAACTGTGAGAGAATAAATCTCTGTTGTTTTAAGCCAGCCAGTTTGTGGCATTTTTTCTTATAGCAGCTCTAGCAAACCAATACACTCTCACAACACAGAATTATCCGGTCCAAAATGTCAATATCGCCACCGCTGAGAAACCCTGCCTTAAGAGAACACTATGCTTCCCTGTTTTTAACAAGTAACAAGAGTTCCTGACCCCTTCCTTCTCTTTACAGGGGCCATGAACATTCTAGGGCAGGTTGGGAGCGCTTAGACCTATACCCAGAACAGGGGGAGAGTAGGTTGTTTTAGAGAGTAAAAGCCTACCTCTTAAAATGTTTAACACAGTTAGTCCATCTGGCAACTTAATTAGCCTTGATCCATGTTAGGAGTGAGTGGTCCCTGCTGGAGCTATGCTGAAGCATTGTGATATTGTTTTCATAGAGCAAGATACCGGGTCTCTTCCCAGCTTGGGCTGAAAATCTCTGGCTTTCAGTACTTGGCTGGGTGGTCTGAAGTTTCCTCTACAATGTCTCATTCTATTTTATTAGTCTCTGTTTTCTTTACAAGGCTTAGGACTGTGCTTTACTCCAAACCAAGGGTGGTATTTCTTGAGAACTGGAAAAGAAAACATTCCCCCAAATTGTAACCAGAAAAGCAGTGTGGTGGGAAGACCAATCTTCCTCAAGGCACATGAAACAAACCATCAGGGTAGTTTGCTGATTCATTATCTAGTAAAGTGTTACTGCCACAAAATGTGTTGTCTCAGAGCCTAGATAGCCCATTCATCTCTTGGGTGTCAAACCCATTTCAGTAATGAGCCCAGCATTTGCTTTGGTTTCCTCATGCTCTGGTATAGTAATTTGAATAATAAAGGTAATATTTCTTGCTTGAGCTTAGCGGGGCCTACCTTGCTCTATGAGCATGAATATTTCAAATGACATTGTGTATCCAGACAAAGACACAAAACGCAAAACACAGAACACCTGCCCCAAATGGTAGGTAGTTCGCATGGACATGGAAGCTAGTACCTCTCAAAACAGGTACAGAGACTTTAAAAATGGATTCTTTGTCTACTGAGGATAATTTGAGGTAGGTTCCATATGGTTCTACAATGAGCTGTGACTCATGAGAAATAGAGCAATGGTCAATGAGAAGTGGACTTTCCAGGAATGGTACTCCCAGATTCCTTAGAGAAAAGTGAAGACGACCTTGACCCTGTTAACATACACTGCATTGGAGAGCTGTTTCAGTTGGGTTGCCCAGGGCAAGACTGTGCCTTCTGCTCATTTGTGCACCTTCTCCCCATCTTCCCAAGGCCTTGGTGTCTAGTAGGCACTCAGTGATGTTGGTCATTGGCACTGAAACTGGTAGTGGGAAGACCTTGACATTTCCTTAGTTCATTCTGAGCCCATCTTCTAGCATCTCTATGCCTCAGTGTGTTTATTAGAAAAATAGGTGAGAATGGGACTCTAGGTAGATTTACAACATAGAGATGCTAAGGCAATGCCTTCTAGTATCATGATATGCCATTCCTTGACTTGGGCCATATTTTTTCTGATATATCATTTCAAGAAGCTTAACAACTTAATGCTTCCCGTAGGATTTTTATTTGCTTTTTCTTAGCTTTCATAATAGCAGGTTTTACATAGCAGGAAGCCTGAGATGAAAGCCTAGAGCCCTGGGTTTAAGGCCCAGCTCTGTCAACCAGCTGTGTGACTGTGGGGAAGTCACACAACTACTTTGGACTTTAGTTTGACCATCAACCAAATGGGAACGGGGTCTGTGTTGCCTATTTTCAAGGCTTCTGTGAGCAGCAACTTTGATAATGCATGTGAAAGGTGTTTGAAAATGGTAAGGCAATATTTAAAGGTCAAGTATAATTATGAGTCAATTTGGATTCATTTAAAAATTTTCACGATTTAATGTGATCATTTCCCTAGTCAGTCCTGTTTTTTATGGAAGGTACAACAGAGCAGTTTCCTGTGCAGTCTGATTGTGGTTTGTTTTGTTTTGACTTTATTGTTACCTGCTTGCTCTTCAGAATCCAGTTCCAATTTTACAATCTTGAGATTGGTTCTTTCAGTGAACATGTTTGGTTCTCATGGTCATTAATTAAGATGAGGACAGAGATTTATCACATACACAGTTGTCCGAGGCACAGCCTTTAAAAGTGCTACATATACTTCTTCATTTTAAGGTAAAACCTTGCGTTTGTGCCTGGGTTTAATTTATGGTTTAAAACCATTCCACTCGTTTGCAGCATTTGGCGGCATTTTCATGGTTAAATCTGCAGCTGCTGTGGAGCAATGAGGAGCACTCTTGAATGAGGGGGTTTCTAACCTGATGCTGGGAGTTTGGGCGCTTAAGAAAGTGCTGAGAGGTTTGGAGGGGTGGGCATTGCTGCAGCCTTGGTATTTTCTCTCCTCTGATCTTTCAAGGAGTGGGGTTGTGAGCCAGAATGGACAGGGGCAGCCACCTTTTGAGGCCCTCAGTGACCCTGGGGCATGAACCTGGAGCAGGGTGACGAGAGGAAGCAAGGTTGTGGCAATGTGGCTGCCGAGCCTTGTGGGCAGTGATGAGTGGATCCCCTAGCCAGGTCTCCCTCAGAGGGCAGCTGGGGGGCCCCTTTTGTAATTCTGACTGACATGGTCTTCAGTCCACCCATAGGGCCAGTGGGAGGCATTGAGTAATTGACATGGGGCCATGTCATCCACACTGGGATTTGGGATTCCTTATCCTATGACTTTCCTAGAATTTATTTCCCAAACTTTAGAGTCTAGATCATTCACCGACCCATGTTTATCTACAGGTGCAGAAGTTTTGGTTGATTTGAACAAGTGATTCATTGACTGAAATATATACTGGAAAATGCATAGGTGCTACAAGATGTTCAGAAATACAAACACAGGTCTGCATTATGCTTTCACATGAAAAACGTCTTTCACGTAAATTATCCCCACAGCTTTGTGAGTTAGGGAGGGTGTGGATTATAATGTCCTTTTACACTCAAGAAATTAGAGGCTCGGAGGTGATGAGCACAGATCACATCACTAGTAAACAAAGGAACTAAATCTCTACTTCACGTCTTTCATTTCATCAGGGCGCTTTCTTTTATGCCACAGGATCTTGGAATTGTTGAACCATAGGAAAGAAGGGAGAGGGTAAATCAGACAGAAGCTATCAGTTTTAATTCCAGTTATGCTTGAGTCAAATTATATAATTGGGTATGCTAGAGGCCAAGAGTTTTGTTTCATGTTATATTAGGAATTCCTCTTTTTTATCCTTTTTGGAATAGTGGCATTCAACTTTTTCTTTTTTTTTTTTTTTAAGATTGAAGACTTTCCCCTTTGGCCAAATGAAATCTGGTATAAAATCCCAACATATAATACTAAATTGAATGGCTGTAATTGAAGCAAGTGTGAAAACTTGCCTGTCCCACCTCCTCTTGCCCCTCAAAGTGGCCTGGAAATACCTTTGAAAGCTTGGAGAAGTGAGGATGGAGTCTTCAGATCAGATGGGCTTTATTCTCTCTCTCTTTCCTTCCTTACTCTTTTAGTTTTGTCACTTGTTTATGCTTTAGCTGTCTTCTCAAAAAATTACCTAAAGACCTCATGGCATTCTCCCATCTTGCCATTTGGCATGTGTGAAGAGTCTGCTTTCATTATCCCAAACAAAGCAGAAGTAGAAAGGCTAACCTTTGTATTACTCAACTGTTCTTTGTTTCTCTCATGACCAGAAAAGAGAGGGCACAACTTGTGGACCAAGGACACCCCCATTCTCGGACAGCAGGTCCACCAGCCAAGCCCTTGAAGCTATTCTGAACACTCAGCATCTCTCTGGGCATCAAATTCTCCTGAGTCAGTTGCTGCCCTGACAAAGCACTGAACCATGATCCAAGGTTCTCCAACTGTATATGGGCTATGGGTGCATTCAACTTCTTCTTGCCACCATCCACAGTGGGAGAGTCTAAGTCCTAAGTGCCCGATGCTAAATGACTAGACATTGCCTTTCTCTGCATAATTATACCATTTCCTGAAAGTCTTTGTAGGCCCTGTGAGGGCAAGGAATCCCAGTAAGTTTCTATAGTCAAGGGTCGTTACCCTACCTTGAACCAGGTGGTTTTCTGTGGAATTGAGAAGGAATCCCACAGCTTATTGGCCTTTAAGGTAGGCATTTGGGCTACCTACCTCTTCTCAGAATGGAACTTCTCAGTAAAGCAATCATTAATATAGAGATATTCTTGCAAACTATTGCTTGTATGACTTTTGTGGTATCTCCACAAAAGGTTTCAACATATCTTGATAGAGGGCCACAATTCCAGCTTTCTCCTTCTACAGGGAAAATACATGCACTTTCTTCACCCCCTTTCTTGATTGGGTATGGATTGGATCTGTTGAGACAGATCGGCCAGTCCCTTTCAAGTAGACACCAGGCATCTTATAGAATTCTGTCATATTTCTCACCCCTGGAGTGTATGCTTAAACAGGTAGGAGCAAAGCTCTGCTCTGGGAGGAGGTGGATGGCTCCATTTGCGTCTTCTGAGCCACGTGTTCCAATTCAGTTTTACCCAAGAAGTCTGAATTATGCGGCTCTTAGGCATTGTCACAGTTATAAACAGAACTGTGTTTTGTTCTCCACTGAGCTGTTGGTTCCTTCTGAGTATTCTCTTTCTGTTGAGAATTCTAGGGGGAAAGGATGAGAAGTGTGATTCAGGCATGAAAAATCTACCTCAAACCCTAACATTGCAAATAACCCAAGTGGATTCTAAAATTCCACACCCTCTGGGATGCATTCTCTTTGTTGTTGGATTTTGGAGTTCAGATCACCTTCAGTTATTCACTTTCAATTACTTTTTATTATTGCAAGGAATGACCACAGGCAGCCAGGGTGGTGTGTTTCAAACTATCTCAGGATCCCCCAAGCTATCTCTCTGACACTGGACAATTAAATTTTCCCATCCCAAGTTTCTTAAGGCCATGTGGTAACCTCCCAGCCATCAGACCCACCTTCCACTATTCTTTGTCTCACTAGGTTTAGAGGCCACATTTACTGAATGGTCACCTTGACCAAGTTCATGAATAAAAGAGAAACATCAAGGTGAAATGACCTAGCAACGTCAACCAGTGTAGACAAGGTCATTTGGAACAAGTATGCCATATTCCTCTCATCAGAGTTGTTTTTTCTTTGATGGATCTAAGTCATCCTTCTTTGAAAAATCTCATGAGCACTCTTTATTCCAGCAGTAAATACAATAAAATAGTAACATTGGAATCTCCCTAAGCCAGGGTAAGAGAAGCAGGTATGGCCATTGCTGGGTCAAAATTATGCCGTCAGGATGAATTCATGGGCTAGAATGATAGGGGAGGGGAGATACTGTGAACTCCCTCCAATCTTTAATTTCTGAACTCTCTCAACCTCTAAAGGAATCCTCCATCAGAGGAAATCCCCCAGTTCTCTAATTAGTAGGGGCAGCTTTCCCCTGGTTTTGAAGTAGCGAGCTGTCTGTGGTTCCTCCTTCTGAAGTCCCGTACCCCCTCAGTATTGTCACCCTCTTCCCCTCTCATGTGGTTCCCAGAGACACCCTCCTCTCTCCTTTCCCATCTGTCTGAAGAGGCTCCCATATCAATCATTTACCCAAATGATGAGTTGCCTCTCCCAGGGACAACTGCATTTTGATTTTTGTCCTAATTGTGGATTGACTAACCTTCTGTCCTGTTAAAGAAGTTCTGTTTCCTGTAAGTGAACTTATTATTTTGGAGAGATGAAGGATACTTTCTTGGAGTCCCCCACATTACAACAGTATGTCATTTGTTGGGAGGAAAAAAGCATCTCCCCTAACTCCTCCTTACTCCACCCACAAGGATGATCTGCTCCTCACTGACCTTTCCCCACAGCATCTTCAAATCCACCCTGAACTTCTGGATCCCAGAGCAGTCCTTGGCTTCACACTCCCTAAGCCTGTGTGTGCCTCATCAGGTGATGCCAGTCCCATAGCAGCCCCAAGTGGCGTTTAGAATGCCTGCATTGCTATAGGAGCAGCCCAGAGGTTCTTGGGTAGGCACTAACTGATGTGAACTCACATCTGTCTTTCCTGGAGCTTTGTGGCCACAATGGCTCCCTTGTGGGATCCTGCCAGCTGTCTCTGCCTGCGGGAAGCAGTTGCGAGATCCCCGACCAAATTAAATTCCCGGGAGACCAGATTTATAGGCAAGAGAAAAGCAAGTCAGAGCTGCTTATCTCTGTGCGAATTGTCCTCCAGGCCACGTTTCTCTGACCTGAATTGGAGGCAGGCATATGCTGGGTGCGGTTACCAAATGGGTACTCTACTTTAGCTGATGGATGAGTGATACGTAGATAGTGACTCATTTTGGGATTCATCCAGATGAGGCAGCCCCAGGTAAATGGAAGGATTGGTCATTATGTGATTCTAATAGCGAGTGTATCACCGAAGCTCTCATTCCGTCAGCCCTCTAAGTTACTGACTGCAGCTGGGCTAATGCATTGCCTCCGAGGAGCGTCTATTGACGTGCTGCAGAGGAATTAACTTTGACATAATGGAATTTTGTTTTCACCGCTGCTCATAAAAACAACTGCCTTGAGCAAATGAAAACGTGTGTGGCGATTTGTGTGTTTCCAGTAATGACTGTGGATGGACAGAGGGTTCTTACTGAAGGAAATGACATCCCCGCAGACCAGGGTTGGCTGATGAATGATTAATGCAAAGAAATGCTACCAAGATGCTGGTTTTAGCGAGATAAGAGAGAATGATCGTGCGGGCTGGAGGGTAGGGGAGGTGCCTGGAAAGGTGTGTTTCAGTCATGGGCAAGATGCCAAGGGGTCTGGCTGGTGCCAAAGACTTAGAATCCTTTCAGGGGAGAATGACCAGGGTCAGTGGCCCTGGAGATGAAAGAGGAGAGGCTTACTCAGAATCTTCCCTCCTGCTGCTTCTTCTTGGAGACCTTGACCATCCCTCTTAGGACAAGGCATGATGCTTTCCCTCAACACCCCTGCTCCTTTGCCCTGTGCATCCCCCCATCCGACACTTCTTTTTCGAGATTAACTGTCTTGTTTCTATTTCCCTACAACCCCATCCTCCATTTCCCTAATTCTCTGCTAACAAAATCCTTAGGACCACTGTCAGTTTGATCATTACTACTTATCTGTCTCTGGGTAACAGAATGTTTACTGGAGAGTCCCATGTGGGCCCCAGATTCTAATCTATTCGCCCTTACCCTCAGTGTTGTTCAGGTAAGGCTCTCAAAGGATTTCTGTACATGGCCTGGCCTGGAACTTGGTATCGTAATAAAATTCTGTGGTTGTCTTTTGAGATTCCATCTGT
Source organism: Neophocaena asiaeorientalis asiaeorientalis (assembly GCF_003031525.2). Classification (NCBI taxonomy): domain Eukaryota; kingdom Metazoa; phylum Chordata; class Mammalia; order Artiodactyla; family Phocoenidae; genus Neophocaena; species Neophocaena asiaeorientalis. The sequence continues at coordinate 1,147,100 of NW_020173691.1, forward strand.
CTCACCCCTGGCATAGTCAACTGTTCAGAGAAGGAATCTGGGTTACTTTTGAATATATTTTACAAGGTCATTATACTCTGTGCCAGGGTCAGAGTAATTCTAACCTCCAGAGGTTAGAATTGGTCCCTGTACCCACAGACGGGGGCCAACAGCTGAACTAGGACTCAGTGAAGGGCTAAGTTCCTGGGAGAGCCTGTGTCCTCAGTTACACTCTTCCCTGAGCTGTGATGAGTCTTGGGTAGGCTCACTTCTTCTGCCCCCAAGTTGGCAGCTTAATGGAAGTGCCCTTCACTGGGAAGAGAATAGAGTGGCTGATTAAGAGCATGGGCTTTGGTGTCAGACTGAACTGGATTGAACCCTAGCTTGGACACCTATTTGCTGTGTGGCCTTGGGTAAGTTGCTTAACCTCTCTGTGGCAGATTAAAGATGGCTGGAAATTCTTTCACACTCTCCTATCAAAAGATGGGGTCTGTTTCCCCTCTTGAATCAGGACTGGTCTCAGCCTGTTTTGACCAACAGGGTACATCCAAAGTGATGCTAAGCCATTCTAGGACTAGCCTTCAAGAGGATTAGCAGCTTCTGCCTTGGTCTTTGGGGTCCTGAGTTACCATGGAAGAAGTATGAATACCTGCTGGAGACAGAGTTCATGTGGAAGAGACCTGTGAGTGCAGAAGCCATGTTGGACGTCTGGCCCGGTCAAACCACCAGATGAACTGTGGCCCCAACTGACATCTGACTGCAACTGCATGAGAAGCCCCAGAGAGAACTGCCCAGCTAAGCCCCCATCAACTTACATGACCGTGAGAGATAAGAATCAATTGTAATTTTAAGCCACTATGTTTTGGGGTGGTTGCTTGTGCAACAACCGTAACCCTGTTGCTTTCTACCTTGTCATCAATAAAATTGAGGTAGTGATAGGACCTCCCTCACAGAGTGAATGTGAGGATTAAATAAGAGGTGATGCAGGGAAGTACTTAGCTGTGCTTGATACATATTTAGTAATTGGGCTGCATATGACAGACATTCAAAAATAATGTTGATTTTGAGTACCGTGAGGTTGAACCCCGATACATTGGATTCCGGGATAAAGGTTAAAGATCTGTGAAGTCAGAGGGCTTGGATCATGTCTGAGTTGATGGCATAGGAAATGGACTTTGGGAGGACTGGGCAGGCTTAGGTGGTCAGAGCAAGGAGCAGAGGGGATGGGGCTTCAGTTTGCCTTGAAGAGCAAGGGCCGGTTAAGCAGAGTGGTTTAATGACTGGTGACCTTGATGTATCTAAGAACATACAAAGCAAGAGGCCAGTTTTCATTTCATCAGTGCTTCCTGGACAGTACCTTAAGGAGGAAAAATGATTCAGAGCATGGGTATTCAATAAAATTGTTATTAACCATCGTATTCGATACTGGTAGTGTACATTCTCTGATATTAAGGAGGAATGTGAGTCAGCGTACCTTACTGGTTACTTTAAGATGTGGTCTATGGCGCTGTTCGCATTTACAGGGGTGCTATTGGTGTTTGTTAGGTATCTGGGGCTTCTCTGGTAAGAACCACCTACAACTGGGGCCGAGTTAAAAGCGCATTAGAAAAAAAAAAAGTGCATTAGGCAGGCTTGTACAATGCAACGCATTTGTTCTCAGTCCATTTGTTTCAGATTCAAAGTAGTTTTGGCTCTTCCTTCCATATGAATATCCTTCCTCTATATAATGATAGTGGTTAAGAACAAAATGGGCTTATCGCAAAGCAAAAGAGGTCAAGTTAAATATGACCAGAATGTATTCTTTTTCTTTCCTCTCTCATTGAAAAAGAGTTTTAGATGTAACGGGAGGAAGAGAATGGCATTTACAGTGTGTTCTTTTGATCTTAAGTCTTATTTGAAAGAACCGTGGAAACTTATTTTTCTCATACTCATTGCAGTACTCTCACAAACCCCAGCCCATCTGCCTGCCCTAATGAGAAGATTAAAGACCTATTAATGCCACTTGTATTGTTTCTAAGCAGTAGGTGACAGGAGAGCTAAATATTCCCAGTTGATGTGATGGTTCTCAAGGCACGGGGACAAAATGGCTGCAGTGACCTTGCTTTTTTTTCAATTAATTGGACCAGAGATAAAATCTATATTGTTTCTGAAGTGTTGCGATCCACAGAAAGAGGATGAGAAATTGTTTTGCCTGTGTCACTGGGAAAAACAAATGAAACACATTGGGAATTCAGATATGTCCTCTCCAAGTCTCATTTTTCACTCAACCCCTTCAATGCTCTTATTTGATAGCAAGCCTTCGTTTGGAGAGCTGGCAGTACAAGGGCAGGGCTAGTGATTCATGGGCTTATTTGCTTGTGGGTAGTATTGTTGACAAGTAGTCTATTGAATAACAATTACCCATATGACACTGTGGTGGGTGCTAGAGGGGTTATAAAGAGGCATAAGGTGTTCCTGCCTTCAAAGATTGTAGAATCTTGTTTGGCAGCAAAACATCTGTGCATTGAAAGAGATCGGTACTTGAGAGCAAATACTAAGTGCGGGAGGGTTGAGTTGCCTCTCACCTCTGCTCCTCTAGGATTCTAGGGGCTAGAGAAATCATTAAAGCAACACTAGTTAAATGGGAAAGGATATACTCATTTATTACTCTGGGTAATAAACCCAAGCGTTGCTTCTGGTGAGTTGTGTTGGGGAATATGAATTCGATCTGAGGTCATGGTGGGATTCATTTCTCCCACCCCAATATGACTGGACCTATACAAGTGATTCTAAATGCTCTTACCAACAAGCTGAATGACTCACGTGTGTATACTGCATGGGGACAGGAAATGGAGGAGAAACTGTCACTGACCATAGGAGTCGAAAAACAACAATGACAGCATCAACAGTGGGCCTGGTTCCTGATTCTGAGGCACAGTTAACATGCTTCCTCGTAAAACATGGGCCGTTGAATGTCAGCCTTCAATCAGTCAGATTGTAACTCTTCTTTTTCAAAGGAGCCATTAGAGATAGAGTTTGGAATTGCTTCTTCTAACAATTGTCCACATAGGGAGAGAGCTCTTGAGGAGAAATCCCTTAGAAATATGAGAAGACGGGGAGAAATAGTTCTCCAATAATGTGTCAAATGTGTCATCCATGATAGTTGGGAAAGAAAGCTCTAGGCTGGCACAGGGGTGAAGACACACTGGGGAGGTCTTGTGGTAAGGTTGGTTTTGAGATGACTTGAAGGTGAGGGCAGAGGGCACAGGTCTCGCAGGTGGTGGGTGAGGACAAACAATGAAATGGTGTGTGAAGCAGTGAGGAGAGCATTGCAGCTGGAGGATAGAGCAAGAAGCCATGGAAACCAAGTGGATGTGTTTGGATTTGCTACTCGATATTTACCCTCCAGTATTTGACGGAGCTCCTGGGAATAGGTTACTTGTAGAAATTGCAGAACTTCTGGGACTCTACCATCACAAAGATAGAAGGGACCTAGCAGGGAGGACAGCTCCCATCAGCAAATATGGCCATACTATTGTAAAGTTCCCCTTCTATGGCTTACAATAAGGCAAAACCTTTTTTTTTTGGAAAAAGAAAGAACTTTCCAGCAACATGAACCCTGTATGGTTTTCTCATATGATTGATTTACTGTAGAAATCTTCCCTTTTATGCCTCTCCTAAGAGGCTGGGTGGTTATCCAGCCTCTGCTTGAACTGTTGGAGAAATCTCACTACTTTTATAGGCATCTTTGTTCCACTTCTCCTTTTACAGAACACTCCTCTTGCCCTGAAATTTTTCTTCCTATAATTTCCAAATACTGGTCCAAAAATAATACAGAAAAAGTCTTTTTCCATAATGCAGCTCAGCTCTTCAAATACTTCAGGATGCTGCTTCTTAGACACCTGTTTGCTGTGGTCCACACCCTCAGTTCCATGCATCTCAAATTTTGTTAACACCATCTTAGCTTTTCATCTTCTCCCCTGGGAACCATGACCTTCAGCAATTATTCAATCTCATGAGGACCTCCAGCAAATTAATCTTACTCTCTTTTCACTGCCCCTCACCCTTTTGATGCCCTCTCTTCACTTCTTACCCAGCTGAAACTATGATCATTCCTTATAATCACTCATTTATATGTACCTTCTGTTCCCTTGCCCCTCTGCCACTTCATGGTTTTATTAAAACTACAGCCCTGGTTAGATCTCTCTCTCCATCTGTTCTGCCACCACACCTGGAGAGGTGAGTGTTCCTGGAGAAAATCACAACCTTGATGCCTGGTCTGACTTTATATTCATGACCATGAGCTTCAAATGAGACCTTAATGCTACCCAGCATCATTTTTATAGTATATCTCCCTGGTCCATTTACTCTCTCACGTTCCTAGATGGCCATTTCATCATTTCAAACCTCCCACAAATCCTCTTCCATCCTCACTCTCACCTGCTGACCTTGATTCCTGCTTTACTAAGAAACTGAAGCACGTAGAAGAGGATGTTGGCAGATTTTTACCTCCACATTCTACCTGCCTGCCGGCCTCTGCATTCATACCTCTGCCTTCCCACTGCCTGGTCGCTTTAAGTGATCCTATCTGAAGCTGACTACATCCTATCCTCTCTCACTGTTCAAGGTCATCGCTTCAGCAGTTCTCCTCTTCTTCTCTATCATCTTCCCTTCCTCTGCTGGATGCAAACAGGCTGTTATTTCTCCCATTAAAAAAAAAAATCTCCTCTCCATCCCACTTCTCCTAACAACTACTTCCCTAATTCTTGCTTCCCATTGCAAGAAACTTTTCTAAGGAATTCAAAATCAAATTCAGAGTCTAAACTCACCATCTCCAATTCCTCTTCTCACATTTTAAAAAACTCGCTCAAATCAGGCTTTGGCCAGTATCTACCCCCAGCAACCCTATGTTGCTAAGTTCAGTGGTCAATGATCAGACCTTATCTTACTTGACAATCAGGAGCATTTGACACTGTTGATTATTTTCTTCTTCCCCCCACCCAGCTTTATAGAGATATAATTGACATACAACGCTGTTCAATTTTAAGGTGTATAACGTATTGATTTGATACATTTATATGTTGCAAAATGATTGCCAACATAGCATTAGCTAACACCATCATTCCATCATGTAATTACCATTTCTTTTGTGCGGTGAGAACATTTAAGCCTTAACTCTTACAACATTCAAGTATATAATATGGTATTATTAGCTATAATCACCATGCTGTACATTAGATCCCCAGAATCTGTTAATCTGTAACTGGAAGTTTGTATTGTTTGACCAATATCTCCCCGTTTCCTCCACCACCCAGCCCCTAGTAACCACTACTCTACTCTGTTTCTGAGTTTGGCTTTTTCAGATTCCACACACAAGTGATGTCATACATATTTGTCTTTCTCTGTCTGACTTATTTCACTTAGCATAATGCCCTCATGGTGCATCCAAGTTGTAGCAAACATCAGAATTTTCTTCTTTCTCATGGTCGGATAATATTCATGATCTATCTATCTTCTTTTATATGTTGATGGACCTAGGTTGTTTCCATATCTTGGCTATTGTGAATAATTTTGCATGAACATGGGAGTAAAGATATCTCTATGAGATCCTAATTTTAATTCCTTTGGAATATATACCCTGAAGTGGGATTGGTGGCTCATACAGTAGCTCTATTTTTAATATCTTGAGAATCCTCCATACTGTTTTTCATAGTGGTTGCACCAATTTACATTCCCACCAACAGTGCACAAGGGTTCCTTTTTCTCTACACCTTTGCCAACACTTATTATTTCTTTCCTTTTTGATGATAACCAATCTAACAGATGTGAGGTGATATCTCATTGTGGTTTTGATATAAATGTCCCTGATAACTAGCCATGTGGAGCACCTGTTCATACATCTGTTGGCCATCTGTATGTCTTCTTTGGAAAATTGTCTGTTCAGGTCCTCTGCCCATTTTTTAATCAGGTTGTTTGTGTTTTTGTTATTGAGTTGTATGAGTCCTTTATATATCTTGGATATTAAGCCTTTATCAGATATATGATTTGCAAATATTTTCTCCCATTTGATAGGTTGCCTTTTCATTCTGTTGATTGTTTCTTTTGCTGTGCAGAAGCTTTTTAGTTTGACATAGTTCTACTCGTTAATTTTTGCTTTTGTTGCCTTTGCTTTTGGTGTCAAATCCAAGATATTTTGTCCTTTATACAAGGAGGGAGGACCACAAGGGGGCTTTTCCTTGTTATGGCCAGTTGCCTGTTTCCCGCTTTTAGATGTGTGAGGATGTGATGCTTGGCGCTATGACAACCATCTTATGAAGCTGAGGGAAGCTCAAAGAATCACAGATATCCCAACCCAGTGTCTGTGTGTGGAGCTTATGAGCCAATCCTGGCATTACCCACCTGCAGACTTCTTGTGATAAATAATAAATATCCTTAGGTCTAAGTCATTGTTAGCCTAGCTTTATGTTACTTACCGCCAAATGCATCTTAACTGATATATTTTCCTTTTCTTCATTTTTTATTATTAGAGATTGTATGATCAGAATTCCATTGCTGACTCCCATTTTTGGAATCCAACTTAAAAAAAGACATATTCAATGATAAAAATCATATCCATCTATTCCTCTCAAATTTCCTTTCTAGATTCTAGGAAACTTCTAGGCCCATAAGTAACTAAATAGTTATCAAGTGCCTATAGTACGTCAGGTATTGTGTGAGGAATTGGAGAAAAAGCGATGAACAAGACCGACTGTTTGCTGCCTTGCAGTCTCGTGGGCTTTATTGTCTTTTCCTATTTTGAACTCTCAGGTGATATAGTTTGTTTTTCCCAAGTTATTTGCCACTTACACATTTTGTTCCTGTTTTTCCTCTTGATCAGAATGACACCAGAGTCACAGTTCCCACTGTTGCTACTTCTGCTTCCAGAGAGATGCAATGATCAGTAAAACAAACGTGGAATTTATCCGCTGCGCTCCATCTACATTCTCAGTGGGACAGAGGGGAGCACGGGGCGGAGGCACTGACCTTGCACATCAGCACTGTGTCACCCAATTTCCTTCCTGTCGGAAGTTCAGAAGATTAGAGGAGCCCTTGGCCAGGCTTGGAATCTATTTGGTTTGTTATCTTTGATTACTTGGATTGCTTTCTCCCAGAGAAACCAGACTTTCTTGTTTAAAGAAAAAAACAAGAAAGCTGAAAAACCTTACATTGGCACATCAGAATCTTCATGCCATTATCTGGATGGCAACTGCATCTCTCTAAAGCCATGCCGTGGCTGTAGATTTGACAAGGCAGAAACAGATGGCCTGGGTTTCCCTTGAAATATACTGATGAAGAGAAAAAAGTGACTTGGCCCCTTATCATTTAGATTATGCCAAATCCACACATGCAAGGGACTCTGGATTTTCGGCCTGAGCTCCAAAATGGGCAAAACAGGCCCGCCCTGGCCTATGATCTCTGATACTTGTGGAGCGGAGTGTTTGTCCAGAACATTCAATTAGTGGCCCACCTCCCTATCCACGGGGCCAGTCTGCCATGTACTGTCATTTATTTCTTTCACTTTGCTAACTCCTTCCCAACGGGCTACACCATAGGGTTGGTGGATGTTCTCAAGGATCTCTCTCTTGCTTCTCCTTTTCCTCCTGTCTCCTTTCATTCTTCCTTTTTGGAACTCCTTAAGATATAGAAATACTATACAGGCTACTTAACCAAGTGGACAGTTCTCACCTTCTTACTGATTAATCATGAACTTCTGCAGCTAGAAAGGTCTGGAAATGTTCTTCCCACCTCCGCCTCTCCTCAGACAGCACCTCAGTCAGATCGTAGAGATGAGGACCCTACAGCTTTGTCTATAAACACAACTCAGAGCATAATAGTATCCCCTATTGGGAAACATGTCCTGACACTTAACCTCAAATTTTTACAAGTCCCATTTTCCTTAGTCTATCTTCAGTGAAGCCGGTCTCTGTATTTACCTTTAATGTACTTAAAGGACATTTAAAACTCACTCTATAGCAGTGGTCCTCAACCAGGGACAATTTTGTCCCCCACAGGACATTTGGCAATATCTGGAGATATTTTGGGTTGTTACACTGGGGTGGTAGTGTTATTGGCATCTTTATGGTTTTATTAGATGCTGCTAACCTAATCATCCTACAGGGCAGAGGACAGAACACAACAAAGAATTCTCTGACTCAAAATGTCTATAGTGCTGAGGTTGAGAAATCTCACTCTATAGTAAACAAAGCTTTAATTCTTTCAGAAATTAAAAGAATGTGTAAGCCATCATTAAAACTGAAATAAGGCTTGGTCACTTAATGGCTATGTAGCTGTAAACTCTCTGAGCTCAGATCCTTCCTCTATAAATGGAGACATTATTCTTGTTGCACGTGTTCCGTGGTGAACTCATGTATATGACCTGTGCATAGCAGTGTCTGCTATTTATGGACATTCAAAAAGTAGTAGTAGGAACTTCCCTGACAGTTCAGTGGTTAAGGCTCTGCACTTCCAATGCAGGGGGCCTGGGTTTGATCCCTGGTCCAGGAACTAAGATCCCACATGATGCGGTGTGGCCAAAAAAAAGTAGTAGTAAAATATTACTGTAGGAAAAAATTTACTTCTTAATTTGCCAGAGACAATCAACATCAAAGGCCTCTGAGTACACAATAACTTCAACAATTCCTCTGGGCATTTAAAATTTTGCGTTGTTTTTCCTGGTAACAGGGAGTCAGTTAATGAGGAGACTGCAGCTTGGGTTGTGTTCCACGTAGAATGTCTTGATTACCCCAAGCCTTGCCTTTCCCTCACCTATCTTGGCTTCCTGTACACATCCTCATCCTCTGGTCCCCTGTTGTCTCGTTTTAGATTATTCGCTGAATCTGTCTCCTCAGAGTGGGAAAATGGTAAAATTGCTGAAGCTTGAGTTGGCCTCTAAGGACTAATGCTGCTCACCTTTGTCCGGTAGGGGAAAGAGAGAGGTATGTTTCCTTGTCATAGGAAGTATCACAAAATGATCTCAGGATTCTGGAGACCACCTGAGTGCTTTCTGACCTTTAACCTAAAATTTCGTGATTTAGCAGCTCAGATAACCAGGAGGCTGGTTCTTACCGCAACCACATAATAAGAATAAGATACTCTCAAGAACTGAGTGATCCAGAAGGCTGTCCCTGAGATGTCTGAAGTTCTCCATGTCCCACTAGTGGAATAAACCGTGCTATGCCTTAGGCAGGCTCAATGGTATTTCTACTTCTCCTAGAACTCCTCACTTGGAAAAATTCAGGTTTCTTTGGGGCCGATCCATAGTGCTGGTGAGGACTGCATATGGGAACAGCTTGGTGGAGTGGCATCTGGTGTATCTTTGTACCAGAAAAGCAGCTTGGTGTCCTCATGTGAGAGATGCGAAATAGCTCTATGGGATATTTGGGAGAAAATGATTTGAACTGGTCCTGAGCAAGCCCCTCTGATGGCCATATAGAGCACATGTTCACTGATGGTTGGGCTGTGCTATTTCTAGAAGATGCTTTCCTGTGAGGACCCAGGCCATTCTCCTCGTACCAGAAATGTCTGTTTTCTACATGGCCTCCATGTGACTCAGTTTGATTAGTTTTAACCCAATTCAAACAGCTATTGTTCAAGACTATGATGAGTAGGGTTCTGAACCACCAGAAGGAGGGATATGAGTATGGTAGAGTCCCTGCTTCCCTCAAGTAGCTGACATTTGGTGGGAGAGATGTATGCATGAAGTGTGGGGAGACAGTAACTGAGGGGCAAACAAAGTGTAAGTGGAGCCTGCTTGTGATGGGTGAGGAAGGAGGTCAGGCAAGCTTCGTGGAGGACGCATTTCATGGTACCGTTCCAGGATCAACACAAAGGCAAAATCACGGCATGCGGAAATTTGCCTTCCGAGTATTTTCATCTCCCCTTCACATCCCTTGCAGCAGGCTTCTGCTTGCCTAGCAAACCTCCATTCTCTCTCTCTATGTTCCTTAGTAGAGGAACCCCTGCTATGTAGCTGGGCTCAAGGCAACTTGGAATATGAAACCATATTTCCCCGCTTCCCTGGCAGTTAGGTATATTGCTGCCAACTCTCCAATGATTTTATGAAGATTTAGAAGGGAAGAGCCCTGGGACAGAGCGCTGAGGAAAAACAGCAGAAAGGGCATCCAAAGGAGGAAGACTCACTAAAGAAGACTGAAAAGGAGTAGGAGGGACAGAGGAGGAAGGAAGGAGAAGCAGAGTGATTTGGTGTCATGGAAACCAAGAGAGGGTAGAGTTTCAAGGAGAGAGGGGTCGGCAGTGCCAAATGCTGCAGAAAAGTCTCCGAAGAAAGGCCTGAATCATAGTCTTCGGTGTTTCCTTTCAAGCTTAGACTGAATATCTGAACTCTTGGAGCAAAGAAACGTTTTTTGGTGGTGAATTCAGAAATAGACAAAAGGTGCTCTGGGAGGGAAGAAGCTCAAACTGACCCGAGCAAAAGGTAACATCCGAAGTTTTCCTGTTGCTCTGGATTCCCGCTGGACTGTGTTTCTTACTGGATAAGTCGGGACTGTGACGTCGAGAAATACCAGAGTCGCTCTTGCTTTGCTGGCAACTATTGAGAGCTGAGACTTTTCAGTGTAAGTCCCTAGTAATTTGAAAATTGAGGCAGGTAAAAGATTAGTATTATTTTATAATAATAATTTTTTACTTGCTTATGATTATGATAAGGCAAAGCTTATGATTATTACTTTTTTAATTTTAATAAAAGAAAGCAGGATGGAAGACCAACTACTTTAGAAGTTTTCTGACACTGTTTCAGAAAAGCACCAGAAAATATGTTTTTTCATTTATTTTTGCAAAGTCACTGGCACATTTTCTTTAAGAGAAGACCATCCCACCCCACCTTTGTGCGGGCAACTATCTGTCTGCTTCTGCATTTGAGAAAATTTGCTCTGCAAAGAAGAGAAAGTAAGGTGTGCGTGTGTGTGTGTGTGCGTGTGTGCACACACGCACGTATGCACATGTCCGTGTTCATGCATTTGTGAGTGTGTTTGTGTGTTCGTGTATGGGGATGAGATACACGTCAGAGCTTGGGTCTCTACGTCCCCACTTATTTTGTAGACGTACATTCATTTAACTTTATGAAAATCTTTTCACTTTCTCCCAAGAGCTTATTCAGTTGGCCTAAGTAATACATTTTAGCAAAATAAAAGCCCCATCTCCTTCCCTTTCTGACTCCAGCAAAGGGCTGCCTCTGTGGTGGTTCATGGGAGACGTGATGACCCTTCCCTGGAAGCCAGAGTCCTAAACCAAATTTATTCTCAAAGTCAAATGTGTGCCTCCCTTGTGGGCAAAGCCAAAGGTGAGAAGAGGAAAATGGAGGAGTAATTCTGTGGAAACACTGACAGCCACTGGGGAAGGGGTTCTGCATGTACTTAATTCAGATTTGCAAAGCACTTTACAGTTTATGCAGACTTGTTACATACTAAGTCATTTGATGTTCACAACAATCCTGAGAAATATATTTGATTATTCCAGGAGGAAATCAAGACCTAGAGAGGCCCTTGAACCTATAAGTGGAAAGTCAGCCATGAATCCGTGCTTGGGGTCCGGGCCTAGGGCTCTTTTCAGGATCCCACCCCAGTCTCCCCTCCTTATATTTGCACATTCACTCTCCATGGGCCTCAATCACATTTATTCACTGTCTTCCACACAGAACTTACCTTCTTTGATTCAAAGATGTTCATGTCACCATGCCCCCACCCAGCCCTCCTTCTAACCTGTGTTAAACAGTCTCTCTTCTACTCTCATTGCCCTTATTTGATGGGGAATTTCTCCAAGCCTGGGACTTGATCTCAGGGTGGTAATTACGGGGTGGTAATTAATTTATTCATTCATTAAACATTTCGTTCAGGTTTCAGGGAACCAATAAATCTCATCTCTCTCCTCCTCCTATGTGTTTGGAACCCACTGAGAAGTTGACATAGGAACTGATATGAAGATAAAAATATCCCTTTTATTACTGAAAAAACCGATGGGAGAACATAGCTTTGGGTCAACAACCAAACGCCTTCCTGCTTAATTAGAAGGACTTACCCAGTCCTCACAGCTGGACCCTCACAGGCCTCCCCCACGGGGCAGGCTCTGAGTGCCAGGTAGATTGTGGGCTGGGAGGCAATCTTCTTGAGGGCAGACTCACTCAGAGAAGAAAGCCTAGGAGGTTCCGAGCCGAGCATGCTGTTTATTCTAGTGATGCTGGGGGCGTTACTTTAGTGGACCACCATCTGCACAGGAATGTGAGGTCGGGGAACTCAGGATTCTCCCCAAACAATTCATTACACATCTACAGATATTAGCTGAGCCCAGACGCTATTATAGGGGTTGCAAATACAAAATCGAATAGGACTTTGTGCTTCTTGTCATATCGCAGCCTCCTGGGGGAGGTGGGCAGATGGATCATTTATTACAGGACTGCGTGATGAGTGCTAGGAAGGATGAAGCAAGGCAAGGGGCTTCCACATCCGAATCCTGAAGGAGGTGGTGCTTGAGCTAAGCTTCAAAAATAGAGGAGGATTTGACAAGCTGAAGGAGCGGTAAAAGAACATTTGGCCAAGGGGAAGCACGTGCAAAGCCATGCGACGCTAATGGCCCACCTGGGGAACTATGAATAGTTTGGGATGGCTGATGAGGGGTGTGTGTGTGTGTGTGTGTGTGTGTGTGTGTGTGGTGGGGATGTGAAGGGAGTGAGAGTGATAAGGGAGGGGTTAGAAGAGCAAGGCAGCCACCAGCCCCAGAAGGGCCTTTTCTGCTTTGTTTGCTAATGATACACTGAATTTCCTGTGAAAGATCACCTTCCTTCGTAACATACGCTTCAGATGGTTTTGAGCCATTCTGACACTGTATTGTTGAAGGACAGTCCCAGGAGTACTGTATGAGCTCTAGACGGGTGTTGTAATCTTCCAGGATCATGCATTGCATTGTAATGTTCCCATCAATCAATGTGCAAGAGAGTGTTGGTGATGGAAGAGACTCTGGGGAAAAAAAAGTAATGTTTAGTACAGAAAAGAGTAATATTTAGACTCCTCATCTGCAAATTCAGAAAGAGCTTCCAGGGACTTCCCTGGTGGCACAGTGGTTAAGAATCTACCTGCCAATGCAGGAGACACGGGTTCAATCCCTGGTCCGGGAAGATCCCACATGCCACGGAGCAACTGAGCCCATGTGCCACAACTACTGAGTCTGCACGCCACAACTACTGAAGCCCACACCCTAGAGCCTGTGGTCTGCAGTAAGCGAAGCCTCTGCAATGAGAAGCCCGTGCACCACAATGAAGACCAGACCCCGTTTGCTACCACTAGAGAAAGCCCGCGCGCAGCAACAAAGACCCAACACAGCCAAAAATTTAAAAAAAAAAAAAAAAAAAAAAAAAAAAAAAAGAAAGAGCTCCCAACTTCCTTATGAGCTTGAAAAGACGAGCAGTCCACCCCCTTGAGCACCAGGGGGAGAGAATTTTCTCTTCTTCTGGGTCAGATCTATCTGCTCAAATTCAGCATAGATACAGGCCCCAAATCCCTCACCCTCAATTCTGAAATCCAAAGAGTTCCGAAAGCCAAAAGATTTTTCACAAATATTTATTACCATGTTTTACTAAAAATATTTACACGCTTGAGTAAGCGGCTCTCCGTAACTAACTGAAGTGCTTCTTAACACACACAGAGGAAATAGTTTATATCTATTGCCTTTCTAAAATCTGAAGAAGGCTGAATTCCAAAGCACACCTGACTCAAAGGATTTTGCAAAAGGTTCTGAGGAGCTGTACTGTGGGCTGGCCTTGATTCTGAAAGGCATCAGGAGGTACTGAGGAGCTTTAAGCAGAGGAGGCACATGATCAGGTCTGCAGTTTAGAAAGAGCCCTGTAGCATCAATGTGGAGGGCCAGCCCAGATGCCTGAACCCCAGTTGGGAGAGTAATTATCCAGGTAAGAAATGATGAGATGATAGGAACCAAGAGTGGGAGGAAGGGCTGCAGTGGAGGGGCAACAAGACTGCTCAGCAAATGTGATTAGGGAAATGCAGTGGCCCTGAGGCCTGCTGTGCTCTGCTCTTCAAGTGGCTCCCTGGTGGGACCTGGACCCTGAATCCTCGCAACACTGCTGAGGAGTGACAGAGGCTGGCCAGGGATCCTTGTGGGTCTGGTGCATTTGTGCTCTGTCCTAACCTGCTGTCTGCTATTAGATGACAGCACGGGGTGGTAGTGAAGACCCTTGGATTTAAACCCAGTTCCTCACTTACGACCTCTGGCGTCTTTGGCAAGTTACTTGACCTCTCTAGGGCACAATTACCCTGTCTGCAAAATAGGACTACTACTAGTACTAGTACTATTAGTACAAGTACTATTACTACTACTACTGGTACAACAACTACTGGAACTACTATTACTACTACCTGCTTCACAGGGTTCTTGTGAGGATTAACTGGAACCATGCAAGTGAAGTCCAAGTGCTCAGTGAAGGTCAACCACAACCATTACTGGTTTAATTCAGACACCTCTGTCTTCCCATTCCCTCCCAGTTCATGGTCCCTGTTCAGAGCCCTCTCTTCATCTGTGGTCCTGGTCCCTGATGAACTTGCATCATTGCTGGCAGGATCTGTTCAGAACATAGAGCTCCCCATCCAGCATGGCATTTCTTTGCCATTAGGGAGACCGAACACCTCATGCATCTTTTAAAAATGCAAACCCGTCCCGATGACAGGTGCAAATAAAAAAAAAATAATAATAAAAACAAATAACAAAAACAAGTCTTGAAAAATTCAAGTGAAGGATGATTACATATTGATATTTCAAACTAATCAAACTAATTGAGAAATGTTGCTGTTGTGACAGTGTCATAACGAAGCAGGAAAGACTTGGAGATACAGCTCTAGAATGGAGACGCTGAGACATTTTACCCCAGAACTGCTCCCACCAGACCCTTTGCTCTTGTTGACTCAGGCCTTCGGTGATGAGGGGACGATTGTGGAAGGCTCAGAGGGATGTGCTGTTTTCAGATTCATCATGATTTTGCCTTTTCTGGTTATAAAAGCATTATATGGTCATTTGAGAAAAATTGGAAAATGATGAAAAATAAAGATAAAAGTTGACAATATTTCTTCCATGCAGAGATAGGTACAGTTAACATTAAAGTTTTAAAAAATTGAAGTATAGTTGATTTACAATATTGTGTTAGTTTCAGATATACAACAAAAGAATTCTCATATACATTTTTTTAATCTAAAAAATAATACACAAATGAATCTATATACAAAATATTAACATTTTTGATTATTTTCTTGAGATGAATTTTTTATTTCGCCACAACTCCCCACTGACCCTTCAAGCCACAGTCACACATGCAGGACTATGTCTCTTGGAGACCAAATACCCAAAGCCCCTTCTGTCCAGGACACCTTTATCCCTCCTCACCCACTTTCCCCAGATCCACCCATCCTGCCCCTCTCAGCTCAAATGTCACCTATTCTAGCACTATTTCCCCAAACCCCACCCAAGATGGAGAATTCATGTATTTCGCATGGGCTTCTATGATATCTTGTGTCTATCTCTATCTTCGCATTTATATTGTTTTTACTGATCTGTTTAGATATCTGCTTACTCCATTAGACTGGACATATTTGTGTCTTACTCATTTTTGTTTTCCTGACACCTAGAATAGTGCCTAGGGCATAATAGGTGAAAAAAGGAGTGAATGAACTTAGGAGAGAAATTGGACTTGTTTTGAAAGGCTCCAAGGGTTAAAACTAGGACTAGTGGTTAGATACAACGGAAACTAACACAACATTGTAAATCAACTATACTTCAACAAAAAGTTGTTTGTTTTGAAAAAAAAACAAACAAAAAATAGATACAATGGTATGACAAATTTTGTTCCAGTGGAAGACAAAATTAGAGAATATGAAAAGGGAATGGGCTACTTTGGGAGTTAGTGAGTTTCTGGCTGCTGAAGGCTTGGCAACCACATCAGAAATACTGTAGAGCATGATCAACCTCTAAATTAATTAATGTTAATCTAGAGGACTTTTAAGGCTCATTCAATATTGAGATTCCCTAGTAAGTCATAAAATGATGTAATTTGGGATCAGAAATTCCAAGTCTTCGTAGCCTTGACTAAGGTCTGGCCCTTAGGTGCTCATAGATAAGATGAGAGGTCTCACTTCAGTTTTTATGGGCAGAGGATGGAAGTGGAGGGTGGCACTAAAGGGCCTTTATATCCTCAGTGGATCCAGAATCTGCCCGTTTTCTGGGAACCACATCTTAGATCCTTCAGCCTGAACCATTCCTCCAGGGTCCATGCAGCTACCCACTTTTGGAGCTTGGAATTTTGCTCTTGGGTCATCTCACCTTCATGGTTATAATCTAAAAATATTCAGTTTTGTACATTGACAATATAGTTTCAAGCTTGCTGTGTGACATATTATTTTCTTTTAAGTTTTCTTATAAAATTTTATCATTTATGTCATATTTTATGTTTTGAATAGGTAACAGATACAATAGTGTATGGTAGTAATAAAAATGTCTCCTTTCTCTTGCTTTCTTCTAGTCCCTGAGTTCCTCTTCCTAGAGGCAATCACCATTGTCAGATTCTTATATCTTCTTCCAGAGATTGTGTTTGGATATATAAACATATATATCTTTCTTTTCTTATAGAAATAGTAGTATGTGATATTTGTTTTTACATCCTGCTTGAAAAAAGTTACCAATACAGCTCAGAGAGAGCTCCATGTTGGTTCATGTAATGCAGTAATGTCCTTTTTAGAGGCTCCACAATATTTCATAGTATGGAAGTTCCCTAATTAGTTTAACCAACCCTTTTATTAAGTCCTTGAAATTTAGTGCTTGTCTGGCCTTTTGCTGTCACACACAATGCCACAAACCCTTGTGCACAATATATCTTGTACACACAAGTTAATCCATCTATAGGTAGAATAAATTCCTACAAGTAGGATTGATGTATGAAAGGTATGTACAGTTCATCCTTTGTTAATGGTATTAGTAATTTATTAGCATGAGGGATAGTAGCAATGACTCACTCAGTTTTTTACTGTGTCAGTCACTATTTAATTGTTTTGCGAGTAATATATCTCATTCCTTCTTCACGACATTGAGGGAGGTACTATTATCATCTCCACTTTCCAAAGGAGCAAACAGGCATAGAGAGAGCAAGTAACCTGCTCTTATATTCACAGAGTAAACAGCAGAAGTGAGGTTCAACACAGGCAGTTGGGCTTTGGACAGCTTAAGGTTCTTCACTGCCCCTTTGCCCTTCAGAGTGGTTGGACCACCAGTTAATGAGAGGAAAGCATACTTCCTACAGACACAGAACACAAATGCTCACACACACACGTTTTTCTTGGCTTCAGTTTAGAGCTAGTGCACAAACCTTTTTGAAGACGCTTGCAGAAGAATAACTTATGATAAATTCTCTTCCTAGAAAATAGCAGAAATACCAAGGAGGTTTTTTAGTTTTGGTGGAAAATGCATCTCCTTCTGGTCAGTCAAAACATGTTGACTGTGACAGCTTACTTGAAAAATAAGAAAAGGACCTCAGAATAAATGAGTAATGGCGTTTTTCATTAATTCATGGCCAGTGAAAGCTACTGTCTCCTCAAAGACAAATGGTACTTTTGCCCTTTACTGGTGGGCTTTAAGCCTGTTGGTTTAATCCCATTAGACCAAAGCTATTTTGAAGCCACAAATGAATCATATGATCCAGTTGGATCCTTTTCTCCTGTCACCCATGATGAAGACTTTTTTTTTTCTTTAAACCAGGAAAGGACAAAATAATGATATTTTCAGAGGATTTTGCCACTTGAGTAAAAAAGCCAGTTCTGGACATGATCTGATCCAACAGAGTAAAAAAACCAGTTCTGGACGTGAGTGGACCACAGGACTTTCTCACACATTATCCATCTCTAAGGGTATCTTTTTTAAAATTAGGACTGAAAAAAGAAATACGATAACTTTATGATTTTTTTTTTTTTGTTTTTCAGTCTCTGCCGATGAGCAAACTCCCCCTCTCCTAGGAAAGTTTTTTCATTCTTGGATTCATCCAAAAACGATCTGTGAGTGTCCAGTGTATGTTAATCAGTGTGCCAGGCAGTAGACAAGAGGTGAGGGGCCAGGCAGACATAACACCCACCCTCACTGCTTATCAAGGCTGAGAAAGGCTGCATGAGGCTGTGGAGGAAAATCTCGTGTTTTATTACTAGGCCAGATTCCTTCTTAGCAAAGCAAACAGTCTTTATTTTTGGCAGGGGTTGCGCGGCGAGGGACCACGTGTGTGGCAACTCTACAGATCCAAGAGGGAAATATCAGTATGGCAAACACTAGATAAGAGTAGAACTGGGTGAAGGATACCAAGTTCAAAAAGATGAGATGGGATTTCATCAATTTTTCTGCATATGCCTGCAGGCCCTCTTTCAACTAGGATTTTAAAATGTTGAGGATTTCTTAGAAAGATGTATTAAAATAATCACAAGTATGAGACTCTTCTAACTGCCATTTGTAAATTGCATCCGCTTTCATGCAAGCCCTTAGAGGCTTTTTCAGCCATAGGCTATGGCAACTGGAAAACTTGTAAATTATTTATTTTGGCATTTGTAGTCATTTGTGATATGAAAAAAAGACGTTTAAAGCCAAATAACTCAAGGTCCCAGGGTTAGTGCGAGAAAAGAATTGTGGTTTCCTTTATCTGAGATTACCCTTAAATTTCATTATGTCAAGGTATTTTTCCTCCATTGGTGATTCCACCAGAATCTCTGCTGGAAGGATCTGTGAGGTCTCTTCAGTTCCAGACAGGCTCAGGGAACCTCTGACCTGCCATCAATATCTGAAAACTAATGGAGCAATTCGGCGCTCCTGGAGCTGAAAGAACGCTCTGCCTTTGACTTGAGCAGGGCTGCTCTGTGATGAATAAGGCACGTAATGAGCAGAGAAATGGGCAGGTCATGGTCAGAGGTGCATCAAGGTCTAGGATGTGACAGAGTGAAGAGATCCATTTTGCTTGTGACTTCTTTGCAGGCAGGGAGGTGAGATCTCTCTTATTTTCTGAAATGCCCTTTTTTCTTCTGCATTTTGCAAAATGGAGGATAATTTTACATGCTTGTGTCTTGGAAATACAGCATTTGTTCTGATCTATGAAGTTTCTTATTTGGACTCCTAAGCGGGAGAACTTGCTGCTCCTTTCCTGATTTTGGTGGAAATGTGTGAATCTGAGTATTTTTAACCTCAGTGGTAAAACTCCATTTTCTATTGTCTTCAAATTCTTTGTAGTTGAGACCAATACCTCAATTTACTGCTGCTGACTCTAAATCCCTGGCTGTGGGTTTGACTGATGACACTTCAAGTGGTGAGGCATCATCTCCTCCTGTTACTCTGTGCATAGAGGGAGAAGTGGTGATTTGCCCTTGATCCGTGTGCTTGGTACCATGGTGATTTTTATGCAAAGCTGGATAAGGAGCAAATATCTCAATTAGCTGCCAAATTACCTTGCAGTTATGATCACTTCAGTCTTGGGAAATGCACGTTGGTATTCTGCTCTAATCCAGAAAGCACTGAGATGGGGCATTTTTCTCCCTGTTCCACTGGCTGTAATCAGTCCCCGAACAGAATTTATCTACTGCAGGCATTATTTACTATGGAGTTCAAATGAAAGGGATGAAAGCTACCTATAGTTTTATCAGTCCCGGGCTCCCAGGGCATGAGATTATGAAGAAGACCTATTTCTCTGCACTGGAGCCAGGGTTATGGACATAAAGTAAATGTGGATTATTTGTAGCCACAGGAAATACTTTTAGCAAATTCAGGAGTGATAGATCTTTTTTTCACTTTCGTTTTCCTGAAGAATCATCATTCTGTTATTTTTAAAATTTTTTCCGGTACGTGGGCCTCTCACTGTTGTGGCCTCTCCCGTTGCGGAGCAACAGGCTCCGGACGCACAGGCTCAGCGGCCATGGCTCACAGGCCCAGCCGCTCCGCGGCATGTGGGATCCTCCCGGACCAGGGCATGAACCTGTGTCCCCTGCATCGGCAGGCGGACTCTCAACCACTGTGCCACCAGGGAAGCTCCATTCTGTTATTTTAATGAAGATTTTATGCCTGAATTTCTTTGTGGGAGGCAGCACAGGAAGTGATGAATGGAAAGATTTTAAATTTAATTCAAACCTTTTCAATGATTCAAAGCTATTCATGTTAATGATGTCATTCACATGTGAATGTGAATATGAATGTTAACATGTTAATGTTAATTCAAGAATTAACTTGATGGTAGACGTGCACGTGACAGATGGTGGACATGCATGTGATAACATTGTGATTTGGTTAGTTGGTCTGAGCTACAGGCAGCTACAGGGTTTGGTAGTAGAAGGCAACACGTGACTATCCAGCCTCAGATTCATGACCTTAATAATGGGGTAGAAAAACAGACTTCCTGGGCCTCTCATGTGATCCACTCTACCACTTAGAACTGCTACACCTCGTTCCCTCCTGTATCTGGCTCTCTGATCACACCTCCTGGACTTTCAGACTGTTTACCTTTCCTTGTTCTCATCCTTCGTATTCTTAGACCCCAGGGACCTCTGTGTTTCATGCCTCTCTCCTCTTCCCTACTTTATCAAGTGTTGAAGGCCTCATGCTTCAGCATCTAAACCAGGGATTGGCAAACTTTTTCTGTACAAGACCACATAGTAAATATTTTAGGCTTTGTAAGCCATAGTCTTTGTCACAACTTCTCAGCTCTGCCTTTGTAACATGAAAACAGCCACAGAGAATACGTAAACAATGGGCATGGCTGTGCGCCAGTGAAACTTTATTATGGACCCTGACATTTGATTTTCATACAATTTTCTGTCATGAAATAGTCTTCTTCTTCTGAATTTTTTCCACTGTTTAAAAATGAAAAAACTAGTCTTCACTTTTGGCATAAAAACACAGGTGCTGGGCTTGACTTGACTTGAGAGCTCTGGTTTACTGACCCTTTACATCATTCTTTTCTCAACATTCTTGATTTCTTTACTCCATTTTGTTCTGCTCAATGACCCAGAAAAACCTCAGCACTGGGGCTTTCTTTTCTTTCCTCTTCACTCTTTTAGTTGAAACCATCAGCTAATGGTCTCATGTTAATTCAAGAGAATTAATTAATTCTTTTGAATTAATTAATTCAATTAATTTAGTTGAAACCATCAGCTAATGATCCCAGAGAGGAGATAGTTGAGGAAGACAGGTTCTGGAGAAAGTTGGAGGAAATGGGACTAAGGACATAAGTCAATGGTTGGATTAGGATGGAGAATGGTACTTCTTCTGTAGGGGGAAGGAAGGACCAATGAAGTTATACAGGTGTTTGAGTTGGAGAGGGAGAGATGAGAAAGCACCTTCATTCTCCAGAGCTTGAGGGAGACAAAAAGTTTGGGAAATCTAAAGCTACTAAAAATGCTTTGGAGGTAGGTTCCCTCTATGCCCACTTTCTGGAGAGTTTTTATCATAAATAGTTTTTGAGTTTTATCAAAAGCTTTTTGTGCATCTATTGAGATGATCATATGGTTTTTATTCAATTTGCTAATATGGTGTATCACACCAATTGATTTGCAGATATTGAAAAATACTTGCAGCTCTGGGATAAATCCCACTTAATCATGGTGTATGATCCTTTTAATGTATTGTTGGATTTGTTTTGCTAGGATTTTGTTGAGGATTGTTGGGTCTATGTTTGTCAGTTATATTGGCCTGTAATTTTTTTTTTTGTGGTATCTTTGTTCGGTTTTGGTATCAGGGTGATGGTCGCCTCATAGAACGAGTATGGATGTGCTCCTTCCTCTACAATTTTTGTAATAGTTTCATAAGGGTAGGGGTTAACTCTTCCCTAAATGTTTGATAGAATTCTGTGAAACCATCTGGTCCTGGACTTCTGTTTGTTGAGAGTTTTTAAATCACAGATTCAATTTCAGTAGTTGTAATTGGTATGGTCACATTGGTATAGCCATTATGGAGAACAGCATGGAGTTTCCTTAATAAAACTAAAAATAAAGCTACCATATGATGCCACTCCTGGACATATATCTGGAGAAAAACATAATTCAAAAAGATACATGCACCTCTATGTTCGTAGTAGCACTATTTACAATAGCCAGGATGTGGAAGTAACCTAAGTGTCTATTGACAGATGAATGGATAAAAAAGATGTAGTACATATATACATTGGAATATTACTCACCCATAAAAAGAATGAAATACTGCCATTTGCAGCAACATGGATGGACCTAGAGATTATCATACTAAGTGAAGTAAACCAGGCAAAGACAAATATCACATGATATTGCTTATATGTAAAATTTAAAAAAATGATACAAATGAACTTATTTACAAAACAGAAATAAACTCACAGACATAGAACACTAACTTCTGGTTACAAAAGGGAAAATAGGGGAGGGATAAATTAGGAGTCTGGGATTAAAATATACATACTACTATATATAAAATAGATAACTAACAAAGACCTACTGTATAGTGCAGGGACCTACACTCAATATCTTGTAATAATCTATAATGGAAGAGAATGTAAAAAATGAATATATATATATAAAACCAAATCACTTTGCAGAAAAAAATGCTTTGGAATAGTTCATGTGAGGAACAGGATAGGGTTCAACGGAAGATGAACTGATTGACTGTTAAACATGATTATAGGAGGGGTCAGGGAGATGGGGGTGGTCCTTCTCCCTGTGCAGAGATACTTTAAGAGCAAGTGGGTGTCTGTGGAGCAGTTGTCACCTCTAATTGCTTGAAGTGAATGAAGTCAATTTGTATATAAAGACATGATTCAGGTCTGTGGTTGTTTGGAATGGAAATGAAATAGTTAGACCTGAACAGCAGAAAGGAAGACCTTGCTCTGGGAATTCCTAGTTCAGTTCTGGGTAACTGACTCCAGACCAAACTGGGGGTGGGAAATTGGGTGGATTATAAAGGGACAACGCATGCTGTCTAACAGTGGACCACGTTATCGAGTTGGAGGATGCTCACAGTTACTAACTGTATTTACAGACCGAATGATCATCGATGAGGTTTACTGCAGATATATTTGCTACTTTTGAGTCAGAAATAACAGATCACCAGTAAAATTCCTGTTTTTCCCTGAGGTTTTATGAGTGTGTTTCATGTATAATTCTCATACATTCTAAAGTACAGTAGAACTCCACACCATCACATTCAACATCACCTGGATTCAGAGTCTTCACAGGTTGAATCATGTCTTTCAGACGTAACTACAGACTTAAAAAATCTTAGCCAAGCCTGGTCATCTTCTAAGGTGAGTGATAAATCGATCACCAGAGTCAGCACTATGAAGCAGAAAGAAATTAGCATTCAAACAGCTTGCCGTTGTGAGGCAACAGATTCTATGGAGTTCTATGCCTCTGGTTTTGAATCTTGATTCCACTGTATGAAATTTCTTTTTCGACATTATTGTGTGACCTTGGACAAGTTACCCTTTAAACTTCAGATTTTCATTAGTAAAGTGGGGACAAAAATAGCATCTACTTCACATGGTTGGTGTGAGGATTAAAGGAGGTAGGTTCACGCGAGGCACTCGGAGCATCTGGTAGAGCGAGTGGTAGGTGAGTGTGAGTCACTGAGTGCACTAAAAAGGGCAGAGTCAAGCGCTTCAAGGCATCAAACCAATGAACTTGGGGACAAGGAGTTTATGAAGGAGATTTGGCTAAGTAAATCTTAGGTACGGGAAGGGGCTGGGCCTGAATGACACAGTAAGGGATGGGATTTTCTCTTTAGGAGCATGGCATTTCCTGTATTTTCCTAGTAAATATGACTAGATTTTTTTTTTAAAAAAATGGGTAATTCACTTAAATTTATCTAATTACTGAAACAGTAAAACTCTGAATGAATTCATAAAGGCATCATATAATTTCAATGAATAAGCTTTTCACAAATGCCATAACAAAATCTTTGCAGGTGGTCAAAACACAGTATAACTTGTAATAGGAAATCACGCAAGTGGTAGTGGCTGGTAGTGTTAGGTGTAGCGACCATTTTTTCTTTGGTCAAGATTCAGCCTCTGGATGAATAGGGACCAGAAGAGATGTTTAGTCCCTTTAATGATGAAGAGATTATAATGTACCCTTCCCTCAGTATTTTAACTTCTAAAAATGTACTGGTAATTTATATTTTCTAGGTTAGTGGGCGGTGGAGACCTGAAGGACTAACCAGTTGGTAGTATAGCAGACACTGCTGGCTATCTACTCCAAAGATATTTACCTTCTTTCTTTCATAGTAGAACCTCAAATCTGTTCAAGGGTGTGTGTTTTTTTTCCTCATACCAATCAATTAATTCTCTGACTCCAACTGGGTATCCAACAGTTTAATTCAAATTTCATACTAACTATCCAAAGTTACTGTAAGAACTATATTAACTTTGTATCCTGTATAATATCAACAAACTTAAGGAATTGTTATGAAAAGCAAATGAGCAAATGGACATAAAGACCTTAGCGCCTTTGTGCTTAGCACAGAGTGAGTACATGATAAACGGAAATTTAAAAAGAGGGGTTGTAGAGTCAGAGAGCTCAGGTAACATCACATGAACGTGTGAAGAGGTTAGATAGCAGTATCCCTAAGCTGCTGATGCTGGAGGAGTGTGTTTCACATGTGCTTAATGCTGACTCAGAGGAAATTTAATAGCACTGTGAGTAGGAAGTGACCATTCTTTAAAAATGAGCAGAAATGAACACACCCACCTTCATGTCAATGTGGATTTAATAGTAGTGTAACCAGGACAGGTAGCTTAACCTCTCTGGGCTTCACTTTTCTCACCTGTAAAATAAAATGATTCAAGTTATGTATTCATTACATGTTTATTGAATGGCTGCTATACACAAAGCCCTACGCTAGGCTCTAGGGACAAAATGGTGAGCAAACCAAGCATGATCTCTACCTTCATGGAGTTCATAATTACTAGAGGAAATCTATACAGTCACATAGCCATACAACTATATGCAAAATTACCACTGTGAGAAATGCTCTGAAGGAAAGGTAAGGCTGGTGTTATAAAAGCATGTCAAAGAAAGATCCAGATCTGGCCTAAGGGATCCATGAGAGTTTTCCAGAGGAAGGGATTTTAGCTGACATCCAGTATTAGTAGTATGATCTAGATGACGTCTATAGTCTGTTCCAGCTGTAACATGTTACCATGATTTGACACCCATGACAGAATTATGGCATCCTCTGAACTATGATCAACAGTCGTCTTAATCAAATTCCATCCTGCATTGTCCCACCTCTCTTCTTTCAAGCTACTTTAAAGGATGGTTTATGCTTACGCCATATCTTACACCATATCTCATATGCTCAGTCACTCTTCAAACCACTGCAATCTGATTTTCTCCGTACTTCCAAATTAAACAACTATCCCAAGTATAACCGAGGGTCTCAGTTAATAAATAGACTACTTTTTGGTCTTTATCTGAACATTTGGGCAGTATTTGACATTGGGTTTCACTTCCTTGAGACGTCTGTCTCTTTGCTTTGGGGGTAACATGCTTCTCTTCTACACTTTTAGCTGTTCCCTCTCAGTCTTCCCCCAGTCTTGTCTTTCTCTGTGCATCTTTTGAATAGTGTTGTTTTGAGGTCCTCATCTGTGGGCTTCCTCTCTACACACATGTACTGACTAATCTCATCTATTACTATGGCATGATTACTAACTCTGTACTGATAGCCCCAAATCTGTCCTTTTTGTTCTAATCTTTCTTTCTGAGCTACAGACTCAATGCTCCTATAGTTCTTTGGTCATTTCTTCTGGAAGCTCCAAAGACAATTCAATATATCCAAAGATGAACACATTTCTCCCACTGAAATCCATTTCTCTGTGGAATTAACCTCATCTATTTTTCACTTAACATAGAAACACAAAAAACTTGAACATTTTGCTCAAATTTACCATGATATTTCTCATTTGGTGACTTTGTACTTGCTAGTAACTGTTTAGAATGGTATTCCTCTCTCTGCATCTCTTTCTACTCCCATTCAACACTTGCTCTGGTGTCATTGCCTTTAGGAAGCTACTGCAGGTACCATCTTGGGGTAGGTGCCTATAGTAGACAGAGTTTGAAGGAGGTTCCCAATGTTTCCCACCCCTATGTAGACTGCATACTCATATAATTCTCTCCCTTTGTGTGCAGGACCTGTGCATATAATGGGATATCACTCCCATCATTAGGTTATATTACTTGGCATAGGTGAAAGAATTTTGCAGATGCAATTAAGGTCCTTAATCAGTTGACTTCTGCATTAATCAAAAGGGAGATTATCCTAGGTGAGCCTGACCTAATTAGGCGAGCCCATAAAAGGGTATCTAGGATTCAGAAAGATTCTCCGACTGCGTTTGAAGAAGGAAGCTGCCGTGTTATGAGATGATCTGTCAGGGCCACGTGGCAGGGATCTATGGGAACCTCTAGGAGCTGACAGTGGCCCCTGGCTGACAGCCAGAAAGAAAGGGGACTTCAGTTCTACAACTACAAGGAACTGAACATTCACACAAGCTTGGAAGAAGACCTGAGCTCCTGAAAGGAAGGCAGCCTGGCTGACACCTAGAGAGGAGCTTTGTGGGACCCTGAGCAGAAGACTTATGTAAGTTGTGCCCAGATTCCTGACCCACAGAAACTGTGAAATAATAAAAGAATGTGGTTGTAAACCACAGATTTGTGGTAATTTGATACACTGATCCAGTGCCCCTGCTGCCAGTTCCTTTAAGACTCTGATCTCCATCATAGCTTGGACCCCACTGACTTGAGAATCCATTGACTTATCTGTTCTCTGCTCCAGACTCTGAGCTCATTAAGCTCAGGAGAAACTTCTTTTCTTTGTATCACTACTTGGTACAGTGTCTTAAACAACATTCACAATCAAGAATTATGTGTGGAATGAATGAATACATGAAATGACTCATGAAGAAACAAAAACATATATGGTTGGAACAGATTAATTCTGCCTTTTCCATGGAAATTCTCATTAAAAAAAAAAAAGATTCTGAAATGGAATTTCTCAGTAGGTTTCCTGCCAATAATGAGTGAGCTTTTTTTGTGGTTATGTACCTCATTTTCTCAACCCCCCAGGCTTTAACTAAGATAAAAGTTTTGAAATGCGTAAAAGTCTAAAAGTTCCCACAAAGCTAGATTTTGCAATAACAGTTCACTAACCAGTACTTAGTGGGTCAGGAAAATGAATTTGTGCCTTAAGTATCTTGGCTTATGCCAGGAACTGATGAAGGCATCAGGGAGAATTGGGCTTAGTAGTCTATTTTATTGTCCAGATGACATGATACCTTCTTTCCAACAAGTTATATCAGCTAATGAGTTGTGTGTGTGTATGTGTTCCAACATTGTACTGCTTTTAAGTTATATCAAGTTGGCTTGGATGGATTTCTCTGCTGGGGAGAGTTGAAGAGAACTGAAGGGAGGATATGATGTACCCTGCCACTGTATTTTAGCTGAGGGTTCTAAGATATAAAAGTCAAGGCAATGTGTGTGAGTGATGAGGCACAATGGTGAACTCTGCAAGACCAGCTCCACGTCAGATCCCCTGCGGGAGAAGGGGCATAGCCAGGGCAGGAACTTAGATGAGTTCCTTTACAAATTGTTTTCCATTTTAATGATGTGACTTTCTACATTCCACTGTTATAAAAATGATATATACTTACTATAAAAATCAAGTAATAAATAGTGAAAAAGAGAAAAAACTTACTCATAATTTCACTCATTAAAGACAATTAAAATCAGTGATTCATTTTGGTATATTTCATTGCAGTCTTTTTTCTTTACTTAAAAAAAAACCCATAGGGACTTCCCAGGTGGCACAGTGGTTAAGAATCTGCCTGCCAATGCAGGGGACACAGGTTCGAGCCTTGGTCCGGGAAGATCCCACATGCCAAGGAGCAACTAAGTCCATGTGCCACAACTCCTGAGCCTGCACTCTAAAGCCCACAAGCCACAACTACTGAATCCTGCGTGCCTAGAGCCTGTACTCCAGGACAAGAGAAACCCCGGCTCACCGCAACTAGAGAAAGCCCAACTGCAGTAACGAAGATCCCTCGCAGCCAAAAATAAATAAATTAAATAAATAAATTAAAGAAAATGGACCATAGCTATGCTCATACTTGCTCTATAATTTCACTCTCTGCTTTTTTCTACTTTATAACATTAACCTTTTTTAGTTTCAATGTGCCTGTGATTCTTTTTTTTTTTTTTTCGGTGTGCAGGTCTCTCACTGTTGTGGCCTCTCCCGTTGCAGAGCACAGGCTCCGGACGCGCAGGCTCAGCGGCCATGGCTCATGGGCCCAGACGCTCCACGGCATGTGGGATCCTCCCGGGACACAAACCCGTGTCCCCTGCATCGGCAGGCGGACTCTCAACCACTGTGCCACCAGGGAAGTCCCATAAGCATTTTTAATGGTAATTTACTTTAGGGAGATAATTATAAATAAAGAAAAAAATTTCTGGATGATCTAAGATGTTTACCACAGAAGTATTTCATAATAGAAATATCATTGGAAGCAAAATTAGTATACAAAAATGGAGGAATAGCTATATAAAACATGAGACAACCATACCACAGAATACATTCCATTAAAATTATTTCCTCAGGAGAAATCATCAAAAATTGGATTACTGGATAAAAGGAAATTAATATTTTCACAGATCTTGGTAAATAGGTTTAAAAGTTTAATTTTCATTTATTTTTGTTTTAAAATACATTTTTAGGCTAAAGTATAATGTAAGTACATAAAATGCGCAAATCATATGCACAGCATCACAAACTGAACATATCCACTGTGGTTACCATGACCACCTATGCTACCAGCACCCCAAAAGCCTTCATCTTACGCCCTCCTCTTTCCTAAAGATAATCCCTATTATATCTTCTTACACAATAGTTTTGCCTGCCTTTCCCCCTCCCCCATCATTATGTAATTGGAATCATTCAACATGTATTCTTTTGTGTGAGACTTTATTCACTTAACATTATGATTATGTTTGAAAGATTTATCATTGTTGCTGTGTATAGTAATATTTCATTCTTTTTAAAAAATATTTTTTAAAAATTTATTTATTTATTTATTTATGGCTGTGTTGGGTCTTCATGGCTGCTCACAGGCTTTCTCTAGTTGCTGCAAGTGGGGGCTACTCTCCATTGCAGTGCGCGGGCTTCTCATTGCGGTGGCTTCTATTGTTGCAGAGCGTGGGCTCTAGGTGCATGAGCTTCAGTAGTTGTAGCAGGCGGGCTCAGTAGCTGTGGGCTTGTGGGCTCCAGAGTGCAGGCTCAGTAGATGTGGCACACAGGCTTAGTTGCTCCATGGAATGTGGGATCTTCCCAGACTAGGGATCGAACCCATGTCCCCTGCATTAGCAGGTGGATTCTTAAACACTGTGCCACCAGGGAAGTCCCAATACTTCTTTCTTTTTAATTGCTATGAGATTTTCCATTGTATGAGTATAATACAGTTTACTCATTCATCTACTTAATCATTGGAGTCATATTTAGCTAATATGAATAATACTGCTATGGATATTCTGGTACATGTTTTTTCTTTTGTTGTTGTTTTGTTTTTTTTAAGTGAACTTGTGTTTTAATGATCACAACATCAACTCCAACCATTTGGAAAACTGTAGCATATGTATACAAACATTTGGATTTTCAGCTCTCTGGCAGTAAGTCTTTGCCATGACCTTCTCCCCTCACTGTTAACAATCAAGCTTCACAGCTTGCAATTTGGGAAGACCATGTGAGTTTTTTCTTTTTTTTAACATCTTTATGGGAGTATAATTGCTTTACAATGGTGTGTTAGTTTCTGCTGTATAACAAAGTGAATCAGCCATACATATACATATATCCCCATATCTCCTCCCTCTTGCGTCTCCCTTTCACCCTCCCTATCCCACCCCTCTACGTGGACACAAAGCACTGAGCTGATCTCCCTGTGTTAGGCGGCTGCTTCCCACTAGCTCTCTATTTTACATTTGGTAGTATATATAAGTCCAGGCCACTCTCTCACTTCATCCCATCTTACCCTTCCCCCTCCCTGTGTCCTCAAGTCCATTCTCTACTTCTGAGTCTTTATTCCTGTCCTGCTTCTAGGTTCTTCAAAACAAATTTTTTTTTTTTTTTAGATTTCATATATATGTGTTAGCATACGGTATTTGTTTTTATCTTTCTGACTTACTTCACTCTGTATGACAGTCTCTAGGTTCATCCACATCACTGCAAATAACTCAATTTTGTTTCTTTTTATGACTGAGTAATACTCCATTGTATATATGTGTCACATTTTCATTATCCATTCATCTGTCGATGGACACTTAGGTTGCTTCCATGTCCTGGCTATTGTAAATAGTGCTGCAATGAATATGGTGGTACATGACTCTTTTTAATTTTTTTAAAATTTAATTTTTTTTTTTATACAGCAGGTTCTTATTAGTTATCCATTTTATACATATTAGCATATATATGTCAATACCAATCTCCCAATTTATCACACCACCCCACCCCCCACAACTTTTCCCCCTTGGTGTCCATATGTTTGTTCTCTACATCTGTGTCTGTATTTCCTCCCTGCAAACCTGTTCATCTGTACAATTTTTCTAGGATCCACATATATGCGTTAATATATGATATTTGTTTTTCTCTTTCTGACTTATTTCACTCTGTATGACAGTCTCTAGATCCATCCACGTCTCTACACATGATCCAATTTCGTTATGTTTTATGGCTGAGTAATATTCCATTGTATACATTTACCATATCTTCTTTATCCATTTGTCTGTCAATGGGCACTTAGTTTGCTTCCATGACCTGGCTATTGTAAATACTGCTGCAATGAACATTGGGGTGCATGATTCTTTTTGAATTATGGTTTTCTCAGGGTATATACCCAGGAGTGGGATGGCTGGGTCATATGGTAGTTCTATTTTTAGGTTTCTAAGGAACCTCCATACTGTTCTCTATAGTGACTGTATCAATTTACATTCACACCAACAGTGCAAGAGGGTTCCCTTTTCTCCACACATTCTCCAGCATTTACTGTTTGTAGATTTTTTGATCTAGGCCATTCTGACCCATATGAGGTGATATCTCATTGCAGTTGTGATTTGCATTTCTCTAATGATTAGTGATGTTGAGCATCCTTTCATGTGTTTCCTGGTAGTCTGTATATCTTCTTTGGAGAAAGGTCTATTTAGGTCTTCTGGCCATATTTGGATTGGGTTTTTTGTTTTTTTAATATTGAGTTGCATGAGCTGCTTGTATATTTTGGAGACTAATCCTTTGTCAGTTGTTGTGTTTGCAAATATTTTCTCCCATTCTGAGGATTGTCTCTCTGTCTTGTTTATAGTTTCCTTTGCTGTGCAAAAACTTTTAAGTTTCATTAGGTCCCATTTGTTTATTTTTGTTTTTACTTCCATTTCTCTAGGAGGTGGGTCAAAAAGGATCTTGCTGTGATTTATGTCATAGAGTGTTCTGCCTAAGTTTTCCTCTGAGAGTTTTATAGTGCCTGGCTTTACATTTAGGTCTTTAATCTATTTTGAGTTTACTTTTGTGTATGGTGTTAGGGAGTATTCTAATTTCATTCTTTTACATGTAGCTGTCCAGTTTTCCCAGCGCCACGTATTGGAGAGGCTGCCTTTTCTCCATTGTATATTCTTGCCTTCTTTATCAAAGATAAGTTGACCATATGTGTGTGGGTTTATCTCTGGGTTTTCTATCCTGTTCCATTTATCTATATTTCTGTTTCTGTGTCAGTACCATACTGTCTTGATTACTGTAGCTTTGTAGTATAGCCTGAATTCCAGAAGCCTGATTCTTCCAGTTCCATTTTTCTTTCTCAAGATTGCTTTGGCTATTCGGGGTCTTTTGTGTTTCCATACAAATTGTGAAATTTTTTGTTCCAGTTCTGTGAAAAATGCCATTGGTCGTTTCATAGGGATTGCATTGAATCTGTAGATTGCTCTGGGTAGTATAGTCATTTTCACGATGTTGATTCTTCCAATCCAAGAAGTTGGTATATCTCCCCATCTCTTTGTATCATCTTTAATTTCTTCCATCAGTGTCTTATAGTTTTCTGCATACAGGTCTTTTGTCTCCTTAGGTAGGTTGATTCCTAGGTATTTTATTCTTCTTGTTGCAGTGGTAAATGGGAGTGTTTCCTTAATTCCTCTTTCAGATTTTTCATTATTAGTGTATAGGAATGCAAGAGATTTGTGTGCATTAATTTTGTATCCTACTACCCTACCAAATTCATTGATTAGCTCTAGCAGTTTTCTGGTAGCATCTTTAGGATTCTCTATGTATAGTATCATGTCATCTGAAAAAAGTGACACTTTTACTTCTTCTTTTCTGATTTGGATTCCTTTTTCTTGTGTGATTGCTGTGGCCAAAACTTCCAAAACTATGTTGAATAGTAGTGGTGAAAGTGGGCAACCTTGTCTTATTCCTGATCTTAGTGGAAAGGGTTTCAGTTTTTCACCATTGAGAATGATGCGGGCTGTGGGTTTGTCATATACGTCCTTTATTATGTTGAGGTAAGTTCCCTCTACGCCTACTTTCTGGAGGGTTTTTATCATAAATGGGTGTTGAATTTTGTCAAAAGCTTTTTCTGCATCTATTGAGATGATCATATGGTTTTTACCCTTCGGTTTGTTAATATGGTGTATCACATTGATTGATTTGCATATATTGAAGAATCCTTGCATTCTTGGGATAAACCCCACTTGATCCCTTTTATGTACTGTTGGATTTTGTTTGCTAGTATTCTGTTGAGGATTTTTGCATCTATGTTCATCAGTGATATTGGCCTGTCGTTTTCTTTTTATGTGACATCTTTGTCTGGTTTTGGTATCAGGGTGATTGTGGCCTCAGAGAATGAGTTTGGGAGTGTTCCTCTCTCTGCTATATTTTGGAAGAGTTTGAGAAGGATAGGTGTTAGCTCTTCTCTAAACTTTTGATAGAATTTGCCTGTGAAGCCATCTGGTCCTGGGCTTTTGGTTGTTGGAAGATTTTTAATCACAGTTTCAATTTCATTACTTGTGATTGGTCTGTTCATATTTTCTATTTCTTCCTATTTCAGTCTTGGCAGGTTGTACATTTCTAAGAATTTGTCCATTTCTTCCAGGTTGTCCATTTTATTGGCGTGTATTTGCTTGTAGTAATCTCTCATGATCCTTTGCATTTCTGCAGTGTCAGTTGTTACTTCTCCTTTTTCATTTCTATAAATTCTGTCTTCTCTGGCAAGTGGTTTATCAATTTTATCTTTTCAAAGAACCAGCTTTTAGTTTTATTGATCTTTGCTATCGTTTCCTTCATTTCTTTTTCATTTATTTCTGATCTGATATTTATGATTTCTTTCCTTCTGCTAACTTTGGGGTGTTTTTGTTCTTCTTTCTCTAATTGCTTTAGGTATAAGCTTAGGTTATTTATTTGAGATGTTTCTTGTTTCTTGAGGTAGGATTGTATTGCTGTAAACTTCCCTCTTAGAACTGCTTTTGCTGCATCCCATAGGTTTTGGGTCGTCTTGTTTTCATTGTCATTTGTTTCTAGGTATTTTTTAATTTCCTCTTTGATTTCTTCAGTCATCTCTTGGTTATTTAATAGTGTATTGTTTAGCCTCCATGGGTTTGTATTTTTTACAGATCTTTCCTGTAATTGATATCTAGTCTCATAGCATTGTGGTTGGAAAAGATAATTGATATGATTTCAATTTTCTTAAATTTACCAAGGCTTGATTTGTGACCCAAGATATGGTCTATCCTGGAGAATATTCCATGAGCACTTGAGAAGAAAATGTATTCAGTTGTTTTTGTTTTTTTGGCCCCGCTGTGTGGCATGTGGGATCTTAGTTCCATTGTTTTTGAATGGAATATCCAGTTGTTTT
Source organism: Neophocaena asiaeorientalis asiaeorientalis (assembly GCF_003031525.2). NCBI lineage: Eukaryota > Metazoa > Chordata > Mammalia > Artiodactyla > Phocoenidae > Neophocaena > Neophocaena asiaeorientalis. The sequence goes on from NW_020173691.1 coordinate 1,181,007, forward strand.
TGAATGGAATGTCCTATAAATATCAATTAAGTCCATCTTGTTTAATGTGTCATTTCAAGCTTGTGTTTCCTTATTAATTTTCATTTTGGATTATCTGTCCATTGGTGAAAGTGTGGTGTTAAAGACCATTGCTATGACTGTGCTACTGTCAATTTCCCCTTTTATGGGTGTTAGCATTTTCCTTATGTATTGAGGTGCTCTTATGTTGGGTGCATAAATATTTACAATTGTTATATCTTATTCTTGGATTGATCCCTTGATCATTATGTAGTGTCCTTCTTTGTCTCTTGTAATGTCTTTATTTTAAAGTCTATTTTGTCTGACATGAGAATTGCTACTCCAGCTTTGTTTTGATTTCCACTTGCATGGAATACCTTTTTCTATCCCCTCACTTTCAGTCTGTATGTGTCCCTAGGTCTGAATTGGGGCTCTTGTAGACAGAATATATATGGGACTTGTTTTTGTATCCGTTCAGCCAGTCTATGTCTTTGGTTGGAGCATTTAATCCATTTACCTTTAAGTTAGTTATTGATATGTATGTTCCTATTATGATTTTCTTAATTGTTTTGGGTTTGTTATTGTAGGTCTTTTCCTCCTCTTCTGTTTCCTGCCTAGAGAAGTTCCTTTAGCATTTATTATAAAGCTGGTTTGGTGGTGTCGAATTCTCTTAGCTTTTGTTTGTCTGTAAATGTTTTAATTTCTCTGTCAAATCTGAATGAAATCCATGCTGTGTAGAGTAATCTTGGTTGTAGGTTTTTCTCTTTTGTCACTTTAAATATGTCCTGCTACTCCCTTCTGGCTTGCAGAGTTTCTGCTGAAAAATCAGCTGTTAACCTTAATGGGGATTCCCTTGTATGTTATTTGTTGCTTTTCCCTTGCTGCTTTTAATATTTTTTCTTTGTAGTTAATTTTTGATATTTTGATTAATATGTGTCTTTGCATGTTTCTCCTTGCATTTATCCTGTATGGGACTCTCTGTGCTTCCTGGACTTGATTGACTATTTCCTTTCCCATATTATGGAAGTTTTCAACTCTAATCTCTCAAATATTTTCTCAGTCCCCCTTTTTTTTCTCTTCTTCTTCTGGGACCCCTATAATTCAAATGTTGGAGCATTTAATGTTTTCCCAGAAGTCTCTGAGACTGTCCTCAATTCTTTTCATTCTTTTTTCTTTATTCTGCTCTGTGGTAGTTATTTCCACTATTTTATCTTCCAGGTCATTTATCAGTTCTTCTGCCTCAGTTATTTTGCTATTCATTTCTTCTAGAGGATTTTTAATTTCATTTATTGTGTTGTTCATCCTTGTTTGTTTGCTCTTTAGTTCTTCTAGGTCCTTGTTAAACGTTTCTTGTATTTTCTCCATTCTATTTCCAAGATTTTGGATCATCTTTACTATATTACTCTGAAGTCTTTTTCAGGTAGGCTGCCTATTTCATCTTTATTTTTTTGGTCTGGTGTGTTTTTACCTTGCTCCTTCTTCTGCTGTGTATTTATCTGTCTTCTCATTTTGTTTAACTTACTGTGTTTGGGGTCTCCTTTTTGCAGGCTGCAGGTTCGTATTTCCCATTGTTTTTGGTGTCTGCCCCGAGTACGTAAGGTTGGTTCAATGGGTTGTTTAAGCTTCCTGGTGGATGGAACTGGTGCTTGTGTTCTGGTGGATGAGACTGGATCTTGTCTTTCTGGTGGGTAGGACTGTACCCGGTGGTGTGTTTTGGGGTGTCTGTGACCTTATTATGATTCTAGGCAACCTCTCTGTTAATGGGTAGGGTTGTGTTCCTGTCTTGCTAGTTGTTTGGCATAGGGTGTCCAGAACTGTAGCTTGCTGGTTATTGAGTGGAGCTGGGACTTAGTGTTGGTATGGAGATCGCTGTGAGAGCTTTCACTGTTTAATATTACATGGGACTGGGAGGTCTCTGGTAGACCAGTTTCCTGAACTTGGCTCTCCCACCTCAGAGGCTTAGGCCTGACACCTGGCCAGAGCACCAAGACCCTGTCAGCTACTCAGCTCAGAAGAAAAGGGAGAAAAAAAAGAAAGAAAAAAGAAATGAAATAAAATAAAATAATTAAAATAAAAAAATTATTAAAAATAAAAAATAATAAAAAAAGAAAGTAAGAAGAGAACAACCAAACCAAAAACAAATCCACCAGTGAAAACACATGCTAAAAGCTATACAAAAAACCCTCAATAAACGGGCAGACAGAATCCTAGGATAAATGGTAAAAGCAAAGCTATACAGATAAAATCACACAAAGAAACAAACACATTCACAAAAAGAGAAAAAGGAAAAAATATATATTAAAAAAAATAAAGGAAGAGAGCAACCAAATTAATACACAAATCTATGAATGATAATAAACTGTAAATACTAAACTAAAATACACATAAACCAGAAACAAATTAGAGGCAGAAAGTAAACCCCAAGTCTGCAGAGCCTGACACCTGGCCAGAGCACCAAGACCCTGTCAGCTACTCAGCTCAGAAGAAAAGGGAGAAAAAAAAGAAAGAAAAAAGAAATGAAATAAAATAAAATAATTAAAATAAAAAAATTATTAAAAATAAAAAATAATAAAAAAAGAAAGTAAGAAGAGAACAACCAAACCAAAAACAAATCCACCAGTGAAAACACATGCTAAAAGCTATACAAAAAACCCTCAATAAACGGGCAGACAGAATCCTAGGATAAATGGTAAAAGCAAAGCTATACAGATAAAATCACACAAAGAAACAAACACATTCACAAAAAGAGAAAAAGGAAAAAATATATATTAAAAAAAATAAAGGAAGAGAGCAACCAAATTAATACACAAATCTATGAATGATAATAAACTGTAAATACTAAACTAAAATACACATAAACCAGAAACAAATTAGAGGCAGAAAGTAAACCCCAAGTCTGCAGTTGCTCCCAAAGTCCACCACCTGAATTTTCAGATGATTCGTTGTCTATTCACGTATTCCACAGATGCAGGATACATTAAGGTAACTGTGGAGGTTTAATCCACTGCTCCTGAGGCTGCTGGGAGAGATTTCCCTTTCTCTTCTTTGTTTGCACAGCTCCTGGGGTTCAGCTTTGGATTTGGCCCCACCTCTGTGTATAGGTCGCCTGAGGGTATCTGTTCCCACCTAGACAGGACAGGGTTAAAGGAACAGCTGATTAGGTGTTTCTGGCTCCCTCAGGTTGGGGTGAGGGAGGGGTAAGGAATGCAGGGCAAGCCTGTGGCAGCAGAGGTCAGCATGACCTTGCAACAGCCTGAGACGCACCGTGTGTTCTCCTGGGGAAGTTGTTCCTGGATCACAGGACACTGGCAGTGGCGGACTGCACAGGCTCCCAGGAGGGGAGGTGTGGATAGTGACCTGTGCTTGTACACAGGATTCTTGGTGGCTGCAGCAGTAGCCTGAGCATCTCATGCCCGTCTCTGGTGTCTGTGCTGATAGCCACGGCTTGTGCCCGTCTCTGGAGCCTGTTTAGGCAGTGCTCTGAATCCCCTCTCCTCACGCACCCTGAAACTATGGTCTCTTGCCTCTTAAGGAGGTCCAGACTCTTTCCTGGAGTATGGGATAGGTCTCCTGGCTGTCTGTGGTGCACTAGTCCCCTTCAGGCTGTGTTCACGCAGCCAACCCCGTCCTCTCCCTGGGATCTGACCTCGGAAGCCCAAGCCTCAGCTCCCAGACCCCGCCCGCCCCGGAGGGTGATCAGACAAGCCTCTCGGGCTGGTGAGTGCTGGTCGGCACCAATCCCCTGTGCGGGAATCTCTCCACTTTGCCCTCTGCACCCCTGTTGCTGCACTGTCCTCTGTGACTCCCAAGCTTCCCCCCGTCCACCCCCCATCACCAACAGTGAAGGGGCTTCCTAGTGTGTGGGAACCTTTCCTCCTTCACAGCTCCCTCTCACTGGTGCAGGTCCCGTAGCTATCGTTTTGTCTCTGTTTTTTCTTTTGCCCTACCCAAGTATGTGGGGAATTTCTTGCCTTTTGGGAAGTCGATCTTCTGCCAGCATTCAGTAGGTGTTCTATAGGAGTTGTTCCACATGTAGATGTATTTCTGATGTATTTGTGGGGAGGAAGGTTTTCTCCACGTCTTACTCCTCCGCCATCTTGAAGGTCCCTCTTGTCAGTTTCTTTAAATTCTGCTGTGTGCAGATATAACAGTATCTCATTATGGCTTTAATTAGCATTTTACTAATGCCTGATGAGGGCGATCACTCTTTGGTAAGTTTCTTGGTCATTTGGTTATCTTCTTTTGTGAAGTGCTTATTAAATTCTTTGAGTACCTTGTTTTCTATTGGATTATCTGTTTTGTCCTTACTGTATTATAGAAGATTTTTGTTTTGGTACACATACATACTTAGATTAAATGTTTAATATAATTTACTGTCCTGCTCAATTAGCTAGTTATTTATATATTCTTTTAATAGTTACTCTAGCAATTACAAATATATCCTTAGATGTTTTACATTCTGGTATAATTTAGTATTTTACCACTTGGTGAGTAATGCAGGGTCTTAGAACACTAACTTCTTTTAACTCTTCCCATGTTTTGTGCTATGTTTGGCATTTATTTTAAATCTGTTATCTATCTATCTATCTATCATCTATCTATTGCAAATCCCATAGAACATTATTATTATTGTTTTTTACTGTCAATAATCATTTATATATTTAAGTTTTTATTGCTCTTTATTCCTTCTTGGGTTTCAACTTTCCTTCTGGGACTATTTTTTTTTTTAATTTTTAGCTTGAAGAACTATCTTTAGTACTTCCTTTAGTAGAATTACTCTGTAAACAAATTCAGTTATTGTTTGTCTGAAATGTCCATATTCATCTTTATTATTATTATTTCAGCTATCAGTTTTATTCCTGTTCTCTTGGAGGTAGTATGTCCCTTTTCTCTAGTTGCTTTCTCCTTGTCCTTCATTTTCTACATCAATTTATTGTGATGTGCATAAGTTTCCTTTTATGGCTCCTGCTTGGTGTTTATGGTGTTTTTTGAATCTGTGGTTTGAAGTGTTTCATCAGTGTTTAAATATTCTCAGCCATTACTTTCTTAAATATTGCTTTTGCCCCATTGCATCTCTTCTCTCTTTATGAGACACCAATTAAATGTATATTAGAATTTTAAAAATTGTATCCCATATGTCTCTTGTTTTCTTTCTTGTAATTTTTATCCTTTTGTCTCTCCATGCTTCAGTCTGGGTATTTTTCCTCTGACCTACCTTCTCTCTTCAGAGGAATTTAATATTTTGTTAAATCTATCCATTGAGCTCTTAATTTTTATTAAGAATTCCTATTTATCTTCTTTTTCTAGTTTCCATTTCTATCCTAAATTTTTTCATCTTGTCATTTATTTCCTTGAACACGTTCAACATAATTACAATATCTGGATCTCCTGTTTATCTGCTTCTATTGTAGTTTATTCTATTTTATTGTCATTTTTCTTTTATTTTATGATCAATTCTTATCTTTTTGCATGCTGGTTTTACTTTTTCATGTGGGTGCTGGACATTTTGTTGAAAAATTATAGAGATAGTTTGAAGTTGTGAATAATATTTTCCTGCAGGAAAGGAAAATATTTTACTTCTAGCTGGATGTTAGGTGTGGGGTTATTACCTGAATCCAATCAGGAAATGAGCTGTTTGAGGCTAGGCTTCAGTTCTTCTGAGTGTACTTCTACTTCACTCTTTTTCATTGGTTGTAGTCCTTGTATGTCACAACCCAAAACCTGGAATATTTTCCAGGGACCCATCTTCTTTGTGGCTCTAAACTCCAACTTTTACACTCCTTTCCTTGTAAGACTTATGAAAACTCTGTTAGCTTTTCAAATTCTCAGTTGCTGCTTTTGAACTGACAAATGCCTTCATAGAGACTAAAACACCAAAGGTTAGATTCGTTTCTCTGAGATTCCTTCTCTCCAGGATATCAAATTCACAAGTCCTCAGTGGCTTTGTAGCTGTTAGGTGTGTTCAAACAGATATTTCGAAGTATTTTGTCTGTGTTTCCTAGTTGTTGTCAATGAGAGGGTTGGTCCAAACAAGTTACTTCACTTTGCCAGAAGCAGAACTGTTTTTATTTTATTTTAAACAGACAGAGAAAGACCAGAGGCAAGAACTCAGAGGACCACTTTGTGGGCATGTGTGGGAAGACAAGGCAAATATCCAATGTGAGCCCACTGGAACAGACTGTTGGATTGATGATGCTTGTGTACAGAGCACAAACATTTCTTTCATAGAGCAAATCTGATTTTATACCTTCCCATCATTTCAGCATGGAGAACTCTCTCCCAGGCTTAAAAAGAGATCTCCTTTGGAAGTGGAAGCTTTCATCGATGGGAGTGTCATCTAATATGACGAATCCTTATAGTGATCTTAACACTTGAGATTTAGTTTCCCTATCCTAAAATTTTAAAAGGGTATAAAATACTTTCTCTGGGTTTTTGAAAGAACTAAGTGATATAATGTGTACTTTTGCTGAGTTTGTGAAAGGACTAAGTGAGATAATGTGTGTGAAAGCACTGTGTAAATTTTAGGGTGAAACTCAAATATAAATATAGATGTTTATTTATAATCAAATATAAATGTTTATTTCTGCTTCCTCCAAATTCTCATATGTTTTAGACTCTCTGTGAAAAATTCCAGCTGAAACAGCAATAATGCTTGCACAATAGGATTTTTCCCACTAGGCATAGCTTACTTGATCACATAACATTCATGAGTTTGGAAAAGGCTTGGCCTTTTGTTTTTCTCTTATCTATAAAGCATGTCTTGTGTTAATGCTTGGGTTTTATCCTCTGCAAATAAACTTTAATACTGCTATTGTTATTATTACACAATCTTCTGTATTATATCTGCTGAATAATTCCTTGACCAATTCAGTGTAAGTGGAATGAAAGCCAATGTTTTTTTCTCTTTTATTCATAGACTGTTCACCTGAAAATTAAACTTAAGCAAGCATCAATGAGCAGTTTTCTCTGAGTGCTGAAAAGAGGACATTTTAAAGACAGTGATTGCAAAAAAAAATCTCACAATAGGCAGTTAAACTGTATTTTAGACCAAATCAGTAAAACTGGCTGTTGGTAATTTCCTTTCATAAAATTTTCACCAATAAAAATACTACTTCCCAAGACATCTCTGATTTCTTTGCTGGCTCTTTGTTCCAGATTAAAGGAAAAATATTATTCAATTTTCTCTCGTTCTCATTAACTACCACCATTTAAGATGTAACCTCTTCACAAAGGGCACTCTTTTTAGTGTAAGCCTTCAGAAAAATACAAGATCCATTTCATGCTCTCAGAGGGCTTCGGCATAGTTGGGGAGATAGGATATGTGCATGAATATGTATAAATAATAAGTAAGGTATTAGAGACTAAATGATTGGTACAGGGGTGTGTTTGGTTGGAAGTTAAAGAAGTCCTCCACCAGGGCAATTGGGGAAAGAGTCATGGAGGAAGTATGAGTTGAGCTGCGCTTTAAAGATGTTAGAAATTAGTTAAATGGAAATGATGAGGGATGGGATTCAAAGCAGCTGGAACAGAATGAGCAAAGGCTTATCAATGCCAATCCATATGGCAAAATGTAAGCTCCACACAACAAAAACACTAGAAGGTAAACTCCAAGAGAGCAAAGCCTTTGTCTGTCTCATTCATGGCTTTATTCCTAGTATCTAGGTCAATTCCTGGCCCACAGCATATGCTCAATGAATACTAATTGATTGCATGAATAATCAGAAGCCAAGGAGCCCGCCAGTTTGTGTCGTATGGGATTCTTTGCAGGAAGTTCTCAAGGAGAGAACAGGAAGTTGAAATCTCCAGGGAATTAGAGTCCAGTGTGAGAGCCACAGGCAAGGACCGTGAAGGATCTTGTCCTTCAGCTCATATCAGTGGGTTGCATCTTAGGCTGCAGCCATTTGCATTATGCGTGTGGGGAAAGATAAAACAACAATTAGCAAAAACTGCTTACCACATTTGGGCCTTTCTAGATGGTAGTTCTCCCACCCCTACTTTTTGTGAGCTTTTTTGTGTGTTTGTTTTAGTATTGATAGTAGAGACTTTGTGTGGGAGTCCTAATGGAAACTAAAGTTTGGAGATGAAATACAGCTCAATTAATGAAAGGCCATTTTTGAGAATGGGACATGTTGGGGTTTGGAAGGAGCAAACTTCTAAGTCTGATGCCCTTGCAAAGGCTGGAGTTATATATTGGACAGGCGGTTTGAATTCTTTGAGGAGCGAGTGATGACTGTAAAAGCCGACACCAATTCATTGAGAACATGTCACGCTAACCTCACTTCATTTTGTGATGGGGTCACTAAACTGATAGACCAGGTAGTGTTCATTGATGCTTGCTATAATCCAATTTTCTGCTGAACAGCCTGTGAATGGAAAGGGGAAAAAGTATCTTGAGCATTAGTTTCACTCTAAACTGAACCCAGCAAGAAGCTGCTCAGCTGGAGTAATGTAACAGATTGGGTAATAGCAATAATGGTATTAAAGCTCACTTTCAGAGCCTAAAATTTAGGCAATAGTGACATGTTTTATGGATAACTAAAAAAATGGAAAAGCCAAACTTTCCAAATCCACAAGGTAGCTTAATGCCTACTAGGCTTTTGACAAAGTTCTTTTCATTTCTAAGTTGAAGAAATAGGATAATAAAGCCAAATAAAGTCATAACTGGTTGAAACACGGTCTGCATTGCAAGAATGTTGACTTGTGACCAGGCTGGTCACTAACGTGGGGTGCCTGAGGATTCTGTCTTCATGCTCTGTCCTGCTCGACATTCTATCAGTGTGTTCAATGAAAATGGAAAAGCTGGCTTATTATATTTTCCATAAGTCTGTAGTACAAGGTTATATGTGGGAAGATGCTTATAATGTAATAATATGTGGTCCTTCTTTAGGTTTAATTTTGTTGCCATAAAAATAAATTGGAACCGTACGTCTATAAAATGAAAATATATTGGCTCAGATGTTCTGAGTGGCTGTCATGCTCACTACCCTCCTTGGAGAAAAGTCATCACAAATGATTTGTACCATGTGTCCCTGCTCCCTGGACTCTGTGGATTGGTGCCTGACTTAAGGGGCGCCTGGGTGATGTTCAGGAGAGTCCTGTCCACTGAGCATGCATTGTATTGGACAATGACTAAGAGACCCCAAATAAGTCTTTAATGGCTATTTTTATGTGAGAAACAGATGATCCACAGAGAGTGGCAGCATATGTTAAGAGAGCACAGAGAGGACAGTGAATGAACATAAGCCATTAGTCGGGAGGAAAACCAAGGGGCACAACCAAGACTAGAGAGGGGGGAGGCAAGAGAAACAAAGAGGATGAAAGGAAAAGAAGCTCATAGGAGAGGTGAGATAGAAGTTGGAGCTACTGTTGGGACATAAACGTTGCTCTCGTGTCCTGAACAACTTTCCATGAAGTCTGTTTTTTTTAACATGGCATTTCTTCCCTTTAGCAAAACACCATGTTGCCTGAGGTAACCCAGTGTTCCTTGAAAGCCTGAAAAAGTCCAAAGACTTCAAATAGAGAGGATGATGTGCACTGTTGGACCACCTTCCAGGGTTTTAGACACATATAGTTTATACCAAAGCCTCAAACGGGTCTTGAAGAGATCAGTTCTTTTGGTGACAAAACAAATCAAACAAAGATGGGAAACTATTCCTCTGTTTCAACTACCATAAAGCATTTACATTTCTTAATACATTTCATGAAAGTTTTCCATTTATTTTGACCAGAAATGACACTCAAATACTATTAAAATGTCTAAGTTTGACTTTTAATTCAGATTAAATCCATAAAAAGTATCCAAACCAGCATCTATCCTTTAATATTTAATAGATTTTAAAGAAATTTCAAATTTAGAGTTATATGTTCCTCTGAGTGAGGCTGACAATCTGAAGCACTTAAATATTAAATGAGTGAATGAGGGAATTGTGGGTGTGCCAGCTGCACACCCCCTCCTTGGGTTGTGGAATTAGCCAGAATGGCTTACGCAACTCAGGAAAACACTTACCTATTAGATGATGTACTGGTTTATTATAAAATGTTGTAATTCAGGAGCAGCCAGATGGAAGAGATGTGTAGGGCAAGGTATGCGGAAGGGCACAGAGCTTCCATGCCCCCAAGCGCACCACTCTTTCAGCATCTCCATATGTTCCCCAACCCAGAAGCTCTCTGAATCCTGTAGTTCAGGGTTTTTTATGGAGGCTTCATTTTGTAGGCTTGATTGATCAAATCATTGGCCATTGATGATTGAATTTATTTTCCATTCCCTCTCCACTCCCAGGAGGTCTGGGATTGGACTGAAAGTTTCAACCCTCTAATCACATGGTTGGTTCTTTTAGCAACCAACCCACATCCTTAGGTTACCTAGGGGCTTTCCAAAAATTACCTCGTTAACATAACAAAAGACACATTTATAGTTCTCATTACTTAGGAAATTCCAAGGATTTTAGGAGTTTTGTGCCAGGAATGGAGAGAAGACTAAAGTATATTTCTTATAAATCACAGTATCACAAGTAACTTAAATTTGAAATTGCATTGTTTCAATAAGAAAAATATATGAATATCCTTATCCTTATGCAAAACATTCCTAAATTTGACAAAAGGTATTCAAACAAAGTTTTTATATACTTCACCATCTCTGTCTATTTTTGCACCTTCCTATAGTTTTAAAATCATATATCTGATAAATGGAGAAGTTTAATCCTACCTATCAAGTGGGCTAGGGCAAAAGAGGTAAAGGCTAGGTCCATGAAATGGACACAGTTCTCCAGAGATGTGAATGGGATACTTCTTTTTTGTAAAATCTAACTCAGTCATAGAAGAATCTGTGGAATCCTTTCTTTTGGTTGGGAATTGTCAGCTGAGCACAAGAGTACCCCAGCCTGTGCTCTCAAGTTTCACCTTTACCCAATTTTTATCCTCTTTTCAACATTTTATTGACTGTTTTGGATAGGAGGAATTCTTGAACTCTTCTCACCCCCAGTTTTGTGGTCTCTAGTCGTTTGGCTGGATGACTAGGGTAGTTAAATGAATTTTGTACTTCCTCATCTATGTTGTCAAATTTTCCATTCTCATTGGATTTGGAGTGATAGGTTAAGTGCTAAGATTAGGGCTCCTTCTGAAGGAAAAGGAAGCATAACATTCTGGAGAACAGTTTTCAACCACCTTGGGCCTGTGAAATAAAAATTCAGCCCTCAAGAGGAGAGCTGTAATGCTGTATCTCTCATCTCTGCAGCTAAAGTCTTGGCCTGACGGAACTCACAGGCCATCAAGAAGAGGGCCCTGGTGAGCCACAGCACAAATTGACCCTGGGTACTGCACACAGGGGATGCTGCCATACTTCTAAATTTCTGAGTAAGAAGTAGATCCTGCAGCATGAAATTGCAGAGTAAGGATGAGGGATAAATAATGCAAATTCATTTAGCAACAGCAATTTCCTGCCTGTATTGTCAAAAGTTATGAATGGTTCCTTTGCTCACTGGCTGGACTTGCTTTCTCCTGCCCGAAGACCAGCAGAAAGAGAAAAATGACATAGTTCCCCACTGAGTGGGATGATTCTCCAAAAGAAGGAAAACCACTGGGATGGCTCAATGTGTAATCAAGAGGACTGAAAAGCACTGATTTAATTAATTATCCCGAAGTTCCTTTGGGGAGGTCTGTGTGGACTCATCTGAATGAAGTCTCTGGAACACACCCACCACCCTCAGGGAGAACGTGCATTTCCGCTGTCAGACAGCAGACCCTAAAATGGGCATCAACACCCACTGGATTTCCGGGGAAGGCCATTCAGGATGTCATATGCTGTGGAGCAGCTGCAGAGAATGACAGTGGCAACAGCTGACTGTGAATGTAGACAAGGGACAAGAAACTGGCTTCATTGAGATTTTCTTTACCAAGATATCTGGAGAGATTTTTCTTGGTCATATTATACAATCCTAGAGTCTATGGTGGTCAAACTGCTCATCTGAGAACTCAGAGCCATGATGTTAGTTATCTTTATGTCCATGTCCAATTCCGTGAAATAGTTTATAACACCACAGAGATTTTGATTAACATTAATTTGAGATTATCCCTACCATGAGTCTTCTCTTTAAGATTTACCTTTTCCTTACCATTCCCAGCACCCTAATCCAGGCCCATATCGTGTACTGGCATTACCACAGTGCTTCCTCGTATCTGATTTCTCCCTGCTAGATCTGTTTTGGGTCCCACTGTCAAGATAATTTCTGGAAAACACCACCTTTCATCATACTACTACCTTGCTCTGGAATCTATAAGGGCTTCCTGTTATTTACAGCATAAAAACTCTGGCTTCCAAGGACTTCCAGTGTTTGGCCCTACCCTCCTACCCAGCAAAACTTCCCTTTGTTCCTCTGGAGGGCTAGTCCTCTTCAGTGAGTTGGCCTCCTCACTCGACCTCACTTCACACTGGGCTCTTTTCCAGAGCTTGTCTTACATCTTGTTGACTTCTTACCTCTTCCAGGAAAAGCCTCTCCAACCACTCGAGGCCGTACTAACTTATCCATCATTCATCCATCCATCTATTCATTAAATGTGTTATGCATCTTTCATGCACTGCTAGTGTTAACTGAATTCAGGTCTGGCTGCTCGCTGTTTGAAAAGCCAATACTCGAGAGACAAGTCCTGGTAGGAAGAGAAAGTTTGCTTTATTTAAGAGGCCGGCAACCTGGGGATAAGGAGGACTAATGTCCCAGAACCAACTTGGAAGATTCTGCTCTGCCATGAAAGTTTTTAAAGGGAAAGTCGTCTCAGTTAATCACTGAGGTAGAGGGTCATATTGGCTGTCATTTCCCATTGCATGCAGACTTGTTGACTCTATGTGATCTTTCTTTAGATGGTATATCATTCACACAGTTTGCTTGTGAGATTACTGAAGGGGAAGCTGGGGAAAAGATCTGGTCATCTGTTCATTTCTTATTCTTCATTTCTACTTCTTTGATCTAAGGAAAGAATCAACAGGTTAGGCAAGGCTTTGTGTTATCAAAAGATTTGAAAGGTGTGCTTGGGCAGAGGTGAATTACAATATAGCTTTTCTAGGGTGACAAGACAAAAGGGGCCTCCTACAGAGAGCTCTTTCCTGCAAAGAGCTGCTTACACATCCCCACTGCCAGACATCATTCCATTTCTATGGGATTATGGGCAAAGGTCTGTCTTCGTAATTTCTTCATGCTGATATAAGGCATCATATTCTCAGAATGGAAGACGTTGTCATAGGTCTGTAGCATTTCTTTGCTGACAATTTTATTTGCCCAGGCAGAGCAATCTACAATTTTTTTGACGCCCACAAAGGTACAGATTATTATGAGCAATAGTATCAATCTCATTCTCTTGAGGTCAAGTTCTGGAATTGTGCTAGCCATAGATTCAGTACTGCTCAAGATGGAGCAGCTTATGTCACGGCTACTGTCTGGTCGTCATGCAGTTAGCTTTTTCCCTCTGTAAAACAACTCAGGAATGTGCATCAAACACTGAAAGATTCTGTAACTCTATTGTCCCAATCATTAACTGCTTGACCCTGATCTTTTGTGATTCAGGGAGGCCTGGGAGACTTTGCCTTTTCTACAAACTAGAGGCAGGTGACATGGAGGGGGCTTTGTACTTGGCGGACACAGGGTTCTGCTCAGTTTCACTAGGCTCTGTGTACATATTTCTAACCCTTATCATCGAGGCTACTGCATACACATTTGTGTAGTTTGTGCTCTCACAAAGGGGCTGAGGGGACCCTTAGTGAAATCAGAAATCAAGCCTGATATTCTCCCTCTCCAAAAAGGAAAAAATAATCTATGGTACATTTATAATTGTATATTCCAAATTATTGAATATATTCCTGAGAGAACTTTTGTTTTGATCAGAGGATGAAGAGAATTAACTTATCTTTAACACTTTACACATCTGATGATTGGAAGAATTTCCCATAGACTAGTGTCTGTCTTTATGCATTTCAAGTCTTATTTCTCCTCTCCTGTGTCCGCAACATTGTTGGACAGGTTCCTATCTCCATATGACTTCTGGACACACCCTTCATGTCACAATGCCAGGTGAGTTCTTACAGCGGATGATAGAAGTACTCCTGAAAATCATTCTTATACGTGGACGGCTAGCAGTAACTTTATCATATCCCAAAGTGACTGTGAATTGCGTGAGTACATCCCACTAAATCCAAATTACATGCACCGCCACTTCAACTTTGTTTTAGCTGTATCCCCTAATGCTACCTTACGAGAATGAAAATGTGATGGAGGGGAAGTTGGTGTGGAAAGAGGCAATATTCTTAACCAGGTGCAGTTAAAATATCTCATTTTTGAGCATTTCACAAACATATATAACAATGTAAGGGTAGGACATCTCTGACATCCTTGGAAAGTGCTCATGCAAGTGGGGGATGCCACCACTTTGACTTCATTAGTTCATCATCGGTTCATCAAGGTAAATCTGCTTTACTGAGGGTGGGGAAGGGCACTTCTATCCCACGCAGCCTGCCCTGCCCTCTCCCATGCTGGGGTTGGATGCTCCAAGGCTGCCCCCATCACAGTCTTTGCAGAGGCTCTTCGTGAACCCTGTAACCCCACTTCCCCCCTGCCTCCAGACCTTATTCACTCTTCTTTTCAGCTTTGGCCAGGTCATCAATTAAGAATTACTGCCTCAGGACAAATCTTAGTATTATTTTTCTCATTACTGGTCTTTCTTTGGACCAGCTGTGGTGTTATGACTTGCTAAATTAGCATTTGCTAGGTAGAGCTCTGGGGGTGTCAGCTGTGAGCCACAGTTCAACAAAAGACCACAAAGGAATTGAAACAGAGAAGTTTGTTACTCACAGATCCTAGAGGAGGTCCTCCACACAAGCCTCAAGGAGCCGTAGGCAGAGGTCAAGGCAGGGTGCAGGCAGAGAGACAGGCAGGACCTGGGGCACATGCCTTTATTAGGGTCTGTGGGTAGAGTGCTTTGGGGTTCCCAGCCTAAGGCTGGATCGGTCAATTCAAACCAAAAGAACAAGGATGTAGCAAGCTTCGTTCAGGGGGAGGCGGTCTTATCGAAAGGGCCCACAATGAAAAAATTTAGTAACTCTACGATCAGACTGTTGGTCACAAGGGCTGTTGGAAAGTAACATCAGAACTTACATTTGCTTGTGACTCTGAGGCTGCTATCCAGGGCTCGTGCTTGCATGAGGGGGCTAGTGGTGGTTTATGGTCCCACAGGTCACTTGGCCAAACAAGATGGATGCTGAGGCAGATATGTTGCAACAATGTCCCACAGGGTTACCAGAGGCTGGTGACCAGCAGAAATTCTTGAGCCTGTTTTACAGAACAACAGACGAGGAAACAGCTTGTTAAAAACCCCTCCACCTGTAAACTGCCTTCTCTGACTAAACTCGCTTTAGTTAGTATTTTTTCCTCTCTTTAATCGCATACCCTCCAAGCTTCACATAACTTAGGTGATATATCACAAGACTTCTTAACCACTTCCTACAGATAACACCTCTGATGTATGTCTTGCTATAGTAATGGGGGCTTAAGTGGTTTTTCAGGAACTTGGAGTCACCTCTTATCCAGTTTGAGCCAGCTAAAACTGGTTGGGGCCACCGACCCTAAAACTGGGCCACACAGGTATCTGATGAGTGATTTTTGATGTCAGAGGGCCAAACACTCCACCCTCAGATCATGCTAAGCATCTCCATTTTTGAGCATGCCTCCCATGAAGAAACAGGTAACTTACAGAACACTGATTACCTCACTCTTTCCCATGCTTAAGTCCACCCAGCTTACCCCAAACCCCTTGCCTTTGGGGAAGTGGATTTTAGATATTTTCTCTCATCTCCTCACTTATGTGTCTTATGAATAAACTCTTTCTCTGCTGCAAACCTTGGCATCTCATCATTTGGCTTGCGAGTCGGGTAAATAAATCTGGTTCCATAAAAATATCATGAAGTAGCTTAGCTAAACTCTCAACATACGGTCTGGGAAGCAACGAAAAGATTCACATGGCTGGGATTTTTGAAGGGAGTTTAATGTTGGTGCTAACTTCAGGGGAGTGGTAGGTTTAAGAAACACCCAAGGGAAGTTGAGGCACGTGGGAGGAACAACGGCAGGAATCTGTCGCCTGAGGAGGTCCTTGCAGGAAGGGTCCCCATGGGGCTGTTTTCATAGAGCCGAGTGTCTCACCCTCGGCAGCGTCAACACTTCAGGTCGTAGAATTCTGTGTTGTAGAAGCTGTCTTTTCCATTGTAGGATTTTTAGCAGCATCCCTGGCTTCTACAAATGACATGACAAGAGTACCCAGCCAACTAGTTATGAAATCCAAAATGTCTCTATACTTGGCCAAATATCCCCCAGGGACCAATTCACCCTCTTGCCACACCCAGAGCAAGGCGTGTGGATGGTGAGGGAAGGAAGGAAGTAACCTGATGTCTCACTCAGTCTGCCTTCTGATCTCCTGTCTACCAGCCATTGCTGAACTTAAATAGAAGGCAGGGGACACATTTTTGTTTCATTCAGGGTACTTCTTTCTTTTACTTTAAAACTAAATCCAACAGGCAATAGAACTACAGCTGGAACAGAGTCACAGTGGTGCCAGAAGCCGTTCATTCACTCGCTCATGACTGCTGATGAAGATTGTCTCCGGCAGCCCAGAGATTGGTTATTAAGTCATTGCTAGGGACAGGCCTCTGCCTCTTGCCTTCCCCTGGTTTTGCTCCACTCTAATGCACTGCTCGCTTATTTCCTGCTATCTTTAATACCTGCATTCAGATCTGCCTGCCCCCTTACCAGGAGAGGCACCTTGGAGAGGTCTGCAGAGGCTGAACGGAATAATCATTGCTGTAGTAATACACTTCAGACTCCCAGGGCTCCTTTTGAGATAAGTCCCATGTGGCCCAAATTTCCTCTCTCATTTGTCACTTTGTGGTATGTCCAGTGCCTTCCAGAGAACTACTGCCAAGCTGTCATTCTGCTGATGTTCTTTTGCATAAGTGTTCTAGTGTTTGGGTACTGCTTTGGCTACCCCCATTGGCATCGTGTGCAGAGCAGACTGTCAGGAAACACGTTGTTGATTGATTGACGGGATAGGCCCTCAGTCGTCTTGGGGCAGAGTTTCTACATTTTGTTGAGAGCGTTTGTTTATAGCAGCGATTATAAAACTTTTTATGAGCATATGAATCACCTGGGATCTTGTTAAACTTCAGATTCTGTGGGTGGCTTTGGGGAGTAGCCTGATTCTGCATTTGTACCAAGCTCCCGGGAGGCTGCTGCTGGTCTACAGACCCCATGTTAAGTAGAAAGGATCTAGATGACAGCAAGACACATGGTGCTTTCTGATATGAGCAATCCATCCAATAATAATTTACTAAGAACCTGTGGCAAAACACTGGGCCAGGTCTTGTAGGGGAGACAGATACACACTTCTTTTGTTCTAAAGGCCTCATGCAACTCTGTATTAGAAGACAGAGATTTTGTGGTTATTATATTTCTGCAGAGGTGCTTCTCCTTCAAAGGTAGACAAAGCTTTCAACGGCAATGAGTCTCAGTATTTCCCCAGATGGGAGCTAGATTTTGCTGCTTTTGTCCTGCAATCTCAGCTTTGCTCCACAAGCAGTAGTTTTTAACTTGATGTGCGAAGAGAAAAAAGGCATTTCTTGTTCTGCGCCTGGATAGGACTTGGCTATTTCTTTTGTCTGCTATGGATGAATCATTTTGGTGACAAGGAAATCAAACATGGCTGCTTTTCCACAATGGGGAAGTTGGGGTGTGTGTACTCATTTGTAGGCTGTGGATTCAATTTAGTTTTACAGTAAAGTTCCCTTCTATGAATGGTAGATCCTTTTAATTGTTCCTGAATGCCACCCCAGTGCATCAAGGGAAACATTATAGAGACTCTCTTATCATGGGAGCCGTTTCTGTTGACCTCAGAATTTTCACTCATGGCTCATTGCTTCTGAAGGACTCTGCTTCTGGTCAGTTAGTAACACTCAGTGCTTACTGAGTGATGCACCCTAAGGAAGGCTTGACATAGATCCAAGTCTGGATAAAATATGGATTCTTCTCAGGTAGTGCATGGGTGGGCGGGGTCCGCAGGGTGTGTGATCAGCTTGTGCACAGTTCTCTGATTGGCTGATGGTGAGGTAGCGGGGCGGTGTCACAGGGGTTGACATTATCAGTCCTTGGGCTCCAGGAGGCCTGCGGCTATGTGCTCTTGGTAGTTAACATCTTCCATTTGTAGGAGAGGTTTTTTTTTTTTACTTCTGCAAAACAACTCAGGCAATGTGCATCAGATACTATTATCTAGGTACTTCAGAGAGGAGCTAAAGCAGAGGATATGGGGGAGGGCATGTCCCAGGAAGTCCCCCATGGGGTCCTGCTTGGTTACAATCTACCAGCATACCTTCTTAAGAACTATGGTCCCGGAAACTATAAATATCTACAAAAATGGCAAAATCTTACTAAGACAACCTAGAATTTTGTGTTCTGAGAACTTGGCTCGGTAAACATCAGGTTGAGGGTCCCAAAATATATCCAGACAGAGATGTGGGTTGCATTCCATCTGCGGTTAGATATGGCTGGATAGAAATATGAGTTAAACTCCATTTGTGGCTAAGGTCCTACCGAACTGATGCCAGCCCTAAGGGGAAACTACATCCTAGAATTACAATGGCTATTATGAGGAACGTTCCAACTAGATATGACCATTTAAGAAGTACACTTGAAAGTAAGGGTTCCCATATCAAACAGAATGGAATACCTATTTTAATTGGTAATGCAGAAACCTCCAAAAGACTTCAAAATTCCAAACTAGCTTCATTAAAAGATTCATTGCAAATGGCTACTGAAAAATTAAACACACAAGAGGTATCAAAAAACAAGACAAAAAAAAAAAAAAGACTGATGTAACTTCTACTGCTGCCCTCTGTCCTCTTTTATTTGAGTACTCACTGTAGTAGTATACTATGTATGTAGAGCCCTGTTGAGAGAGAAAAATAAGATTTCATGTTGTCTCCCTCCTGCCCAAATCCAGATCCATTTGTTATTGCTCCTTTCTCTCCCAGGGACAACTGTTACCTTTTTGTTTGTTAGTATCTAAGTCTTTCTTTCTTTTGGCTATTTTTGGGATTGGCTCTAAGATCTTGGGAAGATAATATTTTCTGCATCCTCTTTGGGAATGAATCTTAAATCCAAAGGGTTGTTCAATACTGCCAGATATAGTTATTGTTTCTATTGACTGAAAACTGATAAATTTGAAAAAAATTTAGTAACTCTAAGACCAGAAATTTGGCCAAATTGGAAATGGATATTCAGAGTCTTATAGGAATTATTTTAGGCCTTCTCCCCTAAGCTAAACTACCCAGGGGGAAAGAAAAAAACATTCCAACAGAGGTGTGTGGGTGTGATAGTCCTTGATATTTATTGGCAGACCAATTCTTTGAGTAATTAAAAACAGCTGCCCTTGTTTTACAACTCTAGTCTTTACAGGACCAGATCTGTGGCTCCAGAAACAATTCAAAGTCCACCAGTTGTTTTACCAGTCCCCAAACCTCCCCCATTTATCTGAAATGTCTGTAAAATATTGGCATTAGGAAACCAAAGTTCTTCTTGGAGAAATTTGCGTTCTTTCCCTGAGTAAGTGTTAACTCTTATCTAGGCCATCTCTTTAAAGTGCAAACTTCAGGGAAGTAATTCTTATCTGAAGGAAAAAAGTAGGGGTAGGGTCATCTGAAACTTAGGCAAATGAAAAATCCTGTGTGAAAGCTTTAGTCATCCTAGCAGATAACCTTAACTTATTCCATCTATCAGTAAAGCAACTTAGATCCAACTTCTTTTATAACTGGTGAGTTTTGTATTATTGTATCTGATTCATGGTGGTAATTAAAAGAATGGAAATTATAAGGTCTCTGTGTCTGTTTTTATGTTAATGTGTGTCTATATATGTGCATTACATATGTGTGGCATTTTCTATCTCTAGATGGTATTGCCAAAATTAATTTGTAAAACAGCTCTTATTTAATTGGCTTAAAGAAAATTAAGTGCTTATACAAATTGAACTCTCAGAAATATAATAACAAGTGGCTCAAATGAATTTCAATTTCATGTGATTTGGGAAAATATTCATTATTAAAACTAGTTTGTTCGTTAGTTTAATTAAAACAGGCATGTCTTTAGAACTGTCAGCATTGCATATAATACTTTTATTCTACTTAGGCTTATTAAAGGTCAAATGAGTTCGTGTTATCTCTTACAACATTTGTCAGCAAGAAAAATAGCTTGGGATAATGGTTGAGTTTGTCTAATGTCTCATGAGGTTTTTGTGGGTAGTCTAAACATAATTGTTAAGAACAAGTAAATTAAATAGGTACACTGGATTAAAGTTTTTTAGGTGAACTTTTCAAATGATCTCCCCAAATATTTTTGATAACCTGAAGCTTTAAAATTTTGCTAAGTTAAATTATAGAAGTGAAAGTGGGGGGGGGGGGGTTGTGGGGAAGGGGGAGAAGGGAGCCCTGTGGGCTCCTGGGCACAGAAGCCTCTTTTTTGTCCCTGGTTTCTTGTAGGCAAGACTCCAGCCTCCATGACTTACCCTGAGTTCCAAAGGGTGGATTGCTAATCAAGGGAGGAGCAGCCAAGAAACCACCTGAGGGAGGATTAAAGGAAACAGAGAAGGTCCTCAAGATTAGGAGACCCTGAGGCCCTGCACGCACCCTGATCTTGTCAGCGACCTCACCCTTGAAATATTTTTATAAAACTCCTCATCAAATACTCCCAGATTGGGACACACAATTTTTCAAGGCAGGAGCTTGCTGTGTCCCCACTTTGCCTGGCAAAGCAATAAAGTTATCCCTTTCTACTTCACCCAAAACTGTCTCCGAGATTCAATTTGGCACCCCTGGTGCAGAGAGGCTGTGCTTTCGGCATCTTAGGTTCATTAAATTTCTGGATCATTTGTAAATAGGACAAAATACTAAAATATTAGTTGCTGAACGTGGCTTATCTGCTTTAGACTTCTTGTTGCTGAAAAATTCAAGATTTTTGGGTTTGTGAGTAAACATATCTTGTGCTACATTAAAACATTTACTACGAGAAAGCATAGAAATTATAAAAAGTATTTACAAATCTGCCAAGCCACATATGCTAATATAAAAGAGTTTATATGTAATACAAAATACTTCTATATTACCCTGAAAATTTTAAATATTTTAAAGGTTAAGATTTCTAGTATATGTTATTAGGGCTACTGGAAATAATGGGGGAAACAACTCTGTATGCAAGGAAGATGGTATGTGTTGTTTTCAGTAAAAGAGATTATGAGGAATGGAAATGCATTTTGTTGAGAGAGAAGAAAGTAATTTTGTCCTAAAGTGAGGCTGGTTATTTCAGAATGGGAAAAAGGAAAAACACGGGACAAAATCTGAATGTAAAAAAGAAAGTTGTAAGAAGGCTGTGGAAAAGAAATCTCTAGAAAGGAATTTTATATGTGGTCAGAACTGGCTAAGATTAAAATGAATTTAATTAAGTGAATGAGTTTTAATATCAAAAGTATGCTGGTAAGATTAAAATTTGGTTTTCTTATTGTTTAAAGGAGAAAGACTTACTGGACTTTTGGTTTGATTTTGATAACAGATGGCAAAGTTTTCTTTAGATTTTAGGTAATCTGCCTAGAAGGCAAAGATTTTGTATTTTACAAAAAATAATTTCCTGTGCCTTATCAGCTTTTTGATTACTTAAGAAAGCAGTCTTCTCAACTGAAATAGTTGGGGTTTGTTTTATCTTTTGATTTTGTCTGTTTTGCTACTATGTAAATTTTTGTGCCTGTGAAGTCTTTAATTGTCACTTTGGTTAAATAGGTGACTAAATATTGTTTCACAGTAATCTATGATCTTACTTGACCAAGTTTTTTTTTTTTTTTTTTTTTAAATCTTTTTTGCAAACTTTCCCAAATCAAATGCTCAACGAAATCTTTTTGACCTTGAACTAACTGGGATTTTTCAGAGGGGTCCCTGAAACACCTCAAAAGACTTTTTTCTCTTTCCTTATGAAAGGAAAGATGTTAAACTAATTAGGCTTATTTGTTATGTTAAATTACATGGGAAGCATTGTTAAATAAGAAGTAACACTATGCCTTCTATATGTTGTGTTTGCATAGGTATATGTATAAGTTTCAGAAATTATGTGAAATTCCTGAAAGTCTGATATATCCTGGTATAATGTGGTCATCACAATTCTAGCTGTTATAAAATGTTGTACATCACAAAAATAACTATATTTGCTTACCAAATGAGCTCCAACAATAGGCATTTAAAAATCTTTGTCATTTACAGACAGTTACCATTTTACTCAGAAACATTTGCAAAAGTGTTTCTGCAAAAGTACTTCACTTTCAAAAAGATTCATGGAAAGGGCTTTTGACAATTACAGGATTCTGATAACTTCAAAGACATAGAACTGAACTGGGTAAGAATTTCCAGGAATAATGGGAAAAAAAAACTGGATTAAAGCAAAACAAGAATTAATAGTATGGGACTGAATGAACTGAGGAGAATAATTCTAATTTTTTACAACTTCTTTTCTGAAACATTGCTATTTTACCAGATTTGAGGAAATCGTTTCTCTTAAGCTACGTAAGGCCTACAACAAGTTAGTAAATTATACCTCTCTAGACAAAGATGAAAACATTTACTTTTTCTCCTACCTAATTCCTCCAGTAGGTATTTGCATAAGTTCAATAAGAATCTGTTCTCCTTATAACAGGACACAATTGGAAATATTGGCTGTATTACCAAAGCTTTGACTGAAATATTATTGCAGGTAAAATCTAGTGGTGAGTTTTTGACTTGGCTTCCTGGCCTCAAAAGCTTTTAAGAATTCAATCTGAGATAAAAAGTTCCAGCAAAGCAGTCTTTAAAAGACCTTATATGGTCAATTACTATTCTTGCTACATTTATGTAAATAATCAGGCCAATTTTAATGCAAAAAAATGGTTTTACTGTGATTATCTTTGGTAAAAATGGGGATAATTTTAGAGAGAAAAAAATTTTGTTTGCACCAATGTAAGTATTAGATTCTAATTCTATTAATTGTCTTTGAGGTTTTGTTATATGCAAACTGGACTGGATCCTGAATTCTTCTAGTTTTCTCAAATAGCTGGCTACAACTCTCCAAACTATCATTTCTAATTTCTCCCACTCTTCTGATTTAGAATCCCTAAGAGCAAAGGCTGCCTTTGAATGTCCTTGGAAGAGACTATACCAGGTCTCCCTCATTACACAACGGCAGCCAGACTTCAGGGGTTTGAACCTTGGTTATGCATCTGAAAGCCAAAAAGGTTCTGCCTGACATGTGGTCCTGTACAAATGCTCTAGACCTTCAAGTCAAATTGACTAGGAAGAAAGGTAGCTGACATCAATGTGGACTGCTTCCACCCAAGACACTGAATCAATACTTAATACTTCAACTAAACATGAAACCCTCTCTTTTCCCCGCATTGGTCTGGAAACACCATTACCCATGTCTCCTAGGCCATTGCAAAGGGAGTACTTTCTGGAATTTAGAACTACTTTTTAATTTCAGGCTAGGAAAAAATCTAACTGACCCCTGGCTTGAACAGGCAAATGCAACAATATCTGAAAATGAGTCCATTACCTGTGCCACCTTAATGGAAGCTGTTTGTGCCCCTACAGGATTTATCTTTGTTTGTGGTGGTTATTTTTCTCTTTGAGCCTATTAATGCCTAGATGGCTGGCACATAACAGGACAACACCTTTTAGGTGGTCTTAACTGTGTTCCTAACTATCTATAAGGAAACTGAGACACTTCATTTGTCAGCTCCCCTGGATTTACATCATTGAGTTAGAAGGGACCTGCCAGGAGGTATTCGTTATTCAGGATTCACTTCTTTTGGCAAGGCTCTACTTCCCTAGTTAGGAGTGAGTACAAATGGGGTTATGATCAGGAGCCTCTCCTTAACTCTTGAGCATATGGCAGAACCTACTGCTGAAGCAATAGATACCCAACAAAAATAATTAGACTCTCTGGCCAAATTTGTTCTTGGTAATAGAATAGCCATTGGTTATCTTTTAGCTGAACAACGAGGTGTCTGTGCTGTGGTCAACATCACCCACTGCACTTGGATTAACACTTCCAGGGAGACTGAAACTCAGTTACATAAGCTCACTGAGCAAGACACTTGGCTTAAAAAGGTGACTCCCTCATTGAGGTCTTTCTTAGACTTTTTTGATTTTGATTGTTTGGGTCTTGGGGACCATGACTCCAAAGTTCACTCCAAACGTTGGTAATTATCCTGTTTATAATAATCATAATAAACTCCTGGGTGCATTGTATTCTCTCAAAAGTTTTAAGGGCATGTTTGCGGCTGCTAACTGCCAAATGATCTCCCTAAGATTGGAATACCGAAAAAGAAATGAAGGGAATGACCAAGTTAGAAAATGTGAAGCTGAAGTTGTGACCTGTGAATGCCACAGAGATTCAGAACAAAACAAAACAAAAACAGAGAATCAACAAAAGTTGCAGGAACTACAGAATGGTAGCTGAGGGTGGTGTTAATGCCTCAAATCGTACAACTACTCAGAATGCCTTTACATTGGATCCTTTCTTGTGGGCATTAATGTGTATTCTGTACATTCTTACATTTTGTACCCATTCTTAAAGTTTTTCTTTCATACCGCCTTGTTCCTGATCTTTCAGGCTTGCTTCTTCCAAGTGCCTGGCCAACCAGCCAAGGCATTTACCACAACCCAGGAGTCTATGTATATTCTTACCATGGCTGCTTCTTTCTTCATACAAAGTGGATGACCAAATACATCACTTGAAGCTCTGCCTGTTGTGGTGATTTCCCCTCATCACTGTCTTCAGGCCCACTTGTGAGGCTGTAGGGTCACAGCCTACCTTTGGCTCACATCAATATTGAGTTGATCTATTCATGAACCAGTCCTTTGTTTGTTTCCTCCTACTATCAGGTTGTGTAGAGCTCACTCTACTCCACTCCACTCCATGACACAATAGGTGTAAACTGAGGAAGAGGTGTCATTGCAACAGAGAGAAGTGGCATGGGAATTTGGGCCATCCATTCACAGACAGTTTCCAGCCTGATGATTTGCTGCTGTGCCCACCTGATTTTTGTGTATCTGACGGCAACAGGCTCATGAGGGACAGTTCTAGCGACACGTTCATTTGATGCCCCATGGTCAGACACTCCATTGTTGCCACGGTATATGAGGAGTTGTTTTTCAAATGGTGTATAATTCTCTGTTGCAGACTGCATGCTCCAGAACTTTAGATTTCTGTGTTATGACTTTCCTACTGTGACTTGTCAAAAACTCCACATGATAACTTTATCCACTGTGTATTCTCCTATCATTGTGATAACTGCTGGTTCATGTGCCAACTGGCCTCCTTGTCATACAACCTACTTATTGTAGAGCTCTCTGTTTCTTTGGATGCCCACTCAAAACTGGCAGCCAGACTTCCCCTGGTGGTGCAGTGGTTAAGAATCCGCCTGCCAATGCAGGGGACACGGGCTCGATCCCTGGTCCGTGATGATCCCACATTCCACGGAGCAACTAAGCCTGTGTGCCACAACTACTGAGCCTGAACTCTGGAGCCCACGAGCCACAACTACTGAAGCCCTTGTGCCTATAGCCCGTGCTCCACGACAAGAGAAACCACCGCAGTGAGAAGCCCGCGCACCGCAACGAAAAGTAGCCCCCGCTCGCTGCAACTAGAGAAAGCACGCACAGCAATGAAGACCCAATGCAGCCAAAAATAAAGTAGAAATAAAATTTATATAAAAAAATAAAGTTCTATTGTGGCTCAAAAATGTTTTTTTTTTAAAAAGGCAAAACAAAAACTGGCAGCCTATTTTGGCCCCAATAAACTGATCTCAACATCAGTTGTTCCAAGTGCAGATAATATATTGCTTCTAAAACCTGAATAGGCTCGCCAGTTTCTTTGGTGGAAGGAGAGGGAAGGTACAGTAACATATTTTCCATGGAGGGGATGCTCTATCATGTGCAAACCACTGTGTTGTTCAAAACTTCACCAATGTATCAGGCCCCTGAATGAATCTTCCTGCCTCTGGAGTGCATGCTTCTTGCCAGGACATTTACAGTTCTTTCATTTCTTACTCACTGGGTCTAATTAACTCATATCATCATTATAATGGACCAACCTAATGTTTTGTGGGATATGCAGATCAACAATGGTCCCTCAAGCTACATTGAAACAGAGGGCAGAAGTGTTGACATAGCCTGGGAACAAGACTAGGAAAGCACTGTTCTCTATCCCATGTGAAGTCAGGCACTTCTGCTCTGTATTTCTGATGCATATTGAAAAGAATTCATTCACCAGATAAATATATACACCTTCTAGTAAAGATATTACACCCAGCATACAAACTGTGATTAGGGACACACATTAGCTAAATTTGTGATAGCCTACCATCATCTGCCAGAATGCAGGGAGGCATATTTATTTCTTCAAGGGCTATATTGGTGAGTTAAATGTTTTATGATAGGCACACTGATCTTGCATCCCTTAGGTGTTAGATGTAGAATTAATTGCTGCCATTCCACCCGGGATAGAGTATTTCTTCTGAATTATATTTGAACCTGAAGGCAGGAAGTTTCAAGGGCTTCCACGTGCCCTTTCCTACCCCGATTGCACCTACTCTGCTTGTCAAGTAACCAATGTGAGGGCTCTGCCAGAGGCTAAGTATATCAATATCAATTATGCTCTCTGGGACTGTAAAAATGATCAGCCAGTGGACCCATTAGCACATTGTGAGCTAAACTTGGGCCAGGACTGCATTTATTGCATGGTGTCTATATGTCCCTTCTCTAACACAGCCTGTTATCAGTGCTATTTTAGATTGTGTACCTAGTAGCCCCCGATATATCTGGCTCTCTGTAAGAGACTTTCTCAGGCATCAAGTTCATCCACCTTGGTAGCTCTGCTACTCTTACCAGTGGGTCCTGGGCCTGACCTTTAGCATAGAAATTGTGTGCTAGCCTGCCAAATACAGAAAATCTCCATATTTTGTTGACTCTACGTTAGTTTTTATTTTTTTTATTCTTGATAAATAAAAATCGTACATATTTAAGTTGTACAACATGATATTTTGATATATGTACACATTGTGAAAAGATTACTACACTCAAACTAATTAACATATCCATCTCATTCCACTGTTAATTTTTTTTTTTTTTTGTAGTGGAAAGACTTGAGATCTACCTTCTTAGCAAATTTAAAGTATACAATACATTATTAATAACTATAGTCATCATGCTTTACATTAGGTCTCCAGAACTTATTCATCTTATAAATGAAAGTTTGTACCCATTGATCAATATCTTCCCTCCTCCTCCCCTCCAGCTTCTAGTAACTACCATTCTACTCTCTGTTTCTATGAGTTTGACTTTTGTTTAGAGTTCACATATAAGTAATATCACGTGATGTTTGTCTTTCTGAGTTTGGATTATTTCACTTAGCGTAATGATCCCAGGTTCATCTATGTTGTTGTAAATGGCAGGATTTCCTATTTTTTTTTTAGGGCTGAATAATCCATTGTGTGTACTTATGTATGTGTGTGTATATATATATACCACATTTCCTTTATCCATTCTGTGTTGACTATAGTTTGACATCTCTGAAATATAGGGGCACTCATATGCAGTAACAAAAAATATTTGGAGAAATATGCTAATTTATCATTGGCTTTGGCCCTACTGTTCTTTTCCATGATAATTGTTTCTGTGAAAGTGTTTGGGTAGGGATAATGATTTGAATAATGATGACTGCTAGACACTATATTTGGGAATAAATGCAAACATGGGTTATTTGGCTTTTGCTTCCCTCTTGAAGAAAGGGTGAATCACAGACTGGTCTGATAGTTGTGTCACTGAGTACAAATGGCAGGGGTAGGTTGATGGCTGGAGTGCTGGCTGAGAGCAATGGCTCCAGCCACTGGTGCCTGAGGACTGTGACCATGATAGACCAATGGTCCAAGGGAGGTGGTCACAATGGGGACTCTGGGTTGGTTGTTTCTCTGAACCCAAGAAGGTGGGGTCAGTGCCCAGGAGATCAAGCCACCTGTACTTGAGCCTTAAAGCTCTGTGGTTTAAGATCAGGAACTGTCTCCAGGGAATAACACTTCTAAAGGTAAGTCAGAGCTCCAGATCTAGGGACATGGATATAAAGGGCTATTTATAAGATACAATGGGTACATTAGAACTAGAATTGAAGAAACTGTTATCAGAATGAAGGTGTCCAGTGGAGGTGGGGGATAGAGGTGAGCCACAAACCTGGAGAACAGATAGGTTCTTGTACATAAATTCCTGCCATTTGAGAGAGAAATGTAGAGATTTCCCTCAATTCCATTGCATCCTTTGTCATGGGCCAATGAAACATCTAAGACTTTCAGTCCAGAAGAAATATGAGGACCTTTCAACTTCCAGTCTGGAAATGTGAGGGCCTCTCCTATCCTCAGTGAGCTCCACATCTTCAAATCAGCCCCTATAACCCAGTGTCATGTGATCAGTGTCTGATAAGAACACTGCTCTGCTCACAATAGGTGTCCTGGGCCAGATGGCCTTGTCCCTGCCTTGCTCCTTAACAGCTGTTCCATCCTTCTGTATCCTTGGCTCCTGACTTCCCAGTCTTGTCCTTAGTCTTGACAATGGATTTAGCTTCACCAGGATTGATATTTGGCATTTTATTTGGACACGATCGTACTGCCTCACTGTTTTCTTCCACCTCCTTCTTTTTAGGACATTAATATGTCTACCGAAACCCAAATTGAACCTTGCTCTGTTTGGCCCTGTGCCCATCTGACCTGGCTTTACCTCCCTGGGAGGGGAAAGGTAGAATATCGTAACCACCTTGGATTTAGCTAGTTATAAAGATGTATGACTTAACATTTCATCAGCTCTGGGTATTTTTTTTAAAAAAATCATTATGGGAAAAAGAAAATAAAGCATCTCAGTAGCTTTTATCATTTTGAAGATCAGTCTGCAGTGGAGTTGATAAAAAATACCAGCAATGCAAACATCTGGGTGAAGGAGCAGCAAATCAGATTATAATTTTTTTTTATAGAAAAATATTTATATTCTCCCAGGCCTTGGATCCTCAGTTAGTGTCTGATGTGGAGACAAAGGAATGTTTCACTACATGTAGTGATGAACATAAGGAATGAACCACAAGTGTGGTGTCATCTGCAAAGCTGTGCACATTTCAAGTTTGTTGACAGGACTTCCTGGAGGCGAATTGGAAAATGATGCTCAATTCCTAATGAAAGTGTAGCTTACTTTTTGCTTTCACTATGAAAAGAACCATTTATAATTTTGTCTAATTATAACACTAACAATTTTAGCACTAAAAATTTGGTTCCATTTAGTTAAATCCTAATGGGACTGGAGATTTGTTTCCCCAGAAATCTCCTCTGTGCTAGGGAATGAGATCTGGTCTGGTACAGGAAGCATTAGCATTGTAGGAATTAGGACACACAGTTACTTACAAGTTTATTTTCAGCTTTAGAGAGTCTAATTTTTGGACAGAAAGAAGTCTGTCCTATATTTGTCTTGGCCTGGAACAGGGGTGGAGCCAGAGAAACAGGGGGACAGAACAGTTGGTGAGAAGCGCAGTGAGGAGCAAGAAATGTAGAGATGGGGATTGTGGGCTGAAGTGCATAAAACTGGGTAAATTCTTTATTAACTGACTGACCTAATCCACTGCCTCTCATACTGAAGGGGAACTTAAAAGAAAGATTCTCTCAGGTACCAATGCTGGTTCAGATTATTTTTATTATAATATTACAAAAAGGGGAAGAACCAAAAGGTAGCTATAAATTCATTATGTGATAGCTTTTATTGAGATGTACGTATGGCAAATTAAAAAGTTCTGCATGAGCTTGCAGTTAGAATTTAGAAAGTTACAAGAGAATGTGGCTCTTATCTTAACAACATGAAAAAGCTAGATTAGTTACACACTAGTCATTTAAAAAACCCATCAGATGGTTGAAGTTGCCAAGAAATCTAAATGAACTTCAGTCTAGCAAGGAACAGAAGAAGAGAAGAGACCCATGCTGCTTGCATCCCTGTGAGTGCTGCTTGCATCCTTGTGAGTGTAATAGGGAAGAACTAATCTGACTCCATATTAGATCTGTTTCTTTTACTTTAGCCTTTATATTCTATTGCTTTTGCTACAAGTTAATCACTAAAGGGATGTTGCCTATAGTTTAAAGTGTACCTAACGGCCCATCTCTGGGAACTCTGTCTCCCATGCCTGAGCATTAAGCTAAAATACCTTTGTTCAGCTCACAGGAAACATCCTGACCAGGCCTACCTGTGAATTAACACATCCTCTCTGGAGCCTGGCCAGAACCAGGAAATACTTGCAACAAAGTATCTCCTTTTTTTACTTTACCTCCTCACCTTACCCTCTTTGTTCTACAAAAGAAGCTAGCATCCAAACCTGGGCAAGATGGTTCTTTGGGAGGCTAGTCCACCATCTTCCTGGCCTGCTGGCCTTCCAAATGAAGTCCTTGTTCCTTGCCCCAACAACTCATCTCTTGATTTATTGGCCAGTTGTGTGGCAAGCAGTACAAGCTTGGACTCGATAACACAAGTACAGCTGAGGGAGTAGCTGACCCTGCCATAGATGGAGAAACCAGCCGCACTTTTGAGAGCTGGCTGCACAGATTGATGCAACAGAATAGAAGTCCTAGATTCCTAGGGCTGCCATCACAAATGATCACAAACTTGGTGACGTAAAACACAAGAAATTTATTACCTCACAGTTCTAGAGGCTAGAAGTTCGATATTGAGGTGTCAGCAGGGCCAAAGGCTTTCTCCAAAGGCTCTAGGGAAGAATCCTTTCCTGTATCTTCCTAACTTCTGGTGGCTCCTGGTGCTCCTTGGGGATGCTTAGTTTGTAGTTGCATCACTCCCATCTCTGCCTTTGCTTTCACACTGTCTTCTTCTATGTCTCTGTGTATCATTTTCTGTCTCTTATGAGAACACTTGTCATTGGACTAGGACCTACCAGTATAATTGCATTTCTATCCTTACCTTAATTATATCTGCAAAGACCCTATTTCCAAATAAGGCCCATTTTGAGGTTCCAGGTGGACATGAATTTTGGGGGGACACTATTCAACTACACTACAGAGCCCCAGGTGCAGGATGAGTCCAGGCTCATCCTGTTCTGTTATTTATTGCTGTGTAAAAAACTAGGACCAAACCCAGTGGCACAAAACAACCACCATTTTATTAGGGCTCAAGATTTTGTGAGTCAAAAATTCAGGCAGAGCTTGGCTGAGCAACTCTCCTGCTCTATACGACATTGGGGTCACTTGGTGGTCCTCAGCTGGTGGCTGGTCCTGTCTGGATGGTGCAGGACAGCCTCACTCGAATGTTGAGTCTCTCGATGGGGACAGCTGCAAGGCTAGATGCAGCTGGGCCCTCTCTATTTTCATGGTGTCTGTCTAGGGCCTCTACCTGTGGTCTCTTCAGCTGGGTTGTTGGACTCAAGGCTCCCAGATGAATGGTCCAAGAGATCAGAAGTGGAAGCTGCCAGTCTCTTAAGCACAGCATCACTCCTCAATGCTTTAATTCACCATGCAGTGAGAGAGCCTGCCGAGATTTAGGGGGAGGGAGCTCCATGTGACCCTTGGTACTAAAAGGATCTTAAAGCAAAAACAAAAATATTCATAGAACTTTTATTCCTAATAGCTAAAAACAAGCAATGACACAAATGCCCATTTAGAGGTGAATTGATAAAATTATTGTGATATATTCCTATAGTAGACTACTAGTCAGCAGCAAAAAACAAACAAACAAGAAAGATGTAATAACATGAATTAATCTCAAAAACTTTATGCTAAGCAAAAGAAGTCAAGCATACATGCCAAATATATAATGTCTGTTTCCATTCATATAAAGTCCAAGAAGCTATGGTGATAGAAATCAGAATAGTGGTTATCTTTTGGGGGAAGGATGAATTAAATAAAAAGGGTATTTTTCTGAGAAACAGAATCTCCCTGGGGAAAGAGAAATTCTGTGTTTTGTTTGGGACAGTAGTTACATGGGTGCATACAGTTGTCAAAATGTATCAAACTCTAAAGTTAAAATCAGTACCTTTTATTTTATGTAAATTATTCACACACCATACAATCTAACAATTTAAAGTACATAATTCACGGATAAAGAAGATGTGGTGTATATATGCAATAGAATATTACTCAACCTTAGAAAAGAATAAAATAATGATATTTATAGCAACATGGATGGACCTAGAGATTATCATACTAAGTAAATTAGACAGAGAAAGACAAATGTTATAGAATATCACTTATAAGTGGAATCTAAAAAATAGTACAAATGAACTTATTTCCAAAACAGAACCAGACTCACAGATGTAGAAAACAAACTTATGGTTACCAAAGGAGAAGCAGGGAGAGGGATAAATGAGGAGTATGGGATTAATAGATACACACTACCATATACTGTAAAATAGATAAACAACAAGGATTTACTGTATAGCACAGGGAACTATATTCAATATCTTGTAATAACCTATAATGGAAAAGAATTAAAAACAGAATATTTATATATATCTCAGAATCACTTTGCTGTATATCTGAAATGAACACAATATTGTAAATCAACTATACTTCAATAAAAAGGAAAAAATAAAGTTTATAATTCAATGGTTTTCAGTATATTCAGAGAATTGCACAACCATCTCCTCAACCAATTTTTTAACATTTTGTCAGCTCCAAAAGAAACGGTGTATCCATTGCAGTCACTCCCACTCCCACTGCCTCTTACCTCATGCCTCCCTCCCCAATGCCCAGTCCTAGGCAACTACTAATCTATTTTCTGTTTCTATTGATTTGTCTATTCTGGAGATTTCATATAACGAAATCATACAATATGTGACCTTGTATGTCTGGCTTCTTCCATTTAGCATAATGTTTTCAAGATTCATCCATGTTTTAGTAGGTTTCAGTACTTCATTCCTTTTTATAGCTGAATAATATTCCACTGTATGGATATGCAAGAATTTTATAGTTTCAGTTCTTACATTTAGGTCTATGACCCATTTTGAGTTATTTTTGTATATGGTGGAAGGAAGGGTTCAATTTAATTCTTTTGAATGTGGGTAAATAGTTGTTTCAGTGCCACTAGTTGAAAAGACTGTTCTTTCCCCATTGAATGGTCTTGGCATCCTTGTTGAAAATCTATTGACCATAAATGTAAAGGTTTATTTCTGGACTCTTATTTCTGTTCCATTGATCTATATATCTACCCTTATGCCAGTACTACATTGTCTTTATTATTCAAATTTATTTTAATGATTTCTTTTCTGAATTTAAATCACTCCTACTACTGTGAATATTGTCCTTACTGCTGCTACCCATTTTCTTCTGAATTCAGCTGTAGGCCAGTTAAGGCTCTGTCCACTTTTACTATTCAAACTACTGTGAAACCTTCATTTCCACAGCCTGATATAACCTCATATTTATCCTTTCCTTGGCTTGAGCCCATCTTTCAAAATTTGTTCTCAGATCCCTTTGGGATTTTTCATATTACTTTGTGGCAATTAATGAAGTGCTACTTCTTTACTTTGAAGTTTTCATAATGACAGTGTAAAACCTTACTTTACTAACTTAAGAAATGAAAATGTTTTATTCTTTAAAATCTGATCATTATAACTGGTGAAAAAATTTAATTTGAATGTTATACTTAAAGCAAGTTTGTTGATAAGAGGATCTACTAAGCTTGTGGCTGTAAGCATACTTCTCAATCCACTAATGATTAAACACTGTCACTCCAGGTGATCTCTTGTGCTAACAGGATCCTGAAGGCAAACCCAAACACCAGCTTTAGAATGTCAAATTGTTGAACTCAAGGAGTGGTCATACAAATCATCCAGAATATGCTTAAAATAATTTTAGTTTGGCATAGGGATGAAAACACACACACACACACACACACACACACACACACACATAGCTATGGGACCCTTGAGATTATATCCACTGACCTCACTTGTGCAAGCCAAAAATTCTAGGAATCATCTTAGATAAATTCTTTTCCTATATTTTCCATATCCAGTGGAAAGTCCAACTAAGGCTTTTTGATTTTACTCTAAGTATTTCTCATGTGTACTTCTCTTTCTGTATACCATCTCCACACTACACCAAACAACCATCATGTCTTGATTGGACTACTGTAACTGATGGATCCCTGTTATTGGCTCTCATAGGCTTGAATATTCCTCCTTTACTGCACTTATTACAGCAGTGTATGTTTGTGTGAATATTTGATTAATGTCTTTCTCAGTAGTCTATAAGCTACGTATGATTGGGGCCATTGTATCCTTTGACTCATTATTTATATCTTTGATGGCAGGCACACATTAAAAATGATTAAGAACTCTGACATAATCCAAAGGAAGTGTTAAAGAAGTGGTGAATGATGTTTTCTTGTAGGGAGGTCTCAGGACTCTCAAAGAGTCATGTCTGCCCTATGATCTTTTATCCTGACCCAAGTAAATATGTAGAGATATGGGTTAAATTGATGGATATCTCAGAATAGGGGGAAAATATGATGGGATGGGGATAAAATTATTTTAATGGTTTGTAACAGTACAGGAAGTTTAACAAAATGAAATTTAATAAGAAGACATGTAAACGAAACATAGATGGCAGCCAAAGCTATAAGATACATATGAGATAGGAGAGTTGTGTCTGAACAGCATCATGGAAAAAGCTTTGGAGGTTTTGGCTAATATGCAGATAAACTCATATTACTCAACAAAGAGGTGTGAATGACTTTATTAATTAATAAAAATGTAAACATCCAGTAAAAATATGGGCAAAAGATATGAACAGGCAATTTATAAAAGAATGTTAACTTTGGCCAATAAATAAATGAAAAATGCAAACTAAAATATAATTTTAAAAACTATTTTGGGCCCATAAAATGGACAAATATTAAATAAAAGATAACATACAACAATGCTAGGGTTTGTGATGATCAGTTTTCATACTTTTGGCTGCAGTGTAAATTGATTCTTTTGGAGGTATATTTGGCAATTCAAATAAGAAAATCCTAAAATGTGAATATCTTTGGCCCAGCAATGCCACTTTTAGGTATACATTCTATGGAAAGGATACAATAGATGTGCGGAAATATTTAGCTGCAAGGATATTCACTTTAGTATTGTAACAATAGCGAGAAAGATCAGAAGCAAGTCTCCCACGATGGGGCACTGGTTTAAATAGAGCATATTTATATAAAGAAATATCATGCAACTACTAAATTGATGTCATGGAAAATATTTAAGGACAGGGACAGATAATTAATTGAGTTTAAAAAGCAGATTTCAAAACATTACGATATGATCTTATTTATTACCAAATGTGTGCATAGGAAAATGGTTAATAGTGGTTTTATGTGGTTGATGGAATTTTAGATTATTTCTCTTTTTGCTTGTCTTGTTTTCTACCATAAACATACACTGATTCCATAAATGGTAAAAAAAAAAAAAATTTAAATAATGTGGGCATGGTGCCAATGAAGCCATTTTGAATTTGGGCTGCATGAATTGAAGTGGCATGTCAGAACAAAGGACATGGAAATTCCACCCTGCTCTGTGCTTGCCCCACCCTTGGTGTGTAGGATTTAGTAATGAGTGACTTACTATAGGTTTGTGTCCACAGAAGAACATGAGAGATCATGAGGGGACTCAAAACCATGTCTTCTCCAGCAGCGGAAGGAGCAAAGGACTGGGAATCAGGAGGCTTGGGTTTGAGCCAAGGCTCTGTCACCTGCCAGCTGGTAACTTTAGAGCAACCACTTAACTCTTCTCATCTCACACTTTCTCATTTATAAAATGGGTATAACAGCATCTCTACATCAAAGATTATATTATAAATATTAACTGAAATAATAACTTGAAAAGAAGTTTGTAATGAGGAACTACCTGTGATCAGTTTGGGACCAAGAAGGGATGGGGAGAATGAGTTTTCTGCCTTCTAGCATTTGAAGGGTTGTCTTGTAGGGCAGTACATAGACTACTGGGTGTGCATTATAGGGAGGCAGGTTTTGGCTAAAGTCTGAAAGAATTTTCAAGTACCTACAATTGTTCCAAAATATAAGGAATGGTTTGGAA
The DNA here is from genome assembly GCF_003031525.2 of Neophocaena asiaeorientalis asiaeorientalis. NCBI lineage: Eukaryota > Metazoa > Chordata > Mammalia > Artiodactyla > Phocoenidae > Neophocaena > Neophocaena asiaeorientalis. The sequence continues at coordinate 1,217,195 of NW_020173691.1, forward strand.
TTTTGTGACTTTCCTGGAGCCTTAAGATTTCTAAAGAGAGAGCTACTCAGTTATTGAGGATATTAGAGTGGAAATTCAAATGCCAGTGAAAGAATAGAGGTTGTGAGGGGTTTTAAGATCTCTTCTGACTTGGATATTCTAAGATTCTTTGCACTGAAAATCATGGTACCATATGCATTTCAATACCATCAGAAAAGTTACTGGGTTGGGAGGACCTATGCATTTTGAGGCCATAAAATGTCCATCTGTGAAGGGAGACTCAGTGCTCTCTAAATTCTGCACAGTTCTGAGGCAGCTGTCACTGAAGTAATATCCATAACATCAGTGGGAATCAAGGGCTTAAAATAGGAAGCCATGCCCAGAGAGGAAAAGGCTGGCCTTGTGTAATATAGTGGGTGAATGGCAATCATTTTGAGGCAAAAATGTAGAGGAAATAGGTGATTTATGTTCCAAGCTGTATGAAAAGATCATTCTATCACCTATGAAGAGGTACATGGCAGGTTACGAAAACTCAGTGTGTGAGACCAAGTCATCAGTGTAGAGCGACTTCTAGTTATTTCTTCAAAACTGCATTTGGATTTTTCTGATTTGGGCATTTGTTATACAGGTGAAATTCACACACATGTTTGCAATGAAGGTTTGATGAGCTGGGTATGACTTCTTCTAAAGCCTGTGTGCCATGTAATGTATTTACAAATACAGGCACAGTGGGTGGAGACCATCAGGATGGTCCCCAGAGCCATTTTCAGCTACCATCACAGTGGTGAGAAGCCTACGTGTACTCTGAGGATGTGAATTGTTGCATCTCCCCAGTGTTTGGGAATAGCCCAAGTTGTCAGCACTCACCAATCCTGGCCCCCTCCTGGCTGTCTGCAACATCATCAGGTTACCCGCAGCTGGCTCCACAGCACCCCAGGAGCAACAGAAGCATGGCAGGTTATCACTGGAAAGTGAAGATCAGAGCTACATGCTGTCTTACTAAGGTTCAGATACTCCAAGGACCAATGGTAACAGCAAGTGTGTGTCACCCTAGATCTACCCCAAACCTGAGAAAGAGGATCAGTGTGTTGGTTTGGGCCTCTTTACCACAGGCCTTCAGAATCCCTTGGTGTACCCATTGCTGGGGAAATGGGGTCATTCTCATCTCTGGGCAGCCAGATTAAAGTTATCACATTCCATTAATTCCTGCCAGCACTAACTTACCAAAGTTGACTTTCCTCATATTCACAGAGCATGTTTCTCAACTATAAACAAATCTATTGTTAATGTTCCCACTGCTTTCCAAAGCTCAGGCATTCATGTATTCCTTCCAGCTTGACATTATTCAGTTATGTTTTTGAACCCCTATTATGTGCCAGACAATTTTCTAGATGTTGGTAATATAATAGGAAATTAGACATTGTAGGGCTTCCATTGTAGAAAGGAAATGGATAATATATGAAATAAGCAACAAATTGCATTATTGTGATAAGTGCTCTTGGGGTACTCATCATACTGGAGGTGCCATGGATCATACATGGTGGACCTGAGTGCAATGCAGGAAAAAAGGATATATTAGGAATGCTTTCAGCTGCATTGACCAGAAAGCCCAACCAACAGTGGCTTAAGCAATAAGGACATTTAATTATCTTAATTATAAGTTTAGAGTTTTGCAGTTTGGAATGGAAACAGCAGCTCAGCCATGTTCTCAAAGACCCAATCTCTTTCTGTCTGTCCTCTCTGCTTTAACTGGTTGGTTTGATTCCTCCTGGTTGAAGCTGTCTGTTTTAGCTCCAGGCATGACATACACATTCATGACAGGGAGAAAAGGGAAAGCAACTGTCACCTATGTCTATTTCTTCCTTCAAGAATGCCAAAGCCTTTTCAGAACTGAACCCCTGTTCATTTACACCTGAGTGGCTAAAAGTGGAGCTGGCAGCCACACATTCTGAGGCTCAGAAACTGGGGAATGGGATAGTTATGTTTAGCTTAACTAACTGTAGTTCTGGAGCTGAGCACATTGCAGTTCCAAGATTGAGGCTGTGCTAGCAAGGAAGGGGAAATGAGTATTGGGTGGATGACAAACTTTGTCTGCCACATAGATTATGGTGGGAGCACTATTATTGGTGGGAAGTGGAGGTGTTTGGTGAGTTAGGTCATCTCACAAAGGATGGTCTGGGTTTGAGGACTCAGTTTAAGATGGCTCTCACTTTGGTGTGCCAGTGGACCAACAAATGAGTCCACCCAAGACCAAGGATACAAGTGAGTGGATGGGCTTCCCATCATCTCCCTTCTTTTCTCAGAGATTACCCATGTGGTCCCCATAGAATGAGATATTTTCAAGTCCAAGGATTCCAGAGCTGTGACCACATTGCTGTTTATCCAGTAGCTGGGGGAAGGGCCATGTCAGTGTTTGGACATCTACCTACAAAAAGCAATTTTTGCTGTGGTACAGTGTGTTTTTGGTTTGGCAATCCATATATTAACAATTAATGGCAAGAGAGGAAGTGGATGCCAGTGACCAGAATATATGAGGAGGATGCATAGGTATGAGGCATACATACAAAGAACATTGCATCTGTGAATCTATCCTAGAAGCCATGGACCCAGTCAGGGGAGGGGACTAAAACCTAAGAAAAGTTTTATGTACAAAGATGCTCATCCAAGGGGTGGAGTCAAGGTGGCGTACTAGGAGGACGTGGAATTCATGTCTCTTCACAACTAGGGCACCTACCAGGCACTGGTGGGGGACCACAGACACCTAAGGGGTCAGGAGGAACCTCCAGCAACCAGGTCTTGAGTCTAGGCCCTGCCCCACACTCAAACATCACCCCCCCACCCGCCTAGGTCCTGCCCCACCCTAAACCCCGCCCCTGCCTAAGTTCCACCCCCACCTAAACTCCGCCCCCATAGCCAAGGTTTTCTTTTGTTTTTTTTCCTCTTTTAGATTGGGGTTCTGTTTTACCTTGTAGATTCATTGTTATTGATTTTTTTATATTTTTATTTTTCCTAATAAAGCTTCTTTCTTTCTTTCGTTCTTCTTTCCTTCCTTCCTTTCTTCCTTCCTTCCTTCATTTCTTTCTTTCTTTCTTCCTTCCTTCCTTCCTTCCTTCCTTTCTTTCTTTCTTCCTTCCTTCCTTCCTTTCTTTCTTTCTCTCTCTGTCCAAACCAATGGAATAACAGAGAACCTCAGACTTCTTTTGCTCTCTCTTTCTTTCTCTTTTCCTTCCTTCCTTTCTTTCTTTCTTCCTTCCTTCCTTCTTTCCTTCCTTCATTTCTTTCTTTCTCTCTTCCTTTCTCTCTCTCTATGCCACGAAGCTTGTAGAATCTTGGTTCCCGGGCTGGAAGTTGGGCCTGAGCTCCTGTGGTGGGAGCTCTGAGTCCAAACCAATGGAATAACAGAAATGCCATGAAGCTTGTAGAATCTTGGTTCCCAGGCTGGAAGTTGGGCCTGAGCTCCTGTGGTGGGAGCTCTGAGTCCAAACCAATGGAATAACAGAGAACCTCAGACCCCAGGGAATATTAATCAGAGTGAGGCCTCCCTGAGGTCCTCATCTCAGCACAAAAACCTGGCTACATCCAACTGCCTGAAACTCTAGGTCTGGACGTCTCTGGCCAAACAACCAGTAAGAGAGGAATACAGCACCACCCACCAAAAAAAGAAAACATGAAACAATGAAAAAATATGTTATAGACGAAGGAGGTAAAAATCAAGAAGACCAAATAAATGACGATGAAATAGGCAACCTACTTGAAAAAGAATTCAGAGTAATATAGTAAAAATGATCCAAAATCTCAGAAACAGAATGCAGAAAATACTAGAAACAGTTAACATGGATCAAGAAAAACTAAAGAGCAAACAAACAGTGATGAACAACACAATTACTGAAATTTAAAAAAACTCTAGAAGGAATCAATAGCAGAATAACTGAGGCAGAAGAATGGATAAGTGAACTAGAAAATAAAATGGTGGAAATAACTGTCAGGGACCAGAATAAAGAAAAAAGAATGAAAAGAATTGCGGACAGACTCAGAGACCTCTGGGACAACATTAAACACACCTACACTCTAATTATAAGGGTCTCAGAAAAGAAGAGAAAAAGAAAAGATCAGAGAAAATATTTGAAGAGATTATAGTTGAAAACTTCCCTAACATGGGAAAGGAAGTAGTCAATCAAATCCAGGAAGCACAGAGAATACCATACAGGATAAACCCAAAGAGAGACATGCCAAGACACATATTAATCAAACTATCAAAAATTAAATACAAGGAAAAAATATTAAAAGCAGCAAGGGAAAAGTAACAAATAACATACAAGGGAATCCCCATTAAGGTTAACAGCTGATATTTTAGCAAAAACTCTGCAAGCCAGAAGGGAGTGGCAGGACATATTTAAAGTGATGAAAGGGAAAAACCTACAACGAAGATTACTCTATCCAGCAAGGATCACATTCAGGTTCGATGGAGAAATTAAAACATTTACAGATAAGCAAAGATTAAGAGAATTCAGCACCACCAAACCAGCTTTACAACAAATGCTAAAGGAACTTCTCTAGGCAGGAAACATAAGAGAAGGAAAAGACCTACAAATCAAACCCAAAACAAATAAGAAAATGGTAATAGGCATATACATATCAGTAATTACCTTAAATGTAAATGGACTAAATGCTCCCACCAAAAGATACAGATTGGCTGAATGGCTACAAAAACAAGACCCTTGTATATGCTGTCTACAAGAGACCCACTTCAGACCTAGAGACACATACAGACTGATAGTAAGGGGATGGAAAAAGATATTCCATGCAAATGGAAACCAAAAGAAAGCTGGAGTAGCAATTCTCATATCAGACAAAATAGACTTTAAAATAAGGACTATTAAAAGAGACAAAGAAGGACACTACATAATGATCAAGGGATCGATCCAAGAAGAAGATATAACAATTGTAAATATTTATGCACCCAACATAGGAGCACCTCAATACTTAAGGCAAATGCTAACAGCCATAAAAGGGGAAATCAACAGTAACACAAATATAGTAGGGGACTTTAACACCCCACATTCACCAATGGACAGATTGTCCAAAATGAAAATAAATAATGAAACACAAGCTTTAAATGACACACTAAACAAGATGGACTTAATTGATATTTATAGGATATTCCATCACAGAACAACAGAATATACTTTCTTCTCAAGTGCTCATGGAACATTCTTCAGGATAGACCATATCTTGGGTCACAAATCAAGCCTTGGTAAATTTAAGAAAATTGAAATCATATCAAGTATCTTTTCCAACCACAGCACTATCAGACTAGATATCAATTACAGGAAAAAACTGTAAAAAGCACAAACACATGAACGCTAAACAATACTAAATAACCAAGAGATCACTGAAGAAATCAAAGAGGAAATCAAAACATACCTAGAAACAAATGACAATGAAAACACGATGACCCAAAACTTATGGGTTGCAGCAAGAGCAGTTTTCAGAGGAAAGTATATAGCAATGGAATCCTACCTCAAGAATCAAGAAAAGTCTCAAGAAAACTACCTAAACTTACACCTAAAGCAATTAGAGAAAGAGAAACAAAAAAACCCCAAAGTTAGCAGAAGGAAATAAATCATAAGGCTCAGATCAGAAATAAATGAAAAAGAAATGAAGAAAATGATAGCAAAGATCAATAAAACTAAAATCTGGTTCTTTGTGAAGATAAACAAAATTGATAAACCATTAGCCAGACTAATCAAGAAGAAAAGGGAGAAGACTCAAATCAATAGAATTAGATATGAAAAAGGACAAGTAACAACTGACACTGCAGAAATACAAAGAATCATAAGAGAGTACTACAAGCAACTACATGCTAATAAAATGGACAACCTGGAAGAAATGGACAAATTCTTAGAAAAGCACACCTTCTGAGACTGAACCAGGAAGAAATAGAAAATATAAACAGAACAATCACAAGCCCTGACATTGAAACTGGGATGAAAAATCTTCCAGCAAACAAAAGCTCAGGACCAGATGGCTTCACAGGCGAATTCTATCAAACAATTAGAGAAGAGCTAACACCTATCCTTCTCAAACTCTTCCAAAATATAGCAGAGGGAGGAACACTCCCAAACTCATTCTACAAGACCCCAATCACCCTGATACCAAAACCAGACAAAGATGTCACAAAAAAAGAAAACTACAGACCAATATCCCTGATGAACATAGATGCAAAAATCCTCAACAAAATACTAGCAAACAGAATCCAACAGCACATTAAAAGGATCATACATCATGATCAAGTGGGGTTTATCCCAGGGATGCAAGGATTCTTCAGTATACAAAAATCAATCAATGTGGTACACCATATTAACAAATTGAAGGATACAAACCGTATGATAATCTTAATAGATGCTTTTAACAAAATTCGTTTCTTGTTAAAAATGCTTTTAGGGCTTCCCTGGTGGCGCAGTGGTTGAGAGTCCGCCTGCCGATGCAGGAGACACGGGTTCATGCCCAGGTCTGGGAAGATCCCACATGCTGCAGAGCGGCTGGGCCCGTGAGCCATGGCCGCTGAGCCTGCGTGTCCAGAGCCTGTGCTCCGCGACGGGAGAGGCCACAGCAGTGAGAGGCCCGCATACCGCCAAAAAAAAAAAAAAAATGCTTTTAGCAATATTCGACACCCATGTATGGTAAAAACGCTCCAGAAAGTAGGCATAGAGGAGACCTACCTCAACATAATAAAGGCCATATATGATAAACCCACAGCCAACATCTTTCTCAATGGTGAAAAGCTGCAACCATTTCTTCTAAGATCAGGAAGAAGAAAAGTTTGCCCACTCTCACCAATATTACTCAACATAGTTTTCAAAGGTTTAGCCACAGCAATCAGACAAGGGAAAGAAATAAAAGGAATCCAAATCAGAAGAGAAGAAGTAAAGCTGTCACTGTTTACAGATGACATGATACTGTACATAGAGAATCCTAAAGATGCTACCAGGAAACTACTAGAGCTAATCAATGAATTTGGTAGGGTAGCAGGACACAAAATTAATGCACAGCAATCTCTTACATTCCTATACACTGATGATAAAAAATCTGAAAGAGAAATTAAGGAAACACTCCCATTTACCATTGCAACAAAAAGTATAAAATAGCTAGGAATAAACCTATCTGAGGAGACAAAAGACCTATATGCATAAAACTATAAGACACTGATGAAAGAAATTAAAGATGATACAAACAGATGGAGAGATATACCACGCTCTTGGATTGGAAGAATCAACATTGAGAAGATGACTATACAACCCAAAGCAATCTATAGATTCAGTGCAATCCCTATCAAACTATCACTGGCATTTTTTCACAGAACTAGAACAAAAAATTTCACAATTTGTATGGAAACACAAAATACGCCAAATAGCCAAAGCAATCTTGAGAAAGGAAAATGGAGCTGGAGGAATCAGGCTCCTGGACTTCAGACTATACTAAAAAGTTACAGTAATGAAGATAGTATGGTACTAGCACAAAAACAGAAATATAGATCAATGGAACAGAATAAAAAGCCCAGAGATAAACCCACGCACATATGGTCACCTTATCTTTGATAAAGGAGGCAATAGTATACAACGGAGAAAAGACAGCCTCTTCAATACATGGTGCTGGGAAAACTGGACAGCTACATGTAAAAGAATAAATTAGAACACTTCCTAACTGCATACACAAAAATAAACTCAAAATGGATTAAAGACCTAAATGTAAGGCCAGACGCTATAAAACTCTTAGAGGAAATCCTAGGAAGAATTCTCTTTGACAGAAGTCACATCGAGATCCTTTTTGACCCACCTCCTAGAGAAATGGAAATAAAAACAAAAATAAACAAATAGGACCTAATGAAACTTAAAAGCTTTTGCACAGCAAAGGAAACCATAAACAAGACCAAAAGACAACCCTCAGAATGGGAGAAAATATTTGCAAATGAAGCAACTGACAAAGGATTAATCTCCAAAATATACAAGCAGCTCATACAGCCCAATATCAGAAAAACAAACAACCCAAATCCAAAAATGGGCAGAAGACCTAAATAGACATTTCTCCAAAGAAGATATACAGATTGCCAACAAACACATGAAAGCATGCTCAACATCACTAATCATTAGAGAAATGCAAATCAAAACTACAATGAGGTATCACCTCACACCAGTCAGAATGGCCATCACCAAAATATCTACAAACAATAAATGCTGGAGAGGGTGTGGAGAAAAGGGAACCCTCTTGCACTGTTGGTGAGAATGTACACTGATACAGCCATTATGGAGAGCAGTATGGAGGTTCCTTAAAAAATTAAAAATAGAGCTACCATATGACCCAGCCATCCCACGCCAGGGCATATACCCTGAGAAAACCATAATTCCAAAAGAGTCATGTACCACAATGTTCATTGCAGCACCATTTACAATAGCCAGGACATGGACGCCACCTAAGTGTCCTTCGACAGCTGGGATAAAGATGTGGCACATCTATTCAATGGAATATTAGTCGGCCATAAAAAGAAATGAAACTGAGTTATCTGTAGTGAGGTGGATGTACCTAGAGTCTGTCATACATTGTGAAGTAAGTCAGAAAGGGCAAAAAAAATACCTTATGCTAACACATATATGTGGAATCCAAAAAAAAAGTGGTTCTGATGAACCTAGGGGCAGGACAGGAATGAAGACACAGACATAGAGAATGAATTTGAGGACAAGGGGAGGGGGAAGGGTAAGCTGGGACGAAGCGAGAGAGTAACATTTACATATTTTGCTACCAAATGTAAAATACATAGCTAGTGGGAAGCAGCTGCATAGCACAGGGAGATCAGCTCCGTGGTTTGCGACCCCCTAGAAGGGTGGGATAAGGAGGATGGGAGGGTGATGCAAGAAGGAGGGGATATGGGGATATACATATGCATATAGCTGATTCACTTTGTTATACAGCAGTAACTAACACAACATTGTAAAGCAATTATACTCCAATAAAGATGTTAAAAAAAGAAATTACTACGTGAAAAAAAAAAGAAAAGATGCTCATCCAAGTGTCTGGCACACAAAAAGGCCTGAAAGTACAGCCTCCATTAACTCTTTGGCTTGGACCCCCTCTTTATTCCTGGAATGTTATTCTTTCAAAGTTAATCATGATTTTAAAAATGTATTATATTTGATCAAGTATTTAACATGGTTTTGAAAGAGGCTTTTTTTTTTCTTTCTTATCAGTTCAGTGTGCTATATTGTTAGAAGCCCCCCTATGCCAAATGTCTATTGTTAGACATATGACATAGGGAAAGGGCCACTGTTCAGGGAAGGGAGAAATCTCTGAATTGAAGTGAGAGCCTAGCTTAGCAGAGCCCTGGAGGGAAACAGAGGCCTGGGTAGACAACAGAGCTTATGTATTGTGGACTGTTGGTCACTTCTCTACCCCTTTCTCTTCCTCTCTCTTCTACAGCAGTTGAGAGAGGTCCACTTCCCTTCCATTCTTCAAGGCTTCCAGTGTACGGAAACATAAAGGAAGGTCTGAACCTTCTTGCAGTCCATTTTAGAGGTTTACAATGAACACATCAATGCTATAAAGCACAAAGCACAAGTGAATTCTTTCTATTCAGAGCTTAATTATAGCTTGATTATAATTCATAGTGCATTAGGCATTAGACATTCTGATGATTGGATATGAGTTTAAGTCTGGGTGATAAATTTCTTTCAGTCATTCAGTATATCTTTGTGACTGATACAGGACTTCATTTGGCAGTAACTTCACAAGTCTAAATTTGAATCCCTTTGTGAATGTTAAGAACTTGTCCAAATAGTTCTATTGGCTCCCTGCTCTTGCATGAGGGTGAGGATTATGTGTCAGAGCTCAGTGCAGGTGCCAGAGCATACTTATTGACTTAATGAATACATTGTGTGCTATAGGTAGATGGGAGAGAGCACTCATGGGAGGGGGAAAGCAGGGAGTGTTAGAATCAGTTTTCTTTTTACTGGCTTGTGCATTTGGGGGAGCGACTGTTTACTAGATGTTCATGCCTTTCTAAGCCTGATGAGGCCTGGAAACAATAGCCCAGCGTCTCTCCCAAGTCTGCCTTTCACAGCAGTGCAGACTCTTGCAGAGCCTATCAAGATGTGCCTACACAGCATGTCCCTGTGGATTAAATGGTCCCCTCTGATTCGGGGATGAGTGCTAAATGCTCTTCTGATAGCAGATCACAGGGGAGAGGGCACAGTTTCAGCTCAGCAGCAGTAACCTGGGAGATGTCCTGCCACGGTGGCAGTGGCAAAGGAGCAGATGGCATGGAATGCACAGAGAGCAGAAGGTGTACACAGTGCAGCATGAATTTGTCACAACCTCCGTGTGATGCTTCAGTGAGCTACTGCCTGCTGTGTTCTGTGGTCAGGCCGTATTTGTATTCTTCTGGTTTAGTATCCAATATTAAGCCTATCTGAAAAGTGACAGCTAGACTAAAACTAGTCCAAGCTGCTATTGACAGTTTTGCAGCGTTCACTACTATTTTGGAGGGAAGGGGATTTATTATTGAGGAATTGGGGGCTGGATGGAGTGGCACTGAGAGTTTTCTCTTGGGTCTTTGATTCTATTGCCTTGTTTGCATGGAGAGCTCAGTTGTATATTCAAAACTGAATGCCTCTCTCCCTCCCCAGGTGGCTTTCTCAACCAAACACTGGCACAGAGGAGAGAGGTCCCTTTTATTCAAACATAATTGACCAATTTAAGGTACTGATGAAGTGTGTGGGTGTCCATGTGTGTCCTTTGGTGTCCTAGGGAAAGATGTATATCAAGTCAGGATGGTCACTGTTTGCAATAATCCATCAGAGTGCTACTTAAAAACATCATCAATTTTCCCAAAGGGAAAAGGCGGGGGAGGGGGGGAGGGATAAATTAGGAGTTTGGGATTAACATACACTACCATATATAAAATAGATAACTAACAAGGACCTACTGTATAGCACAGGGAACTATACTCAATATTTTGTAATAACGTATAAGGCAAAAGAGTCTGAAAATGAACATATATATATATATGTAAAATATATGTATAACTGACTCACTTTGCTGTACACCTGAAACAAACACAACATTGTAAGTCAACTACGTTTCAATTAAAAAAAATCATCAAGTGTGTTTCTATGGAACAGGAGCCACAAGCCTACTTTTTTCTAGAATGGGAACTGACTAGTAACAAGGACAAGGTATGCTAAGTCTGACCACATAGAATAACCCAACTTTCTGCAGTTATTTTCCGGGAAACTAAAAAATGTGCTGTGATCCCTTCTTTGCTGGTAGATAAATTGAAGAAAAAACGTTCAACCTCTCTTTAATTCAGCTCAATTAATTATGACTAATAGCCCCTGGCTTTATTACAGTTGCATGAAATGTGATGCCTTGTGCATGGCTCTCTGCCCAGGGACAAATATATTTCCCTGTTTCCTCTCATCTTGACAGACCCTGTCCCAGAGAATTTGTGAAATCATAGAAGGGGTTCTAGGACAGCATTAGCTCAGGGCCTAATAAAGAGATTTCTCTCATAGATGAGGGTAATTAAGAATGACTCACTAACTGTGGAGTGCAGGATTAAAAGTGTTATTATTGTCTTATTAGAAGTGATGAGCCATGGGCAAGAGTATTTGGCTGGGAATGAGTCTACTGACAGCTTCTTATAACTCTCATCTGATTAAAATGCTTAATCGATTCCAGAGCTTGGGTACTAAAAACCCTGGTTCGTTTTTGATACTAATGAGAGAAAAATGTTCTCTAGAGATGTACACACGTGGAGAAAGGAGGGGGGCATCCTTTGCTAATTAACAGCAGGTCAGCGGCTGAGTGTGAAGTAGTGAAGAATAGCAGACCAGGAAAGACAGGTACTCCTTTCGGTCCCTGTTCCACCATCTTGGCAGAACGGGTCTCTACCTCAGTTTCCACATCTGTAACGTGAGGATAATAATATCTACCTCAAAGGGACCTAGGGGCATGAGATGAGGGTCAGGGACCTTGTGGGAGCTTATTAAAACCTTTCTTTAAAAAAAAAAAATCTCTTGATCCTGTCCCTTCCTTGCAAATCTTGACTATGTTATGTGATCCCATTTAATGCATTATCATACTAGAGATATAGGCCAATACAAAAGGATTATTAAAAAATCTCCCTCTATAAACTGGTAAATTACTCCAAATTAACTCTTATCCCAAAAGTGTGTTGGCCCCAAACTAATTTAGGAATTCTCCTTCTTTCGTCCATCCTGTTCATCTCCATCCCTGTTCCTCCTACCTCTCCCCACTTCATTCAGTTAAGACAACACTTGGTCAGTGGGAAGGAGCCAAGAGGGAACGGAATGGAGAGGCTGAAACCATACTATCATAGTGCTGTCTTCATTTTCCTTGGGTCCTGTGATGGTTAATTTTGTGTGTCAGCTTGATTAAACCATAGAGTGCCCAGATATTTGGTCAACCATTATTCTGGGTGTGTCTGTGAGGGTGTTTCAGGATGAGATTAACCTTTGAATTAGTAGTCTGAGTAAATCAAATTGCCCTCTCCAATGTGGGTGGGCCTCATCCAATCAATTGAAGGCCAGAATGGAACAAAGTAGTGGAGTAGAGAGAATTCTCTCTCTCTACCTGTCTTAGAGCTGAAGATATCAGTCTTCTCCTGTCTTCGGACTTGGACTGAGACTGGATCCACACCATCAGCTCTCCTAGGGCTCCAGCTTGCCAATCTCAGATCTTGGGACTACTTACCATCCATAATTACATCCATAATTACATCAGCCAATTCTCTCTCTTTCTCTCCTTCTAGTGATTCTATTTCTTTGGAGAACCCAGACTAATATAGATTTTGATGCTGAGAAGTGGGGTGTTGCTGTAACAAATACCTAAGCATGTGGAAGTGGCTTTGGAACTGGGCAATGGGTAGAGGTTAGAAGAATTTTGAGGTGCACTCTAGACATGTATTTTTTAAAAAATTAATCAATTCATTAATTTTTGGCTGCCTTGGGTCTTTGTTGCTGCACGCGGGCTTTCTCTAGTTTTGGTGAGTGGGGGCTATTCTTCGTTGTGGAGCATGGGGTCTAGGCGTGTGGGCTTCATAGTTGTGGTTCGTGGTCTCTAGAGCGCAGGCTCAGTAGTTGTGGTGCATGGGCTTAGTTGCTCCATGGTATGTAGGATCTTCCCAGCTCAGGGATCGAGCCTGTGTTCCCTGCATTGGCAGGAGAATTCTTAACCACTGTGCCACCAGGGAAGTCATAGGCATGTTAAAAGGTGGTTTTGGTGAGCTCTCAGCTGGAAATGAGGAATGTTATTGGAAACTGCAGGAAAGGTGATCTTCTTTATAAAGTGGCAAAGAACTTGGCTGAATGATGTTTTAGTGTTTTATGGAAGGTAGAACTTGTGAGCAATGAAATTGGTTATTTAGCTGAGGAGATTTCTAAGCTAAGTATTGAAGGAGTAGCTTGATTATTCCTGACTGCTTATGGTAAAATGTGCAAAGAGAGAGAGAAACTGAAGAAGGAATTATTAAGCAAAAAGGAAACAGACCGTGAAGATTTGGAAAATTCTCAGCCTATTATCTATCTATCTATCTATATCTCTATCTACTTATCATTTTTAAATTCTATATATAATTTTTAAAGGTTACACTCCATTTATAATTATTACAAAATATTGGCTATATTCTCCATATTGTATAGTGCATCCTTAGAGCCTATCTTTCACCCCATAATTTGTACCTCCTACTCCCCCACCTCTATAGTGCTGCCCTCACACTGGTAACCACTAGTTTGTTCTCTATATTTGTGAGTCTGCTCCTTTTTTGTTATATTCACTAGTTTGTTGTATTTTTTAGATTCCACATATAAGTGACATAGTACAGTATTTGTCTTTCCCTGTCTTATTTATTTCACTTAGCATAATGCCCTCCAAGTCCATCCATGTTGCTGTGAATGGCAAAATTTTGTTCATTTTTATGGCTGAGTAGTATTCTATTGTGTGTGTGTGTGTATATATATATATATATATACACCACATCTTCTTTATCAATTCATCTGTTGATGGACACTTAGGTTGCTTCTATATCTTTACAATTGAAAATAATGCTGATATGAACATTGGGGTGCATGTATCTTTTCAAATTGGGGGGTGGTTTTTTGGGGGGATATGTACCCTACACTGTTTTCCACAGTGGCTGCACTAATTTACATTCCTACCAACAGTATCAGCCTATCTATACTGCAAAAAAATGAGAAAGCTTGTTCTGAAGAGAACACTAAGAGTGTGGCTAAACAACCATTTAGTAAAGATATCTTGGATGTGACTTGTAGACTTAATTAGCAATTACAACAGAAGCTAAGAACAGAGATGGGATTATGCCACCAAAGATATTGTTAGTTGGAACTAAAAGGGATAGAAAAAATGAGACAAAATGAAGGAAGGCTCTTGGAATTCTTAGATCTTAGGCTGGGTCATAGTGCTGTATGGTTAAAAATGTGCACTATTCTTCAAGAAAATGTAAGAAGAACACTGAATGTAATTCAGCACTGCCTTAGTTTCAACAGGCCAGGTGGCCTCTGACTGAAGACTTGGGAGTGGGACTGTCCTGCAGAGCCCTGTGGCTGGGACCACCCTGTGGAATCTTGGGGATGGAGCTGCCCAGATCCTTGGTGCAACTCCACCCAGCAGAGACACGGAGGTAGAACCACTGCCCCAGTGAGTCTAGAAGGCAAAACATTAAATCAAAGAGGATTATTCTCCAGACTTAAGATCTAGTGGAATCTTCCTTGCTAAGTTTTGGACTTGCTTGGGACACTTTGCCCCTTTGTGCTTTCCAATTTCTCCCTTTTGGAATGGGGATGCCCATCCTATGTCTGTCCCACTAAAGTATATTGGAAGCACATAACTTGTCTGTTTTTACACATTCACAGTTGGAGAGGAATTTGCCTCAGGATGAATTGTACGTCGAGTCTCACTCATATCTGATTAAGATGATATTTAGGTGAGATTTTAGAGTTGGTGCTGCAATGAGATCAGACTTTTGGGGCTCTTGGAATAGAATGAATACATTTTGCATGTGAGATGGGCATACATTTTGGGGGGTCAGGGACAGAATACTATAGACTGAATTGTGTCCTCCCCAGTATTCATATGTTGAACCTCTAACCCCTAATGTGATGGTTTTTAGAGATGAGCATTTGAGGTGTAATTAGGGTTAGATGAAGTCATGAAGGTGGGACCCTAATCATGGAGTTAGTGGCTTTATAAGAAGAGAAAGAGAGAAAGATTGCTTTCTCTCTGCCATGTGAGGACACAATGAGAAGGTGGCTGTCTGAGAACCACTAAGAGAGCCCTCACCAAAACCTGACCATGCCAGCACTTTGATCTTGGACTTCCACCCTGAAGAATGTGAGAAATAAATTTCTGTTGTTTAAGTCACCCAGTCTGTGGTATTTTGTTATGGCAGCCTGAACTGAAAAATACCCTTACCTTTTTTTCCCCCCCACCAGGTTATCCTCTTTTATTTGGAGTTTAGGTGTGGTGTTTGTGTGTATGTGCATATAGACAGTACTAATTTCTGTGAAGTCCACCAATGTCCAGCAACTGTCAGCAAATGAGTGCATTGGACTCACATTGACCATCACTTTGGGGCTGTCAATTTTATTACATAACTATTATATAAAAGCTTCTAATTTCCCTAAATTATCATGAGCTGAGAATCTCTTCATCAAGCAGGAAGGGACATGGAATAAAAACAGAAGCTTTTATGAATCTATAGTTTCAGAAATGGAGGAACACACTGGAAACTATGAGAAGAGGAACAACTCATAGATGCTGATCCTGGGAAGGAGTGGAACTCTCCTTTCTCTTCCTCTCTCCTTCTCCTCCTCTATCCTGGCACTCTAAAGAAAAGTGGATTGCATTTCTCCTTTTTTTCAAGTTCTCTTCTTTCTTTCTTACCCCCAAATAGCTCTTTTCTCTGGAATCTCTGTTTCTTGGCAGCTGCTGTTTCTTAATGACTGCCACTTAACTGGGATTTAAGACCATACAGTGGGATAATGATGGTACCTATGTGGTAGGGTATTTGGGAGGGTGCAAAGAGTACTTAGTATTTCTTCAAGCCAATCATTATTCTGGAGTTCCAGGGCCATTCAAAACCATGTGACTCCACCCCTGGGCAAGGCTTGGTTATTTCCTCTTGCAGAGGATTTCAACACACGTGGCTTCCAAAAAAATTAAAACCCCATCTAATTCATCACTTTGCCAGATGCCCCCAAATAGCAATCACAAAAGGCTAATAGCTCCTTACTATGAGCTCACGTTTATTAAATGACTAAATCCATGGATTAAGAACAGAAGTGTTAATGAATTTTTAAAGTCTGCTAAGTTGCTGAACATTTAGGGCCATTAATAAGTGTATATTCATTGGAACATACACGTACATTTCCTCTGCTATATAAGCAGTTAGCTAACACCATAGGATATTGTTAGGAAAGCAGGATTGTAAGAAGAGATTACAGTTGCTGGGGATGACTGTTCATAAGGCAGGGGCTCTAAATAGGATTTTAAATACCCATCTGTCATCTTGTATGTACACTTGAATGTATTTGAAGAAGCATTGAATTAATTTCTGTTTTTCAGGAAGGTGCAGCAATTGCAACTTCTTTTCTTCTTTTTTAACAGGCTTCTGATATCCAGGCTTGCAGATGCCGCAGGATTTTGCTTTAACACAGGTAAGAAGTGTTGATTCAGGCTTGGGCACAGTTGGAGATGGAGGACACATTCCTGGAAGAACTCGCTTTTGGGGAAGAAACCGGCTCTTGCTGCAATGAAGGGAAGATTGTTAAAGATGAGTTATTTGATGGTAGTTTGCGTGTGTGTGTGTGTGTGTGTGTGTGTGTGTGTGTGTGTGTGTGTGTGTGTGTTGGTTTAAGTTTCCAAATTGGGAAAATAAGAGTGAAGTTACAGACTGGAGACAGGCAACTTTCTTCAAAAAGTAGCTTTTCTCTAGCCTCAGAACTGGGGCCAGACCTTTTATGGAGCTAGCAAAACTTGTCCTTCAGCTCTGTCATTCTTTTATATGTTCTTTTATCCTCTTATTCTGTGATGACCCTTTATTTTCTTTCCTTCTCCTCTCTCCCTCCAACCCTCTGTCCTAACCCTCAACTGTATCCTACAGCCAAGGGACTTTAGATTTTTCTCTCTACTCTCTAGTCAAAACTTGCTTACCCTTGGTGAGAGTTTTGAGCTAGCCAATGTTCTTTCTCTCCCAGGAGTAATTGTTAAAGCATGGTCTCTGATGGTTGACTCATGGGTACTATTATGGGTTGAACTGTGTTCCCCTGAAATTCATGTTGGAATCCTAACCCTAGTATCTCAGAATGTGACCTCATTTGGAAATAAAGTTGTTGCAGAGGTAATTAGTTATGACAATGTCATTCTGGATGGGGTGGGCCCTAATTCAATATGACTGGTGTCCTTATAAAAGGGGAAATTTGCACACAGACACACAGATGGAGAATGTGAACATGAAGTTAGAAATCAGGGTGATACCTCTACAAGCCAAGGACCACTAAAGATTGCCTGCAAACCAGCAGAGGCTAGAGAAGAGGCCGGGAACAGGCTTGGATTTTCCTTCACAGTGGAAGAGATTAACCCTACTGACACTTTGATCTTAGACTTCCAGCCTCCGGAACTCTGAGGCAGTAAAGTTCTGTTGTTCCAAGCCCAAGTCTTGGTACTTTGCTATGGCAGCCCTAGCAAACTAACACAGGTGCTATTTTCCATCAAAGCCATTTCAGACAGCAGTGAGCTGGTGGGAGAGGTATCTGGAGGAGGGTGGGCAGAGCCCTGACCTACGAGCAGACCAGGAAGGGCTGCCATCTACTCAGATGCTTCTACTCGTGCAACCTGGAAGAATAATTCAGCCTGGCCTTCACTACAGTTCAGTTTCAGCTTGGCTAACACCATTTTGTGCTGTTCCTTGAACCAGCTGGAGATTCTTTATCTGTTTCTGCCTGCCCTTGGGTAATAAAATGATCAGAGGCAGAAGATCATTAAATAGTCATTACTTTAATGCTCTGAAGTGTCATTTCCTGCCATACTTCTTGGCATAGCATAGATGAGGGCTGTCCTGTTGATTCCTAGATTATACCAGCCAATTCATATTCATAAAATATGATCTTAGAGATGCTCTGTGGGTCTCAGTGCAAAATGAAAACGTGGGGCCAGGTGGGGTGGTGAAGTCGATCTCCCTTTCCCATGTACCAGCTGCCTTAACCTGTGCCTGAATATGCTTGGTACCCGAATTGAAGTTGACCCTCCCCATCTTCCAACTTGCCTATCAAATGTGCTGTGGTGCTGCCAAGCAGGGGCAGAATGACTCTGTTCCAGGATGCTATAGAGTGAACATCTCTCCCTGATCCTCCCCCTGCTGGGGGCAGAGGATGACAGCAGAATGCAGGCCTCTCCCCCAAGTGTTACTTGGTTTTCACCCCAGGTGGAGTACACAGTTCTTTTAGGATCGGGTCAGTAATGAGAGACCAGGGTATCACTGCAGAGAAAGCAGACAGCTGAGAGGTGAGAAGGTGGGATGCATGAGAGACAAATCTCCAAGCCCCCTGCTCCATTGTCCCACAGAATTCACTTACTAAGCACAAGTTCAAGGATAAGATTATTGAGAATTTCACAATGGCAAGTGTATGCATGCTCCTTCTGAGGGTGGGGCCCTGTGTAACCACACCAGTCCTGTTAGAAGTGCAACAGTATGGATGGAATTTTGTTCAAAAATTTTAACATTATGATGCCATGCATTATGTCATATAGCTGGAGGATGAATTCTTTGGGCAGAAAGAACAATGAGGAAACCCATGAGTGACCATTTGCCCTTGATGGTTAGTTTCAAGAATAGATTAGAAGAAGCTTGGTCCTCATGAGATCATCTAGTCCAATCCCCTCATTTAACATGTGAGGAAATGAAAACTTGCAAAGGCACACACCAGGTTATGGCCAGATCTAGGGCAAAAACAATGTTATTTTGCTATTAAATGCATTTAAGAAGGGCTTGGGAAAATTTAAAGGTGATTGATATGTTTCTTATCTTGATTGGAGGGATGGTTTTATGGGTGTTGTTAAAACTTATCAAGTTGTACATTTTAAATATTTGTAGTTTATTGTATGTCAATTATACCTCAATAAAGCTGCTTAAAAACATTTATGGCAAGAATAAAAGAGTGATTTAAGAATAAGATAAATAGTCTGCAGTTTAAATTTTTCAGGAATATAGAACAGAAGTGAGCAGTTTGTTAAACAAACAGACACACTGACATTGGTATCAGGCTTTGGGTTTGCAAAGTGCTAATATTATCTCAAAAGAATCTTCAAGGTGGAAATTCAATGTGAGAGTCTGTCATGGAGAAGCAAACTCACCAAAGGCCCCAGCTCAAAACAGGAAGAGTGGGAGTCCTGGAATCTCAAAGGTACAAGAACCCTGAGGTCCTGCTGGAGGAATTCCTTTTTTTATTATTAATAAATTTATTTATTTATTTATTTATTTTTGGCTGCATTGGGTCTTTGTTGCTGAATGCAGGCTTTCTCTAGTTGTGGCGAGTGGGGGCTAGTCTTTGTTGCAGTGTGCGGGCTTCTCATTGTGGTGACTTCTCTTGTTGCAGAGCTTGGGCTCTAGGCGTACAGGCTTCAGTAGTTGTGGCACACGGGCTCAGTAGTTGTGGCTTTTGGGTTCTAGAGCACAGGCTCAGTAGTCATGGCACACGGGCTTAGTTCTCCATGACATGTGGGATCTCCCCAGACCAGGAATCAGACCTATATCTCCTGCATTGGCAGGGGGAATCTTAACCACCGCACCACCAGGGAAGCCCTGGAGGAATTCTTAAAATGAACCTCACTTCTGAGAGGAACTGGGAGCTATAAGAGCCTTAATCTCCATTTGATGGGAAGAGTGTTTCTGCTGTTTTCATTTCTGGGAACAGGGTTCCCCACCAACCTGTATGCTTCTGTGTTGAATAGAGGGACAGGGAACCTCCCAGACCCAGCTTGCTCCTGTTCCCTTGAGGACTCATTGCCCCCCATCCCTTCCTTCCACTCTCCTCTCCCTCCACCTCCTCCCCAAGGAGATTCAGGAGGCTGAGAAGGGTCTTCTTCTGACCCTAGGCAGGTGGTTGGGCTCCAGAATGATTTGATGCAAAATCTTTCTTCAAAGAATACATGACTCAAATGAATCAGCAATAGGAGCCGTGGAAATGAAAAATAAAAAGTGTAGATTTTCAATTTTATTTTATGCATCTTCATGGATTTTGGACCCAGGATGCACTCGGAGATCCCTTGGCTTCGTATTCTGTAGAAGGTCCAACACTCTTGTTCTCTCCCATGGGGCAGCAAGGCCTCTTCTCTTTGCATTCTTCTCCCCACACTGCAGGTGTTTGGTTGCATGTAAGGGGGTGAGGATGGGCTGCTCAGCAGGTGGCTAGCACTTTAGAGGAGGGAAAGGCACTTGCAGCTCCTCAGAGAGCACTCAGGAGAGTCAGAGCCAAGGACAGCAGGCTGGTTTTCTCCAGATGCTGAGTTTTCATTTAAAGGAGAGAGGGAGCTCTCTTTATTTAATTTTTTTCCAAGTTGCCTGGAAAGTGGGTTGAACTTTCCCCAGTGTCATCATTTTTATACCATCGGGTGAGTTACTCTTGGAGAGCCCTACACTGAGGTGGGGGTTGGTTGTATGAGCCCTGGGGTCTTCTCTGAAGGACTTGAGTCACTGCTGATTCCCCATCCCAGCATCTCATCTGAGAAGGACCTGGGCTGGCTGGTAGACACCTGGGAGAGAACCCTCATGCTCTTGTTGGAAAGGGTGGACTGGAGTGGGGAGAAGGTACCAAGGATGAACAGTGAGCATTGCCATTGCCCCTCAGTGTCTGGGTGACCCAGGCAATTTCTGAAGATCCAGGAAGACACACGAAGAGGCAGAATCTGTCCTCATGTTTTCACACCTCCTGCAGTTAGGTCAGGCTGGCACATCTTGGAACTTTTTTTCCTAAAAATGCTGTGTGCACAGAAGAGAGAGTGACATCCACAAAAGAAACTTGCCTGTAAATGGAAAGGACCCACTTCTTTTCCAGTGCTGATTTTATTTTCAGGGTTAAATATTTATTCATAAATCTTGCCTCAGAGATTTTATTTTGGCTGCCAAGAGATAAAAGCTCAAGGTCACAGGGAAGTGTTTTCAAATGCTAAGTGATCCTCCTCCAACCTAATGTTGTAAAATTTTTATTTCAGGAGTAGTGTTGCTCATAGGAGGGGTGATGACTTAATTTTAGCTCCCAGATGAAATATTGACTTCAGTGCTGTTGAAGGATGGAAGACAGCACAGATCAGTGTAATGAGGGCCTTGGCTGAGCTGTCTCCACCCTGACTTGGCAACTCCTTCATTATGGGATGACCTTTAAAAAATGATGATATGTATGTGTGGAGGAGGGGAGGGCAGAAGTTTCAAGGATGGTAGGCTGACGCCAATTGATTCTTGCCTCCACTGGAAACAAACAAATACATTGGGGAAAGCTCTTATTTTTCTTGCACCTTATTTGAAAGCTATAAGATATGTATGTCCAAAAGCAACTTTGTCTTCTCATCCATTGACAACAATGGCCTTAAAAAAATGATGGGACCTTCAAGATGGTGGAGGAGTAAGACATGGAGATCACCTCCCTCCCCACAAATACATCAAAAATACATCTACATGTGGAACAACTCCTACGGAACACCTACTGATCACTGGCAGAAGAACTCAGACTTCCCCAAAGGTAAAAAAATCCCCACATAGCTGGATAAGGTAAAAGAAAAAAACAGTGACAAAAGAATAGGGACAGAACCTGCCCCTCTGGGAGGGAGCTGTGAAGGATGAAATATTTCCACACACTAGGAAGCCCCTTCACTTGTGGAGACTGGGAGTGGGTCGGGGAGAGGCTTTGGAGCTATAGAGGACAGCGCAGCAACAGGAGTGTGGAGGGCAAAGCAGAGAGATTCCTGCACAGAGAATTGCTGCCAACCAGCCCTCACCAGCCCAAGGGGCTTTTCTGCTCACCCCCTGGGGTGGGTGGGGACTGGGAGCTGAGGTTGGGCTTTGGAGGTCAGATCCCAGGGAGAGGACTGGGGTTGGCTGCGTGAAGACAGCCTGAAGGGGGCTAGTGCACCACAGCTAGCTGGGAGGGAGTCTGGGAAAATGTCTGGACCTGCCTAAGAGGGAAGAGACCATTGTTTTGGGGTGCATGGGGAACACCTCAATATATAAGGCAAATGCTAACAGCCATAAAAGGGGAAATCAACAGTAACACAGTCATAGCAGGGGACTTTAACACCTCACTTTCACCAATGGACAGATCATCCAAAATGAAAATAAATAAGGAAACACAAGCTTTAAATGACACATTGAAAAAGATGGACTTAATTGATATTTATAGGACATTCCATCCAAAAACAATAAAATACATTTTCTTCTCAAGTGCTAATGGAACATTCTCCAGGATAGACCATATCTTGGGTCACAAATCAAGCCTTGGTAAATTTAAGAAAATTGAAATCGTATCAAGTATCTTTTCCGACCACAATGCTATCAGACTAGATATCAATTTTAGGAAAAAACCCGTAAAAACACATGGACGCAAACAATATGCTACTAAATAACTGAGATATCCCTGAAGAGATCAAAGAGGAAACCAAAAAATACCTAGAAACAAATGTCAATGAAAGCACAATGGCCCAAAACTTATGGGATACAGCAAAAGCAGTTCTCAGAGGGAAGTTTATAGCAATACAATCCTACCTCAAGAAATAAGAAACATCTCAAGTAAACAACCTAACCTTACACCTAAAGCAATTAGAGAAAGAAGAACAAAGAAACCCCAAAGTTAGCTGAAGGAAAGAAATAAAGATCAGAGCAGAAATAAATGAAAAAAAAATGAAGGAAGCAATAGCAAAGATGAATAAAATTAAAAGTTTGTTCTTTGAGAAGATAAACAAAATTGATAAACCACTCGCCAGACTCATCAAGAAAAAAAAAGAAGACTCAAATCAACAGAATTAGAAATGAAAAAGGAGAAGTAACAACTGACACTGCAGAAATACAAAGAATCATGAGAAATTACTACAAGCAACTATATGCCAATAAAATGGACAACCTTGAAGAAATGGACAAATTCTTAAAAAGCACAACCTTCCAAGACTGAACCAGGAAGAAATAGAAAATATAAATGGACTAATCATAAGCCCTGACATTGAAACTGTGATGAAAAATCTTCCAACAAACAAAAGCTCAGGATCAGATGGCTTCACAGGTGAATTCTATCAAACATTTAGAGAAGAGTTAACACTTATCCTTCTCAAACTCTTCCAAAATATAGCAGAGGGAGGACAACTCCCAAACTTATTCTATGAGGCCACCATCACCCTGATACCGAAACCATCTTTGTGACAAAGATGTCACAAAAAAGAAAACTACAGACCAATATCACTGATGAACATAGATTCAAAAATCCTCAACAAAATACTAGCAAACAGAATCCAACAGCACGTTAAAAGGATCATATACCATGATGTAGTGGGGTTTATCCGAAGAATGCAAGGATTCTTCAGTATACGCAAATCAATCAATGTGATACAGCATATTAACAAATTTAAGGATAAAAACCATATGATAATCTCAATAGATGCAGAAAAAGCTTTTAACAAAATTCAACACCCATTTATGATAAAAACTCTTCAGAAAGTAGGCATAGAAGGAACCTGCCTCAACATAATAAAGGCCATATATGACAAACCCACAGTGAACATCATTTTCAATGGTGAAAAACTGAAACCATTTCCTCTAAAATCAGGAACAAGACAAGGATGCCCACTCTCACCACTATTATTCAATATGGCTTTGGAAGTTTTGGCCACAGCAATCAGAGAAGAAAAAGAAATAAAAGGAATTGAAATCGGAAAAGAAGAAGTAAAGCTGTCACTGTTTGCAGATGACATGATACTATACATAGAGAATCCTAAAGATGCTACCAGAAAACTACTAGAGCTAATAAATGATTTTGGTAAAGTAGCAGGATACAGAATTAATATACAGAAATCTCTTGCATTCCTATACACTAATGATGAAAAATCTGAAAGAGAAATTAAGGAAACACTCCCATTTACCATTGCAGCAAAAAGAATAAAATAGCTAGGAATAAACCTTCCTAAGGAGACAAAAGACCTGTATGCAGGAAACTATAAGACACTGATGAAAGAAATTAAAGATGATACAAACAGATGGAGAGGTATACCATGTTCTTGCATTGGAAGAGTCAACATTGAGAAAATGACTATACAACCCACAGAAATTTACAGATTCAGTGCAATCCCTATCAAACTACCAATGGCATTTTTCACAAAACTAGAACAAAAAAGTTCACAATTTGTATGGAAACATGCAAGACCCTGAAAAGCCAAAGTAATCTTGAGAAAGAAAAATGGAGCTGGAGAAATCAGGCTCCCAGACTTCAAACTATGCTAAAATGTTACAGTAATGAAGACAGTATGGTACTGGCACAAAAACAGAAATGTAGATCAATGGAGCAGGACAGAAAGCCCAGAGATAAACTCAAGCACATATGGTCACCTTATGTTTGATAAAGGAGGCAAGAATATACAATGGAGAAAAGGCAGCCTCTTTAATAAGTGGTGCTGGGAAAACTGGACAGCTACATGTAAAAGAATGAAATTAGAACACTTCCTAACACCATACACAAAAATAAACTCAAAATGGATTCAAGACCTAAATGTAAGGTGAGACACTATAAAACTCTTAGAGGAAAACATACGAAGAACAGTCTTTGACATAAGTCACAGAAAAATCCTTTTTGACCCACCTCCTACAGAAATGGAAATAAAAACGAAAATAAACAAATGAGAACTAATGAAAGTTAAAAGGTTTTGCACAGCAAAGGAAACCATAAATAAGACAAAAAGACAACCCTCAGAATGGGAGAAAATATTTGCAAATGAAGCAACTGACAAAGGATTAATCTCCAAAATATACAAGCAGCTCATATCACCCCAATATCAAAAAAAGTAAACAATCCAATCCAAAAATGGGCAGAAGACCTGAATAGACATTTCTCCAAAGAAGATATACAGATTGCCAACAAACACATGAAAGGATGCTCAATAGCGCTAATCATTAGAGAAATGCAGATCAAAACTACAATGAGGTATCACCTCACACTGGTCAGAATGGCCATCACCAAAAAATCTACAAACAATAAATGCTTGAGAGGGTGTGGAGAAAAGGGAACCCTCTTGCACTGTTGGTGGGAATGTAAGTTGATACAGCCAATATGGAGAACAGTAAGGAGGTTCCTTAAAACACTAAAAATAGATCTACCATAAGACCCAACAATCCCACTCCTGGGCATATACCCTGAGAAAACCATAATTCAAAAAGAGTCATGTACCACAATATTCATTGCAGCTCTATTTACAACAGCCAGGACATGGATGCAGCCTAAGTGTCTATCGACAGATGAATGGATTAAGAAGATGTGGCACATATATACAATGGAATATTACTCAGTCATAGAAAGAAACAAAATTGAGTTATTTGTAGTGAGGTGGATGGACCTAGAGTCTGTCATACAGAGTGAAGTAAGTCAGAAAGAGAAAAACAAAAGACCGTATGCTAACACATATATATGGAATCTAAAAACAAACAAAAAAGGTTCTGAAGAACCTAGGGGCAGGGCAGGAATAAAGACACAGATGTAGAGAATGGACTTGAGGACACAGGGAGGAGGAAGGGTAAGCTGTGACTAAGTGAGAGAGTGGCATTGGCATACATACACTACTAAATATAAAATAGATAGCTAGTGGGGAGCAGCTGCATAGCGCAGGGAGATCAGCTCGGTGCTTTGTGACCACCTAGAGGGGTGGGGTAGGGACGGTGGGAGGGAGATGCAAGAGGGAGGGGATAGGGGGCTATATGTATACATAGAGCTGATTCACTTTGCTATACCATAGAAAATAACACAACATTGTAAAGCAATTATACTCCAATAAAGGTGTTAAAAAAAAATACTGTATTCTCCTCTCCTTGCCCCACTGTGGGCTATGGTCACCCAAATAGGGTGAAATTAATTCATGTGAGGTAAAGGACCAATAGAAAAGGTTCTAGTCATTCCAGCAATTTATTTTAGATTGGTTCACTTTTTTGAGGCTTAAATATTATTATCTTTGCATAGTTAAAAATGGTAATGTTCTAAAGGCACCAAACATAAGTCCTTTTACTCCAACATTCCATCTCCTGTGCTCCCTAGTTCCCATCTTCAGAGGTAGCCACTCTAAACAATTTTGTTGATATTCTTCCAGAAATATTCTATGCTTATAAACTTTGCATATATATAAATATTTTAAAAATTTGAATAATGATAGCATATTAGCAATTTTTCTTGAGACTACTCCACATTAGCCCAAATAGCAGCTCTAACAGTTTATGATGTTAGACATTCCAGCATTTGGTGACAGAATTGGATCTGGAACTCAGAATCCTTAATTTTACTTCTACTCCTTTGCAACAACTCTCAATTATTTTCCTTTGATCCTGAACTACTCTATGGCAAGAAAGACATCCTAAGTGTACTTGTTTTGTTAGTGTATTGTCCAGGCTGCTGTAACAAAGAAACCCCAAGGTACAATGGCTCAAACGAGATAGAAATTTATCTCTCCCTCCTATGATAGCGCAGAGGGAAGTGGTCTAGGGCTTGTAGGGTAGCGAAGGTGTCTTTCATTTAGAGCTTCCACCTCTGAGTCCAGAGCGGATGATTAATTCTTATCATCCCCCTAACCTGGGGAGAGAAAAAAAGGAGTCAGGAAAGAAAGCACACATTTCTTTTTAGAAGCACGACCTGTAGGTGGCGCACCTCACTTCTCACGTGCTGTTGGCCAGAGTTTATTCACAGACCACATAGGCTGCTCAGCTAAAACTCGGGAGCTCTGTTACTAAAGAAGGCAAAATGGATATTGTTGGCCAACCAGCAGTCTTTTTCACAATTGGAGGGTCTTAGTCCCAACTGTACCCAAGCTGACATCAGATCATAAGGCTCTTTCCTTTTGCCCCTCTGCCCCCATCCTGGCTCATGACGACACACAGATACATCTTGGGTCTCTGCGGCTGAGAGGATAGGTCTGAGAATTTCTGTGTTTTGACTAGAGGAGGAGAAGGGGGAGGAAAGAAGTTTGGCTCTGGGCACCTACTGCTCCTCAGGAAGAGGATGTCTTCAGCTTCCCTAACAGAGGCAGAATGGTGTCCTGTGCCGCCTGGTTCCAGGGCAAAGTCTGACCCCAAATGGAAAAGGAGCACTGGAAGAAGCTGAAAGGGTCCTTTTTGACACGGACCTTTGTGAGAGTTAGGGCTCGGGTGATAGAGTTCACTGCAGAGAAAGGGAAAGAGGTAACTGTCCATCATTTCTGCGTGGAACACACTGATGTCCTCCAATGGAGAAAGGAACTTACATTTCAGAGGGGTGAGATGGACAATAAACAAAACACGTTAGTATATTGTAGAGCATTTTGATAAGTGCTGTGAAGATAAATAATGAGGAAGGACAATAGGGAACATTGGGTGGCGGTGGTAGAGAATTTTGCAATTTTGAAAGAGTGTATTGGAAAGGCCTGTCCAAGGAAGTGACATCTGTGTAAAGATCTGGAGGATAGGAGGGTGTGAGCTCTGTGGATATTTGCAGGAAGTGCTTCTGGGCAAAGGGAAGAGCAAATGGAAATTCCTGGAGGTGAGAACATGCCAGGTGTGTTTGAAGAAGAGGAAGAGGGCCAGTGTAGCTGGAGCAGAGCGAGTGAAGGGGAGAGTAGGAGGTGAGGTCCCAGAGGTAAGGCAGACAGATACTGTAGAGCCTTGTAGGACATTGTGAAGATGTTGGCTTTTATGTGGAGTGAGAGCAGAAGGCACTGTAGGGTTTTGAGAAGAGGAGTGATGGGATCTGAGTTCGTTTATAGCATCACTTTGGCTGTTAAGTTGAAAATTGACCTTAGAAAGGCAAGGCTATCGTAACTATTTAGATGAGTGACAGTGATGATTTGGTTTAGAAGTAGCCAGAAGGTTGCACTCAGGCTGTATTTTCAAGGCAGAGTCACAGTATGATGAAGGATTGGAAGTGGGGGTTCAGAGAAAGAGATGGACTCTAGGGTGTTTTGCCTGAATGACTGAGGGATGGAGCTGCCATTTACTGAGATGCAGAATTTTGGAGGAGAGGAGGAGCAGATTTTGGAGGGAGAATGGGAGCTCACGTTTTGACATGTTAGGTTTGAGATGGGCATTGGACAACGAAATGATATGATTTGAAGCCCTGGATTCAGCTATATCTTTAGTCAGATATACCTCTTAGGTTTTCCAGGTCTATGAGCTAATATAATTTTTTTGTGTGTGGTTCTTGCCTCAATGACTGCAGCCAAAAGTCCTAGTTTACTCACCCTTTTATTGATTCTTGACTACCTCTTTTTCATGTTTATCCTATCAAAGTTCACTGTGCCCATCCATGTCTCTCTCTCTTGTCTGTCCTGGGTTATAACCCATGAAAAGGCAAGGGCTAAGACTGTGGCCTTCTCTTCAAAGTTCCACCTAAATCTTTTCTGTGTGTGTGGTGAGAGAGAGTATGTATTGAGGCAAACCATTGATAAATTATTTTTGATGTTAATTCAATTTAAAAGACATCTACTGAGTGGTGAATAAGACAGTGTCTGCCTTCACAAGCAAAGAAGATAGATACATCAGCAAATAGCTATAATGCACTGTGACACGAGCCATCATTGCAATATGAGAATATAGATCAGGGGAAAATTAATCCTGAGCAGGGAACTTTGGGCTTCTTTCTCTTTTCACCAGACGATACTGTGAGAAAGCATTAAGATTTGGAGTTGGAGACTGCTGTTCTGGTCCTGGGCTTACTCATTATGAGCTATGTGATCTTAGGCAAGACACTTAACTTCTCTGGATGGATGTTGGACATGCAAGCTATGTAACTGGGAATTCTGGATTCAATTGGGTGTTTTAGTCAGAACTTGGATTTTCCAGTTCTGTGAGTCAATAAAATTCTCTTGTGCCTCACCTGTTAAATGGGCACAATGACATCTGCACAGTTAAGTGTGATAATGGATGTGAAGGTGTTTTAGGTTTGGTGCAAGGCCAAGACTGAGGATTTTACGATAACCAAAGGATTTCTGTGAAGTTCCCCAATTTCTTTAATTATAGAATTCTTTTTCAAGACATTGGAAAAAATCCCACAGGAAATCAGAAATTCTATGCCTTCCCTTTCAGGGACCCACTATTTTAACCCCTCAAATGATAGCACAGTGAAGACACAGTAGCCCAACCCAAGTATGATGACAAAGGGAGTTGTCTACAGAGTCTGAGAAATGAGGGCACTGCTCTGTTTTTTCTAACTTTTCTAATTGCTAAAGTGCTGTGAAGGTACTTAGAGGCTCCCCAGAGGATGGGAGGTCAGGAAAGAATAAAAAGTGTCGGGCTTCCCTGGTGGCGCAGTGGTTGAGAGTCCGCCTGCCGATGCGGGGGACACGGGTTCGTGCCCCGGTCTGGGAAGATCCCACATGCCGCGGAGCGGCTGGGCCTGTGAGCCATGGCCGCTGAGCCTGTGCGTCTGGAACCTGTGCTCCGCAATGGGGGAGGCCACAACAGTGAGAAGCCCGCGTACCGCAAAAAAAAAAAAAAAGGAATAAAAAGTGTGTAAAAGGTGTATATATGGCCAGTGAGTTGTATTTACAGGACTGTAGTGGGAGTCTTGTATCCACAATGTCACCAAGAGAGGAGTTTAGAAGTCAATTGTCTGGCTAAAATTATTTTTTTCCTGTAAAACTGCGTGAAAGACTGGTCTGTCAATCCTACATCATCAAGAGCAGCCAGTCTGGGGTGTCCAAGGGAGCATGGCTAAGCATGAATTATCTTGCAAGTTAGGCAAGGCTTTCCTGCTCTGGCTGGATAGCCCACTTTTTTCTGATACTGTATTGAGTGCTATTGCAGACTGACGTTTGGAATTCAAGAATATAAAAGCATTTTCAAGGAGTTGGGAGGTAGGGTGGGGATAGGATAAATGCAAAGGATGGGGTCCCAAGAGGTCCAATCAGGCAGGGATGAGTTTTTTAAAGAAATATATTATACATACAAAAATGTATAAAGAATATAAAATGAACACTTATGTATGCACTAGAGTGTTTTTTCAAGGCAGATTTTCAAGATTTGAAATTAATCCTTGCATTTTTTTTTTTTTCAATTTAATTTAATTTTATTTCATTTTCCGGTACATGGGCCTCTCACTGTCGCGGCCCCTCCTGCTGCGGAGCACAGGCTCCGGAAGCGCAGGCCCAGCGGCCATGGCCCACGGGCCCAGCCGCTCCACGGCACGTGGGATCCTCCCGGACCGGGGCACGAACCCGTGTCCCCTGCATCGGCAGGCGGACTCCCAACCACTGCACCACCAGGGAAGCCCCCCTTGCATTTTTAATTAGGTGATGGTTATCCTTTTAAACAATGAACCATAAAGATGTAAAACTTATTGAAGGACTAACAGTCTGCAGAGCATAGGGGTTAACCTGAAGCTAAGATAATAGAGAAATTTGACAAGGACAGGATGTGATAAAACATGTAAGAAGCAAAATCAGACTATTTATTGACATTGGACTTTACTATCTTTTTTTTATTTCCTGCTCTCCTTTTACAAAATTTGAAAGGTAATTGAAATGGTGTGGGAGCATTTCTAGCATATGTTTTAATCATGGGTCCAACTTAATGGTCCAACTTTTGAGTATCACAGATGAATAAAATATAAGGGATGGAAGTTACCCCACAAATTTTCACACTCACTTGACCTCTGCTAGCACCTAGAGCCTACAAAAATGTTTCTGAAAGTGTATCCCATGGACACCTTCTATGGGATACTTATAATTACAGTAAGTCCCTTACATACGAACCTTCAAAGATGCAAATGTGTGTTCACACGTCCAATCACATAAGTTAGTTCACGTGTCTGGTGTACATTGTCACGTGCATGTACCCTCTGCAAGTGGTGTGCTTTTGTGTACTTTACTGTACAGTACTATATGCAGTACAGTAGTACAGTGTCTTAATTTCAAGCCCAGGATGTCCAGAAGCAAGCGTAAAAGCAGCAGTGTTGCAGCTGGTCCTGCTAAGAAGCGCCAGCTGTTGTAATGTACTACTGTACTTCTCAAGGTACTGGACTGTAAGATTAAATATGTTTTCTGTATTTTTTGTGTTTGTTTGTTTTTTATGTATTATTTGTGTGAAAAGTATTATAAACCTATCACAGTACAGTACTATAGAGCCGATTGTGTTAGTTGGGTACCTAGGCTAAATTTGTTGGACTTATGAACAAATTGGACTTATGAATGTGCTCTTGGAACAAAACTCATTCATATGTAGGGGACTTACTGTATTTGGTCAAAGGGGCTTGGCTCAATGTTAGGGAAGTTTCTTTCCTTCAGGACCTGTGGAGTCTCTTGTACCCTAATGTACATAGAGAATATCCAAGATGGAGGCAGGGGTAGATGGTGAAATGTAGTACGTACAATATCCAGAGTTTTTCAAAAAATTTATATTTGCTAACTGATGATATGCCAGCTTGGATTTTCCCTGCGTTTTTCTTGTGTTTCAATGAAAGTTTACGTTCTATAACACTCAGTACTTAAATGATGTGTGTGTTTTAAATTTTAA
This sequence comes from Neophocaena asiaeorientalis asiaeorientalis, assembly GCF_003031525.2. Classification (NCBI taxonomy): domain Eukaryota; kingdom Metazoa; phylum Chordata; class Mammalia; order Artiodactyla; family Phocoenidae; genus Neophocaena; species Neophocaena asiaeorientalis. The sequence goes on from NW_020173691.1 coordinate 1,248,972, forward strand.
AAGAGTTTAATTTTTTAAAGCATAATCAAAATTTTAACCTGCCTTATTTTAAAAAAAGCTTTATTGAGGTATAATTGACATAATTTATATGTCCATATTTACATTTTGTATATAATTTGATGTTTTGACATATGTATACACTTGGGAAAGGATCACCGCCATCAAGATAATGAACATATCTATTACCCTCAGAAGTTTTCTGGTGTCCCTTTCCTTTTTCCTCCCCTGTCCTGCCTAACATCCCATCCCATCCTCAGGCAACTGCTGATGTGCTTCCTATCACCATAGATTTTCTAGAATTTTGTGTAAATGGAATCATACAGTACCTGCTTTTTCTTTTTCAATGTGACGTCTTTCACATAGCACAATTATTTGAAATCAACCCATGTTGTTGAGTTTCCAATTGTAAATTCCTTTTACTGCTGAGTGGTATTCCATTGCATGGTTATACCACAGTTTGTTTATCTATAGACTTGATGATATTTGGCTTGCTTCCAATTTTTTATTATTACAAATAAAGCTGCTATGAACATTCAGTTACATGCCATTTTTTTCATTTAGGTATAATTGACATATAGTACTATATTAGTTTTTAGGTCAGGTGTGTACCATAATAAGTTGATATTTGTGTATATTACCGCAATATAATTTGATATTGTAGATGTTTATAAATGATTACCACAGTAAGTCTAGTTAGCATCTATCACCATACATAGTTATAAAAGTTTTATTCTTGTGATGAGAACCTCTAAGACCCACTCTCTTAGCATCTTTCAAATATGCAATACAGTATTATTAACTATAGTCAACGTGCTGTACATTACATTCCCATGACATTTATTTAATAGATGGAAGTTTTGGGTACAAGTCTTTATATGGACATGTTTTCATTTCTTTTGGAAATACCTAGGAGTGGAATGGCTTGATCATGTGGTAGGTATATGTTTATCTATTAAAGAACTGCCAAACTGTTCTTGAAAGAGGTTCTTCCATTTTACAATTCCACCAGCAGTGTGTGAGAGTTCCAACTCCTCCACATCCTTGCCAACACTTGATATGGTCAGTCTTTTTAATTTTAGCCATTCTTATAGATATGTGCTGGTATCTCTCTGTGGCTTTAATTTGTATTTCCTTAATGACTAATGATGTTGAGCATCTTTTCATGTGCTTATTTGCCATCTTTATATTTTTCTTTAGTGACGTGCCTGTTCATATCTTTTGTCCATTTAAAAATATTAGGTTGTCCTTTTCTTATTATTGAATTTTCAGAATTCTTTATATTCTAGTTCTTTGTCAGATGTATGATTTGCAATTTTTTCTTCCAGTTTTCTGCTTGTCTTTTAATCTCTTCACAGTGACTTTTGAGAGCAGAAGTTTTAAATTAAAGTTCAATTTATCAATTTTTAATTTATAGATCTTCCTTTCGGTGTTATATTTAAACTTTTTTGGCAAATCCAGGTCACAAAGATTTTTCTCTTATGTTTTTTTCTAGGAGTTGTATAGCTTTCAGTTTTACATTTAGATTTATGATTCCTTTTGAGTTAATTTTTATATTTTATGCAAGATATAGATCAAAGTTCACTTTTTTGTACTTCGATATCCAGTTGTTCCAGCACCATTGTTGAGAAGATTATCATTTGTCCGTTGAATTGCCTTGCACCTTTGTAAAAAAATACCAGTTGTCCTTATGAGTATGGGCCTATTTTTGAGGCCTCTACTCTGCTCCATTGATCTATTCATCTGTCTACATGCCAATACCACACTATCTTGGTTACTCTAGTTCAGGGACAGCAAGCTTTTTCAGTAATGCGTCAGATAGTAAATATTTTAGGCTTCTTAGGGGCACACATGTCCTCTGTAGAACTTTTTTAAACAACCTGTTAAAAATATAAAAACCATTCATAGGATTGTAAAAAACAGGCCATTGGCTGGATCTGCTTCAGGCTCTAGTTTGCTAACTCCTACTCTAGCTTTATAATACATTTTGAAAGTAGGTTATGCTGGTCCTCTAACTTTGTTCTTCATTTTCAGAGTTGTTTTGGCTATTCTAAGTCCTTTGCATTTCCATGTGAATTTCAGAATCAAGTTGTCAGTTTCTACAAAAATGCCTCTAGGATTTTGATTTGTCTTTGCTTGGTTTTGGGGTTGCATTGATTCTCTAGGTCAATTTTGGGAGAAATGATATCTTAAGAGTATTGATATATCTCCTAATCCCTAAAGGTCCTATGTGTCTAGGTCTCTGTTACTTTACTTCAGTGATATCTTGTAGTTTTCAGTGTACAGGTGTGGTATTCCTTTTATCACATATATCCCTAAGTATTAATATTTTTTGAAGTTACTGTAAAGAGTAGTGGTTTGAAATTTCAATTTCTATTGCTAATGTATGGAAATAAAGTAGAACTTTGTATGTTGATTTCATAAGTGGCAACTTTGCTAAACTCACATTATAATTGTTATCTTTTTTGTAGGTTCCATAAAATTTTCTACATAGATGATCTTGTCATCTACAAATAAAGATAGTTTATTTTTTCCTTCCCATTCTGGATTTTTATTTCTTTTTCTTGAACTGGCTATACATCCAGAACAATATTGAACAGAAGTGATGAGGGAAGACATACTTGTCTTTTTTCTGATTGTAGGGAGTTTAATAGTTCGCTAGGGCTACTATAACAAAATACTACAGAATGGGTGGTTTAAACAACAGAAACTTATTTCTCATATTTATGGAAGTCACAAGTCCAAGATCAAGGTGTTGGTAGGTTTGGTTTCTTTTGAGACCTCTCTCCCTGGTTTGTAGATGGCCACCTTTTTACTGTGTCCCTACATGGTCTTCCCTGTGTGTCTGGCACCAGTCATTGGATGAGGGTCCATTCAATGACCTCCAAAAAAGACCCTATCTCCAAATATAGTCACATTCTGAGGTACTAAGAGTTAGGACTTCAACATATGAATTTTGGGGCACACAATTCAGCCAATAACAGGGCAAAAGCATTCAGTCTTTTATTATTAAGTATGATGTTGGCTGTAGGTTTTTTGTAAATGCCTGTTATCAAGTTGTGGATGTTTCCTTCTATTCTTAGGTTGCTGAGAGTATTTATCAGAAATTAATGGAATTAATGTTGAAATTTGCCAAATGTATATCTACTGATATAATAATATGATTTTTCTTAGTTTGTTTACACTGTCCTTTTAGAGTGTTAAATCAACCTCGATTTCCTGGGATAAGCTCCAATTGGTCATGATGTATTAATCTTTTTATATATTATTGGATTCAATTTTCAGAGATGTACTAGCTAATGAAACAATACAACTGTCAAAATGTAAGTTGCATTTATACACAAAACATAAAGAAATAAGTTCAAAACTAAATGAAATCTTTGAAAGAACATGTGTGGAATTCAAAGGATGGAAGAAATAGATGTTTACTATTTCATGTATAAGATGGAAGTTCATGTTGCTAGCACTAAAAACTACATATAATTACTGAAGCCGTTTTAAAGATGTTTGCTTGGAGATGGGTTAATCTGTAGCAAAGCAGATAGCTCAAGTGTCACCTTTCAATGACACAATAGCTTGATTTATTTTTGAGCTGGCTAATGATATGGAAAACCAACTCAAAGAACAAATAAACTAAAAACGTATTTTTCATTGCACCTTGACTTATGCACAAATATTGCTGAGCTTGCAATTTTTTCCATATATGTGCAATTTGAACATGATTGCAGTTTGAAGAATTCAGTTTTTTCAGCTTCATTGTCAACAGTTATAATTGGCTCTGAACTGTATAAAACTCTGATGGATTATAAAGTTAACATGTATGTTTCAGAGTTAGTTCTGTGTGAAAATATACTCTGATGTCACAGTTGCAGTGAAAAGAAAATTTTCTGGAGTAGTTACCCCATGTCTAGGAGGTTGGACCAGAAGGAAATTAATGCACTGCTTCCTTTACTGAGAAAGTCTTGCTATGAAAACAATGTTAGCCAAAATAAAGTGTCAAGTGACATAACAAAAATTGTAAGTAAAGGGTAATGCATTAAATTCTAGATAATTCTCTTTCTTTACTATGTGATAATATGGAAGATGAATTATAAATGATTTTCATTGCATATTGAGGCACAATGATTGCAGAGAAGAAAAGTTGAGAATGTTTGATCTATTTATAGAACAAACAATGTTTCTGCAAGATAAGAATCCTGTTGGGTCCCATCTTGTTAAAGAGGTGAATTGGAAAGCTGGATTTGCTTATTTGTCTGATATTCTTGGTATTATAATGATCCTAATACTTCCATGCAAGGAAGAAGTGCAGCATGATTTTGAATGGCAGATAAGATCAAAGGACAAGAACAAAAGGCAGACGCTTAGAAGAACAAAGTTCCTATACATGGTTATGACATGTTCCATAATAGAAAAACAATGATCAAAAAGGTCACAATCTTGATATTTCAAAAATGCAAAACGTTATCACCAAACACCTTCTGGATTTTGGCAGAATTTTCACATTGTATTTTCCATTAAAAGATCTTTATGTTGAAAATCCATGGGCTGAAATCCATTCCTTTCATTGAGAGATAATTTACATTTAATTATAACTTTGTAGGATAAGTTGTTGGAAGTGGATACTGATGAAGGATTAAACAGAATTCAGAAAAAAGAAAACGTTGCTTTCTTCATTTGGATAAAAATCAGACATGAATAGTCCAAGCTTGCTAAAATTACTATAAAAATTATCTCTTATTCTCCTGTCAACATACTGCTGTCGAGACAGGTTTCTGTACTGTCGGTGTTACTGAAACAAAGCACAGAAACAATTTAGATACACATTATCACTGGTGAGAACCACTGTAATCAATCCAAACTAGATCAGATACATTAACAAGCACACAGCATGCTCATTTGCCATGTTAAGAACTTTAGTACTGGTAAATATTATGCTCCTTCAAAATGTGCATTTAACCATTTCATACGGAGACTCACACTTGCACACATAACTCTTTGTTTAGTTACAAGTGCAGAAGGAAAAAAATTATTTATTCACTTATACACACGCTTTCAATAAATAAAGTGCACAAATTCTCCCGTTCTTTTTCTAGATATTATTTGTTCTTATAGTTATAAAACTATAATTTTATGGCTGCTGAATATAGTAATTAAATTTGAGTTTGTATTTTGTTCAGCTTTTTTTCCCATTTCATTTTTCTGGTACATATTTCATTTTTAAAAAAGATAAACTTTACTTTTTTAGAACAAATTTAGGTTTACAGAAAATATACCTTACACCCAGTTTCCCTTTTTTCTAACATCTTACACTGGCATGGTACATTTGTTACAATCAATGAACCAATATTGATATGTTATTATCAACTAAAGTCCATAATTATTCAGGTCTCCTTAGGTTTTACTTAATGTTCTGTTTCTGTTCCAGTATCTCACCTAGGACAATACATTACATTTAATTATTGTGTCTTTTTAGACTCCTCTTGGCTGTGATAGTTTCTGAGACATTTCCTATTTTTGATGACCTTGACACTTTTGGTCTCTCTTATTGGGTGTTTTGTAGACCATCCCTCAACTGAGACTTGTCTGATGTTTTTCTTATGATTAGACTGGAGTTATAGTAATGCATTTTTATCATGTATTACAAAAGCACTGGTGAGTGGTGGTTTGGAAATTAAAAAAAAAAAACAGGTACTTCTCCACAGATGATTGATGAAGCCCCTCTCTAGTAATACTGGGGTCACTCACAGAATTGAGCACGTTCTGAAAGACCTAGGGAAAGGTGGATCCAGGATGCCTCTGGATTCTGCTCCCTCCCCTCTCTTAGGACTTTACTCTAAAAACTTTCCTCCAGAATCTCTCAGTCTCTGCATCTCGCTCACAATCTTCGGGTTCCGGGAGAGGGACTCCTCAACTCAGTTCGAGGAAAGGCAAATAATAAATATACAGCGATGCACGGGTGGTTTGGCGGGTGTAGGACCTAACCTGGACGTCAGAGCTGGGGAGCTGTTGTGTCTGAGCTCACTCACCCCCACTTCCGTCACACTCTCACCCTGGCCTCCATTTGTACCTACTACACACTCCTTGCTTCTTAATTCCAAAGCCATAGCTTTTCATTCTCTCAGGGAAGAAATTCTTCTACTTTCTGAAGGGAATGAGGAGATATCTCTTACTGTCTCATCAAAAAGGCCAGGCTGTTTGGGAAGTAATCTCCATTCTCTGGCTTTAATCGGTTGAACTCATTTCTGGATAGAAAATGTGTATAGCTCTTCTCTCTCAAATATATTTTCATTTAATGTTGTTCACTTTTGATGCCTTAATTAAATAAAAGAACCATTCACTGCAAACATAATGTATAGATTTGTCCATTATGATGTTCTGTGGGGAATAAATATGGAATCTCTAACTAACAGAGTTATGGTTTGGCTTGTCTACCTCCTGCTCCCCCTGTGGTTCTGCCACAGCTTCCTAACTGGCCTCCCCACCGCTCCCCCAGACCTTGCAGACTCCATCCGGTCTACACAGGGACTCTTCCCACCCCCGAAGGCTTGAAGGGGCAAAACTCACCTTATCACTCTCTGGCTTGAAATCCTGTGTGTTCCTTTGGTTGCCCACAGTGTTTGGTCTCAGCTTCAGCATCACATGGTAACTTGTTAAACATGCAAATTCTCAGGCTCCAGCTCAAACGTACTGAATCAGAAACTCTGGGGGAAGGGCCCAGAAACCATTGTTTTTTAAAAAAACACCCACCAGGGAATTCTGAAGCATGCTAAAGTTTGAGAACCATCAGCCAATGGGGGAAAAGTATAAGCTCCTTGTCCTGAGAAGTCTTGCAAAGCCTGCTCTGCTCTGGTCCCCATCGGTCTCTCCAGTTTCTTCTCCACCTGCCCTGCCCTGCATTTTCCACCATGGGAATGAGGAGCTGTGTGCAGTTGCCTGCAGAGAATGTGTGAATGCTTCTCCAGCTCATTTTCAGTTGTTACCCAAGTAGGCCTTCTGTGGGCATGCTCTGTGCCCTTCTCTGGCCAACTCCTACTGACACTTGAAGACTCGGCTTAGGTGTCATTTCTCCAGTAACCCTTCCTCTAGCTTCCCTGTGTCCCCTTAGATGCTCCCATAGTACCTTGTGTCCATCTCTCTGATTAAATTCATCACATTATATTTATCTGCTTATATATATATTTCTGCCACTAGATTGTGAGCTACTCTTATTGGGGACTATGTTTCTTTCATTTTTATCTGCAGTACCTAGCCCAGTGTTTGAGTGCTTAAGATGCATTCAGTTATTTAACAGTCACTGAATAATTTATGAATGAATGAAATAATGAATGCATAAATATTTGTCCATGTTTCTGTCACATCTATGGTTCTATGCTTGCTTTCTTTTTAGCCAAGGAAAACTTCCCTCCAATTCATCAGACATGGAAAGTTCCAGGAAATATTACCTCTAACCCTTTCGCTTTTGCTTATTATCAAATGCAAAATAGATTCTTCCTGCACTATTAGTTCCACATTAAGTGTTTCAGGGCTCCCACAACTTGGTGCAAGGCCAATCTTAGGCATTATCATCTTGTGAATTTGTCAGCCACAGTTTTTTTTTAACTTTTAATTTTATATCAGGGTATAGTTGATTAACAATGTTGTGATAATTTCAATTGTACAGCAAAGTAATTCAGTTATACATGTACATGTATCTCTTCTTTTTCAAATTCTTTTCCCATTTAGGTTGTTACCTAATATTGGGAACTCTGATCAATATTATGTAATATAGAGTCTTTTTGATTTCTGTCACTTCACTGTGGACTCATGCATCTGAGTTTACTAGGTTTTCTTCATGAAGTGAGTGTTGATTGAATCAGTTCAAGCGCTTTTAAAAAATTCTACTCAGTGCTCCTTTAGGGTTTCTATACACTGCCAGGATAGAAGTATGTATTTCAAAGAAGAAAGAAATAAATCTCAATACTGTTTGTCTGTATTCTTCCTTTATTTAGGAGCCCTGTGTCTTGCTTGCACCATAGGAATGTATATTCAGAGAAATTTGAAAATGAGACATTAAGTAGTCCTGTGTAAAATAACACAAGCAGAAAACAAAATTGGTTCCCAAAGTCATTTCTTTCCTTCTTCCGCATGTATGAAACCCCCGGGCAATCCAAATCTGCACACCTACCATTCCATCTTCTGCAAGATGTACGGGTCAGAGTAGCTCATCTAGTGGAGATTGTCAGTCTATGCTGACCCAGCCACAGACTTCTGTCCAGTCCCCCTTGTCCTACCAGATTGTGGTTAGACAGATACCTGCTGGCCATTGATTTGGATGGAAACATAATAATAAAAATGATGATCATTAATTTCACCTTTTAGGTGTTTCATATTTTTCAGTAGGCTTTCCCTTTTATTCCCACATTTTAAAAATTCTGATAAGCCTGTAAGTTGTTAAGGTACATTTGTGAAAGTATCATTATTTCAAACTTATCTATAAGGAAGCTGCGGCAGCAAACACTGAAATTTTCAAGATTACATAGCAAGTTAGTGGAGGCCCTGGAGTAGAATATCTTCTAATTCTCACTTAGTTGCTGGGTAAGAAGGAGCCAAGATGGAAGTGGCCAGATGGCAGATTGTTTGATGGAGGTGCAGAGCGTCTGCGACGTGGCATTAGCAGGTGACTTACATGGATGCAGAGGGCAGAGAAGTTCAAAGCAGAGGCTCTGGAGTCAGACTGCCCAGTTTGAATTTTAGCTCTTCTACTTGCTGAATTGTATACACTGAGAAAGTTACTTAAGCTCCATTAACCTTAGTTTCCTCTTCTGCAAATGGAAAAAATTGTAATAACTATCTCATGTAGTTGTCACGAGCCTTCGATACATTAATGTGTAAAGAGAGCTTAAAATTATGCCAGGCACATAAGAAATTCTCAATAAATATTAACCCCTGTTATTATCACACTCAAAATTCCTCTATGAAGTTTTCTTTCATTATATCAATAAATCCACATTGACTCTTTTTCTTCTCTGAACACTGGTCAATTTTAGTTCACAACCTTGGAGCTTCCCAGCTGAATCTGAAACTGGCCCCCATACACGGAGGGCAGGGAGAGACCGAAGAAAGAGCTATCCCACTCCTGACAGGTAGGTGGCAGGTTTAATAAGCAAGGGAACTTCCTTATGAGGCTTGTCTTGGGCAGCTGCAAAATGATTTCCTCACCCACCTGCCAAATCTTAAAAGTTTATATGGTGGCCTTAACTGGGTTCACTCACTTACACAGTTCAAATAATGTTGACACTATTACACTACCTGCGGCAGCTTCTGGGAGCAGAGAAGGCAAGAGGATTGCACATTCCAAGGACAGGGTAGGGGGTGAGGAGCCTCTGATTGCCTGGGTCCAGCACATGGGTCTAACCCTTTTCTTGATGACCTCCCCCATCAGTCATCAAGGACTTACTATTTTTGTAATGACACAATTTAGCACTCCAGAATATACTCGCTAATACTCTTTAGTAATTATTAAAGGTATATTCAGCTCACCTCACTGGTGATGCTACAAATTCCAGAGACAGACCTTGTCATATACATCTTCTGAATCGCTGCCAAGCCCTTAATTAATATCTGAATGAATGATCTTTGGATACAATTGCTTAGATTCCATTATTTTCTCAAAGATTATTTTTAAAACACATATTTGCCTGGCATATTTGAAAATGCTTAATTTTGTTAAGCATTTTTCCACTTCCTTTTAAGTGTGTGATCAGTTTAGACTGGACCAAACAGCTGACAATCATTTGTTTTATATATTTCTCCTTTTATTTCCTATTTGGAGATGTCTGTTTAGAGAGTTAAAGCAGGCACATTCAGAAGGGGATGGAATTCAGGATTTCAATCAGAAGGAGATACAAATAGAGTTGGACCACATAAGTCAAGTCATCTCAGGTCTCTGGGGCAAGGCCAAACTAACCAATGGGACTGGTGGCATGTGTCCTTTTGGACACTCCTATAGAGGAGTTGCGATCTTAGTAGAACAGCCAAACAAGGGATGATTATTATTTTTTTTTTTATAAATTTTATTTATTTATTGGTTGCATTGGGTCTTCGTTGCTGCGTGTGGGCTTTCTCTAGTTGCGGCGAGTAGGGGCTACTCTTCGCTGTGGTGCATGGGCTTCTCATTGCAGTGGCTTCTCTTGTTGAAGAGCAGAGGTTCTAGGTGCGCAGGCTTCAGTAGTTGTGGCACACAGGCTCAGTAGTTGTGGCACATGGGCTTAGTTGCTCCGCAGTATGTGGGATCTTCCCAGACCAGGGCTCGAACCCTTGTCCCCTGCATTGGCAGGCAGATTCTTAACCAGTGTGCCACCAGGGAAGGCCCAAGGGATGATTATTTTTTGATGACTTAAAAAAGTAAGAGCAAAGGATAAAAACCAAAGGAAAAAAAACCCAAACACAATTTCCTAACAATTTTAAATGCTCGTTAGGAAGGAATGTTGTTTCTCAAATAGTTTAGAAAAATGCTTCTGAAATGCAAACGTTTATTGCACATATACTGCATTGAAATAAAATAGTCATTCAATCTTGGTATTCTATGTCTGATGAGATGGACATCAGTGTTTCTGATGTATTTTCTGATTTGGAATATCCTGGAGCGATAATTCCAGGAGAGACATTTTCTCACTGACATGACCTTGCACTTTGATTCACAGCATAACCCTGGTCTTCAGGTTACCACTCTTCTAATTTTCTGAGAGTTTAATTTTCTTTACCAGTAGGGTCAGAAACTCAACAGCAGAATGTGAGGGGATGGCAAATATTTGAAGAGAGTTTAATAAATAAGCTATTTTTCAGAAGAGAAGGCAAGGTATAAAGAGCCACAAGGGAGTGTATCACCCCTCAGAGGAATGGAGAATGAAGGGTGTATCTGGGAGCCTGAGGACAGGAAGGGAAGACTGGTTACTGGAACCCAGACAGAGAATTGTGTGGTAAGGCCTACCTGACCCGAGCATCAAGCTCCCATCTAAGGCATCAGCCAGAACTCTGCAGGGAGAAAGGCCAGGGCACACTGACCCTGTCTCACCTCACCTCCCTCCCATTCATACCCATGTTCCCATTGGCTGGACCTAACCAGGATCCAGAAATCCTATCGATGCTATCTGTACCAGTCACCGCCCCGGACACAAGGTGGGGTGGAGAGGATGAAGATGAAGAATGAATGGGGAGGGGATGGTGGTGAGGGCAAATGAAAGATAGGCAGCATAATGTTAGTGAATCTTTGTCAGAGATGAGAATTTTTTTCCTGGATTACGCAGCACAAGACTCTGAACGATCAGCAATTCCTAATCTATCTGGATGCAGTGGGATTCTCGACTTGCAATTTGTTCTGAGAGAATGGCTTTGCCTTAGAGTTAGGGGAAAGAAAGAGAATGCTAAATACTGAAATCTCTGCCTTAAGGTCTCTGTGGTTTCTAAGAAGTCTTTCTTGGGGTCATGAACCTGGAAGAATAAGAAATGAAAGTGATGTCTCTGTTGTAGTCAGATGAAGCGTTCCATTGCTTCCTTCCCTCTGGAAGTATGTTTTGTCTAAAGAACCTATCATGCCTCGGGTCTGTCTTATTCATCTCTTGTGTTTCTCTCTTTCCCCAGCCACTCACACCACCCCCCCCCACACACCCCCCCACATACACACACAGTTTATCATATTAAGTTTCATCAGCCATGTTTAATTCATTTCTTACTGACTCTCCCTTGTCACCCAGAACGTGCTGAGTTATACTCCCCTGTACCTTATTTGGGAAATGCAAACTCATTTTAGTGGGACCTGAGCACATATCAAATCACTGTATAAAACTCATATAACATTTCTAAGGCAAATATTCATAGTGTCTTAAGTTCTGCTTTGAATTAACTGCTTCATATTTTTTCATTAATGAAGATAGTAGAGATTTACTTATCTGTGTAATTTTTATAAATATATAGTTATCAAAATGTCTCAAAATATCTTTCAATAAATGATCACTTTGAGGCTTCATGCTGGATGATGAAGTTTTATAAGGTCCCACTTGAATTTTGTTTAGAATCCTCCTTTGAATTATGCATCACTGGTGGGGTAGTGTGGCGAGTAAAAAAGGAATGAATAAGTGACAGTATCTCGTGCAGAGTCTCTGAGACTACAGAAGGAATGCATGCCTGCACACACCTGCACCATTAATTCCAATACTGGGTGGTAAGTGAGATTCAGATAGAGGTACGGTGGGAGAGCTGGGGAGGAGAGGTTGCTTCGCTCGGGTTTGTACTGTACCAGGTACTGTATCCTATGCAGGTGGGAGTTTAATTCCTTTGGGTAATGATCGTGACAGTGCTGATGAAGATACTGATGGTGATGAAGAATAATTATGTTTTTCCAGGTAGGTGGCTGAATCTCAAACAGGGAGAAGAGGCTGATCCAGGATGCATGATGAGTGTTAGCCACCGAGGGACTTGAAATTCTGAGTTTCCTGAGCTGCTGGCTGATTTTTTTTTTTTTTTGAGATTTAAGTAGTATTTATTTTTGTTATTCGCATACAAATTTACTTTCTACTGTACCTTTTTAGACAAAAAGTGTTTGGGGGAAAACAGTGTTATTAAAGACATTAACATTTTGCTCTCTCAGGGTTGACATCTATATAAATTCTTGCTGTAGCCAGTTTTCTTTCACATCATCTAGTTTACCTCTACAATTGTTCCCATAGTCTAATGTTGTTTTAACTTTTAATTTATATAATACATGCGCTCAATTTTAAAAATAAAATGGTATTGTTAAAAGTTTATACCTAAATACAGCAGGCTCTGATTTTAAAAGTCCCACCTGCCTAAGGAATATCTTTGCTTCCCTGGTAGCCATCCCAAGCAAGCTCTGACACAGCTAGAAAATTTGCTGACTGTAATCAGAGAGTCAACCAGCTGTTCTTAAAGTAAGCAAACTGTTTATATGCCCTCTTGGTCAAGTCAGACTCAACACTGAAGAATAAGTAGTTCATTTGGTAATAGCTGAGCTGTTGCTATTTTTTCTTTTCAAACCCAAAGGCAAAATTAAATACAACATTTTTGCCAGTTACATTCTGTTTGAAAAGATGAATCATCCTCATGTTTGTACTCAAAGGCATGTAGTTAGGGGCAAGATTATTTGCAGGCTAATTTTGTGCAGGAATCACCTTTTGACAGCAGATCAGTATCAGTACATGTGTTGGCTCTGGGGAGGAGGAAAAAAGCACCCATCTTGCAGATCAGGAGAAAACTTGAGTTGCTACTTCTCAAATGTGTCATTGTAATGTTTTTACATAGCTCAAAAGGTCATATACAATGACATTTAAAAAGCTAAGGGACAAAATCTCCACTTATGTTTTGAGTAAGACTCAGTAATAGCCTAAAAATAGCTGTTTACTTTCCCTTTAATTAATTTCAAATTGAGTGAGATAGCAGTTTTAAGCACATTTGAAACTCCTTACTTCCTGGATTTGTCCCCCCTCTATCTTTCTGGTCCTGGACAAAGGAGTCTGGAGGGAGAGAAGAACAGAAGGGTGATCTGAAGAAGCAGGGGCAGTATCTAGAACACAAAATGAACTTGAGAAGTTTGGGTCGCTCACTGATGTATTTAGCTTTGATGGTAGCAGAAGAATGCCTGATAGAGTTTTCTGTACACAAGAATCACTTTCAATAAGAGGATTTCAGTGCAAATTATGGATATGACTGATTAGTGGGAAATTTCATTTAACTTTAGATAAAAGTAGAAGCGAGTAAAATTATTTTTATCCATTTTTATTATGAGAGAGTGAATACTATTGGCCAATAAATATTGAAGTTTTTTAAAGAGAGGAGCTGGATATAAATGATGACACAAGTTCATATAAAGAGATTATGCTCAAAAGGTTCTTAACTCTCTTACTCCTTTGTTCCCTTTGTTTCAGAGGGCTGGGGGCAATAAGAAAAGAACCAAGTTTTGTAATTGTTTTTTATGCTTCCTCCCATTTGTTAAACATTTTCATAAACCTGCAAGTTTCTTCACTAGTGTCTTGCATCTTTCCTTGTTACCTTCTAGAGTACCATTTTGTTATACATGGGAGCTTTCTGAAACTACTAAACACTGTGACCTGACTACACCCCATGTCTAATTAGTTTCAAACCTATATTGTTAACTTCAGCCTAAGGGTGTGCTCTAAAGAGTATGAAAAACCACAGCATTTTCCAAGCTGTCATAAGATGTGACTCTGTCATTCTGAAGGCAGCCATGTTACAAATGCTTAAGGGGGTTCAGAATGAACATTGACGCTCAGAAATCATTGGAAATAAAACCAGCAGCAAAATAAGACTCCTGTTCCTAAGAGTCTTGTGACTAATTTCTCTCATGCCCTTATAGCTGTACCTACTTCCAGGGTCTAAAATTTGGAGGCTCACATTCATGCTGCCAAGTTGGCATCCCCCAGAGAAAACGGGGTCTGGAGCAGGTGGCTGGCACTTATTCCAAAGGTGAAACCTCACTCAGTGCAGCAGCCCTTTCATAGTTTTATTTTGTAATTCTACAGAGGTCTTTTCTATATCTAGAAGCATCTAGAAACTTCCTATGAGAATTGGTCAGTTGTCATTCACCTGATGCTGAGGAGAAGTTGTTTATTCCCTTTGCTGTTTCCTTTTGTGAGATCAATTGGCCCAAATGGTTGAGATTCTGAAGATTATTTATATTCCATGATGATCCTCAGACTGGAATGGCCATAAGGTGGGGTGGGGGTGGGTCCACCATTTTACCCAATGTCATTCTGGAGGTTCCAGAGCGAGAATGCTTTGGAGTCCCCAAAGCACCTCCTTCCTTCATTGACAGAGGTAACTGGGATTGACTAGAGAGCCACAAGTGATTGCCTTCCTGGTCTCTTGGCTACCCTGACTCTTCCCATCATCAAATTAATCACAGTTCATGAGGCAATTGTTTAAATGTCAGGGAACACTTAGAATTCAGAACAGAATGCCTGGGAGAAAGGTTGATGCATGGAGAGAAAAAAGAAAGAACTCATATAACTGGGTCTATTCAGGTCAGAGTCATTACATGACTCTTTAGAGAGAAGGGCCGCTGGACCTTGCCAAAGGAAGCTGAACAAATGCCAAGGAGAAGGGCAGGAGGAGACAGTGCCTTCAAGGACAGTCCCAGTACCAGACCAGGTCAGAACTGCAGCAGCCCCAGAGATACAAATGCAGATGTGTGATGAGTGGTGGAAATCATTTAGAATTGTAAATTGATTTTTTAAAAACATCGTTTTGCTTTGGTGGCAATTGTGGTTGGGAGGATGTATGTAACTGGGATTACAAAGACCTAGAGCCTTTCAAGGAACACTAATTCAGTGGCAAGTTAGCAGGCATTAAGAGGGAAAGAAAGTAAATTGTTAGTCAAATACTTTTGGGAATTATGGCTTAAACAAAGTTAATACCCTAGTGTTTCTCAAAACCTTTAATATATGTTTATGCAACACGAATCCATGATGTTGGTGTATAAGATGCAGGATTTCCCCCAATTATCTGAGCATAAAACTATTTATAATGGACAATTTCACACAACTAGACTTTTGGGGAGCACATGCAATACTGCCTTGGAAGGCAGGCTGGAGGGAGTTGTAACTTCTCATAGCTTTAGCCAGTGAAGAAGGGGCTAAACAAGGGCACAAAAATGGATGCTTCCCAACTTCAGGATTTTTCCCAAACTTGAGTTCAGCCCTGGCACTTAAGAAAACACTCAGTTTACAAGGAGAACTTCAGTGATATGGTGTGTAAGGGCAGCGGTTAACTGTTCTCTCTGGACAAGAAAAGAGAGATTAAATTGTAAACCCAGCATTTAGAAATTCTGTGAGGGTTAGGATTTTGGTCCACTTATGAGAAGATTATTTACTAATTGGTTTCTGGGAGATAGTTTGTGGGAGTTATGAGGATTGGATGCATTTAGGGTAGAAGGAAGGAGATAGGAAGATTCAATGTAGATGTCATAGGTCTACATTTAGCTGAAAACACTATCGGTCTGGGTGTTGCTGCAATAGAAGCTGGGGGCCCTGGAGCAGTGAGCTTGGTTAGAGCAGTTTCCTTATATCAGGAGAGTATAATTGGCTAGTGTGAATGAAAAAATAGGAAGAATTATGGTCAACTCTTTTCACATCTTGACTTTTGAAGGTTACTGAAAAATGCTTACCTGTCTGTGATCTCTTCATATCTCCAGGAATTGGTAATTTAACTAATTGGAACTTTACCAATTAGCTCACCAGTCTCATTTTGGTCACTGCTTAGGACTTTGGGATTCCACTCATTCTGTCTGTAACTCAGTCTCTCTGACTTGAATGGGGACAATAATTTAACCTGTTTTACTTCTCTCCTATAGTTAATTCACTGACTAATTCAATAAGTATTTACAGAGGCTCTACTCTGTTCAAGGCACTCTTCTAGACACGAGGAGGGGCATACCACTGAACAAAACAGAGTTTAATTTTTTGTAGAGGAGGCAAAAGAGCAAATAAATAAACCTATAATATAATATCACATAGAGATTAATGTTATATAGAAAAATAAAGCAGCATAAAGGGCTAGAGAGATTGGAAGGTCAGGAATGGCATCTTTAAGGATGTGACATTTGCATATAGACTTAAATGAAGTGAGGGATTGAGCCAATGAATGTCTTGGAGAAAAGAAAAAACAGCAGGTGAAAAGCCTGAGATGTTAATGTGCTTGGCAGGATAACTGCTATGACAACAACAACAAAACAACAGCAACAAACTCCATCATATTTCAGTGGTTTAATACAACAAAAGTTCATCTTTCATTTATATCAGCGTCTAGTGGGCATCAGAGGCTATGGGAGTTCTGTTCCACTGAGTCATTCAGGGATCCAGGCTGAGGGCCTCTGATACTTTCAACAATGGCTCCCAATGTTGCCATGGGGATCATCTGTCAGCCAGAATGAAGAGTGTTATGAAGGGTGCATAGAGTGAGTGCAAAGAGTATCACATGAGTTGATTAAGAGACCAGGTCTGCAGGTGGCATACATCACTCCCACAAATGTTCCAAAAGTCAGAGCTCGTACAGAAGGTCTCACTTAATTGCAAATCTAGCTGTGTACCTTGGAACAAGAGGAAAAACCAGGGTGTTAAGGAGCACAAGTGTTCTCTGCTGCAGTGTGTTTGAGTCACTTTAGGAAGGTCAGTTAGGTTGGAACACAGAGGATGGGGTGGTAGTTGTAAGATATAGTTGTTGAAAGGATCAAGTGAAAATATAGAGGCTGAAAAATGAGAAACATTGCTGTATTTCATTAAATCCAAAATGCTCTTGACTGTTAGCCACTGTTATTTGTGTACTTCTAATAAAGAAAAAATTCTTCAAATTAAGTAGTTATATTGCCTTTTTAAAATCACTCTTTTATCATTTAGAAATTACTGAAATAATTCTTTTAGAATTATTGAGACTTAAAAAAATTATATATCATGATTGTGTTATCTAGTATAAAGGGAAATTTAAGCAAAATAAATTGGTTAATGGGTTGCTGAAGCTTCTTTACATTGAGAGCCTACTTTTTCTGAATTGCTTTTAGGTCTGTCATCAATGTCCATGTTTTTACATTCACTGCTGTCCTCTGTGCTATCAAGAGGTTTCCTTAAATATGTACTTCATGGAGTCTCTTGAATTTTCCTCTGGGTCACTTACACCATTTCTGTATGTTTTGATGCAGGCACTTTTTTGATCTTACAAGAAAATGGCAACCAGAAATTGTATTACTTCTCT
The DNA here is from genome assembly GCF_003031525.2 of Neophocaena asiaeorientalis asiaeorientalis. Taxonomy (NCBI): domain Eukaryota; kingdom Metazoa; phylum Chordata; class Mammalia; order Artiodactyla; family Phocoenidae; genus Neophocaena; species Neophocaena asiaeorientalis. The sequence continues at coordinate 1,266,726 of NW_020173691.1, forward strand.
TCTTCTTCTTTTTTTTTATTGCTTCTTCTAATGGTCTTTAAGTGCTGTGTTGACTGAAGTGCTTAGAGTTTGTGGTTGTCCAGACAAGCCCCAGGAATGACAACCATGTTCATATGCCTGCAGACAATGCCAACTCTGTCATGATGACCACTTGGTCGAGAGTGGTTGTTAGACATCATATTAGATGAATCCTGATTTAAGAGATGTTAAAATGTAAAAAAAAAAAAAAAAATCTCATGCCTCTCAATAGACTAAATGTGTGTTTAGAGTAGATTCTGTCCAGCTTTGAAAACATCAGGTACTGATGTAATAGTACATTTCTAAGGGAGTCATAACACAGGGGTTGAGGGAGATGCATCTGTGAGTCAGTATTGAGATTGCTCCTAGGGCATGAGAAGCCTGACACTCATCTTTGTTATTTATTTCACAGGCTAAGTGAGGGGAAGCGAACTGTGTGTTTCATCCCCAGCTTTCTCCAGCCCACTCTAGGTGCAGATACTGTTGTCTTTTTCCTGAAGCCTCCAGTCTGCTTAGGACTTTAGCCAGGCTAACCTAGGAGATTTGTATATCATTCAGGTCTGATCCACCAGAATTTGGCTTGGAAATCATCTTGCTGCTATACCTTTCTAGTGGCCTGAGGTGGGGTGAGCCATGAGTTGTACAGTTCATGATGTGGTAGCCTTCTTCTAAACTGGAATGTGAGGTCCCAGTCTGCAGCACTGGCCTTCTTCTTGTTTCTTCTTCTACTTTAACTTTTTATTTTATATTGGAGTATAGTTGATTAACAATGTTGTGTTAGTTTCAGGTGTACAGCAAAGTGATTCAGTTATACATATACATGTATCTCTCCTTTTTCAAATTCTTTTCCCATTTAGGTTGTTACATAATATTGAGCAGAGTTCCCTGTGCTATATGGTAGGTCCCAGTTGGTTATCCATTTAAAATATAGCAGTGTGTACATGCCAATCACAAACTCCCTAACTATCCCTTCACCCATCATTTCCCCCAGTAACCATAAGTTCATTCCCTAAGTCTGTGAGTCTGTTTCTGTAAATAAGTTCATTTGTATCATTTTTTTTAGATTCTGCATATAAACAATATCATATGGTATTTCTCTTTCTCTGCTGACTTACTTCACTCAGTATGACAATCTCTAGGTCTATCCATGTTGCTACAAATGACATTATTTCATTCTTTTTAGTGGCTGAGTAATATTCCATTGCATATATGTACCACATCTTCTTTATCCATTCTTCAAGTTTTATACTAGGACTGTGCATTGCCCTGGACCTCAGTCTTGTGGACTAGGATCATACCATTCCACCTAACTCTCACCAGAATACATTTTTTCCCACCTGAAGCATAAATCCTTCCCTATTTTCTCCCTTACAGCTGGCATACTGGCAACTTCTGTACTTCTGTTCCATTAGATTGGATTTTGCATGGATGTGGATGCCAGTTAAATACATCTCTGAACTGCCCAGTCATTTGGAGGAATTTATATGGGAGTCCTTGCTTTCCTTGGCTCTTAAGCAGTTTTCCTCTGACTCATCTTCCAAAGATTTAAGACCCACCCCTCCCTCGTCACCTTGCCAACTGGAGAACTGGGAAGGCCAGAATGGGAACTCACTCAAGTCAGGAACCACTGGGGACGAACATGGATGGAGCACACAGGCTTTAGAAAATCTGATACCTTAAGGAGGCCCTATCCCTGGAAAAGAGTCACCTGAGGTTTTCAGAGAGTTCCAGTCTTATTAAAATGAGGGGATGTTAAGATAGTAATGTTTTAAAGATTAGATGGGACTTCAGAGAGTCGTTAATTTACATATTGAACAGTCGGTATCTTATTTGAGGAATTTATAGCCATTGTAAATGGATTATTAAACTGTGATCCCTAAAGTCCACAGTTGGGAACTGTTAAGGTTAAATTATTAATAAGAAGCCATATTTGTAGAAAGGATGAGGTTGTAAAATCAGGTTTTCTGGAGTGTTTAATTAAAATGGACTATGTAATTTTTCTCCCTTTCTTGCTCTGTTCATTAGATTATCATTTAAATTAAAAATCTTGGCTCTCATGGTTTTATTATATTAAGCTTACATTTGTTTGACTTCAAATCATTCAGATGATTTGCAGGAATACTTACGACCATTTGATTATCAGTGCTGTAGTTTTATGGGACTTCTGCTATTTTTCAGAAGACACTTTTTTCCCACATCTTTGCACATCAGGATGGTATAAGTGACCATCCTTTTTCAGATATTTTGTAAAGGTGTTTTAAGATTTTTTTTGAAGGGGACTCACCTTTAAGTGCTGCTGAATACCCAAGTATTTCATCAGGAATTGGATAGCATGATTTACAGCTAGGACACTGATCACAGCCCATTATCTGAGCCAGGTGACAAGGCCCATAAGACTAGGTTTAGATGTCAGCACAGGTGGCCACAAACCAGGCTCAATTTCTTTCAAAGCCAGAACATATTAGAAGTAGGGAAACTCGAATAGCTTTTTAATGTCAATGTATATATATTCTTTCTTCATATCAGTGGGCCCTGGTATAAAACTTGACTTATCATATGTCCAATCATGGAGAGATGGTCTAGCCTTTGACAAATAAGGTAACCTCTTTTGAAGCTTGCCTTTTCCATGAAGACAAAATGATGGGACAGAGGAAGGGGAGAGGTATTTCAGTTCTTCTTTCAAGGAGTTTCATTTTCTCTCTCCTTTGGAGAGTGAAATTATCTTTTTTGTATTTGATTTTGTTTTATTTCTCTTCTCATTCTGTGGGAACAACGTTGGAAGACAGAACTTGTAGCATCATTCCCCAAACGTGAAGAGATGCACTCCTCACACAAGCAGACCCCTGGGATCATGGCACTTTCTTCATTTTCAGGCTAGAATCCTGGGATGCATTTGAATGACCTGAGTGAAACCAGAGTTGGCTAAGTTGGAGGGGAGACATGATCCTGAAAAGAACACAGAAGGACAAGCTGAAGATGAGACTGCTTAAAATCTGCCATGAGAATTTAAGTTGTGGATGATGAGAAATTGTAGAGGAAAGAAATGGATGTATGCAAGGTTACACAGTAATTGTGTGGACACACACACTTCTGCTGGCTCTTAACCAGCATCCCATGGAGTAGAGCTGTCAGGATTAATTACTTAGATTCTGTATAGAGAGTGTGAAAATGAAAACCTCTGTGAGTGCCAAGTGTTATCAGTTTGCATCACAACTTAGATATTTGGCGGAACAGCAGAAAGATTAGATATTTTCAGAAAATCTATTTTGTTTGACCTCTCCCACTTTCAGGATTTTTTTTTAGGGGGGCTGGGGGGTAAGGCTACGATTCTATTCCACTGAGGTTCAATGACTCATAATTCTTTGTAGCTATTTTTGGTTATTTTTTTCAACTCGTTGTCTCGTGTGGATCTTGCTCATTATTTTGGCTTTTGCTCTTGTTCCATGTGCTTCAGGTTAAAGTCAATGCTCTATTTTACACACAACCAGAATCCTATGTTAGGGTAAATAGGAAGAGTAAATGAAGCTGGAGGACAGCTCATAGAAATTATCTTAGCTGTAGCCTTTTGACAAACTCTTCCCTTCAGAATGGAGCTCTCTTCCTCACCCCAACCCCAGCTACAGTATCCTGTGGATGGAAGGGGCTGGTGTCATGCAAACACGTGCAAGAAAAATGGTCACCTACTGCTAGTGTTGGAGGGTCTGCTGCAGAAGCAGAGGGTGACTGTGGCTCACCGTGGGGACAAGGGCACTGGCAGCAGAAGTTCTGGGAAGTACTCCTTGGCATGAGCCCTCCCAGATTCTGACATTAGCCCCATCAAAGAGCCCAGATAGGCTCCAGTGTTGGATTGCCTCCGGCCAAACAACCAACAGGGAGGGAACCCAGTCCCACCCATCAACAGTCAAGCAGATTAAAGTTCTACTGAGCTCTGCCACCAGAGCAACAGTCAGCTCTACCCACAACCAGTCCCTCCCATCAGGAAACTTACACAAGCCTCTCAGATAGCCTCATCCAACAGAGGGCAGACAGCAGAAACAAGAAGAGCTACAATCCTGCAGCCTGTGGAACAAAAGCCACATTCACAGAAAGATAGACAAGATGAAAAAGCAGAGGGCTATGTATCAGATGAAGGAACAAGATAAAACCCCAGAAAAACAAGTAAATGAAGTGGAGATAGGCAACCTTCCAGAAAAAGAATTCAGAATAATGATAGTGAAGATGATCCAGGACCTCAGAAAAAGAATGGAGGCAAAGATCGAGAAGATGCAAGAAATGTTTAAAAAAGACCTAGAAGAATTAAAGAACAAAGAAACAGAGACAAACAATACAATAACTGAAATGAAAGCTACACTAGAAGGAATCAATAGCAGAATAACTGAGGCAGAAGAACGGATAAGCAACCTGGAAGACAGAGAGGTAGAATTCACTGCTGCAGAACAGACTAAAGAAAAAAGAATGAAAAGAAATGAAAAGAGCCTAAGAGACCTCTGGGACAACATTAAACACAACAACATTCACATTATAGGGGTCTCAGAAGGAGAAGAGAGAGAGAAAGGATCAGAGAAAACATTTGAACAGATTATAGTCGAAAACTTCCCTAAAATGGGAAAAGAAATAGCCACCCAAGTCCAGCGAGTGCAGCAAGTCCCATACAGGATAAACCCAAGGAGAAACACGCTGAGACACATAGCAATCAAATTGGCAAAAATTAAAGACAAAGAAAAATTATTGAAAGCAGCAAGGGGAAAATGACAAATAACATACAAGGGAACTCCCATAAGGTTAACAGCTGATTTCTTAGCAGAAACTCTACAAGCCTGAAGGGAGTGGCATGATATACTTAAAGTGATGAAAGGGAAGAACATACAACCAAGATTACTCTATCTGGCAAGGATCTCATTCAGATTCAATGGAGAAATCAAAAGCTTTACAGACAAGCAAAAGCTAAGAGAATTCAGCACCACCAAACCAGATCTATAACAAATGCTAAAGGAACTTCTCTAAGTGGGACACACAAGAGAAGAAAAGAACCTACAAACACAAAACAATTAAGAAAATTGTCATAACAACAAACATATTGATAATTACCTTAAACGTGAATGTATTAAATGTTCCAACCAAAAGACACAGGCTTGCTGAATGGATAAAAAACAAGGTCCATATATATGTTGTCTACAACGACCCACTTCAGACCTAGGGAAACATACAGACTGAAAGTGAGGGAATGGAAAAAGATATTCCATACAAATGGAAATCAAAAGAAAGCTGGAGTAGCAATACTCATATGAAAAATCTGAAAGAGAAATTAAGGAAACACTCCCATTTACCATTGCAAAAAAAGAATAAAATACCTAGGAATAAACCTACCTAAGGAGACAAATGACCTGTATGCAAGTCAAGTATAAGACACTGATGAAAGAAATTAAAGATGATACCAACAGATTGAGAGATATACCATGTTCTTGGATTGGAAGAATCAATATTGTGAAAATGACTATATGACCCAAAGCAATCTACAGATTCAATGCAATCCCTATCAAATTACCAATGGCATTTTTTATGGAACTAGAACAAAAAAATTTTAAATTTGTATGGAGACAAAAAAACCCCGAATAGCCAAAGCAGTCTTGAGGGAAAAAAATGCAGCTGGAGGAATTAAACTGCCTGACTTCAGACTATACTACAAAGCTATAGTAATCAAAACAATATGGTACTGGCTCAAAAACAGAAACATAGATCAATGGAACAAGATAGAAAACCCAGAGATAAACCCATGCACCTATGGTCAACTAATATATGACAAAGGAGGCAAGGATATACAATGGAGAAAAGACAGTCTCTTCAGTAAGTACCAGTTTGCAGGGCAGAAATTGAGACACAGATATAGAGAACAAAGGTATGGACACAAGCGGGGGAAAGCCACGGTAGGGTGGGGCTGGTGGTGTACTGAATTGGGTGATTGGGATTGACATGTATACACTGATGTGTATAAAATTGATGACTAATAAGAACCTGCTGTATAAAAAAATAAATAAAATAAAATTCAAAAAAACCCTAATACTATACTTTCTTTGGGTTATCTGTATAGAAATATGCTAATATAAATGTTTCAGACATTACCAGAAATTCCTAAAAATCTTATATGTTCTGGTATAATGTTATAAGTCATAATTCTAGTTATTACTTTAAAATATATATCTCAGAAATAACTAAATTTTCTTGTCAATTGCATTATTATGAATTTTCATCAAATCTTTAACTGTGGTCGTTTTCAAGTCTTTTGTCATTTACAGACAGTCCTGGGTGTACTCCGATGCTTTTGCAAAAATGTTCCTATAAAATGGTTTCATCTTCAAGTAATTCATAGAGAAGACTCTGACAAGTACAGGTTTCTGGTAACTGACTATACTGCTGAACTGAATGAATATGCATTTTCAGAACTCTAATGGAAAACTGCTGAATTCATAAAAGTTCTAACAAAAGATCAAGATAAAAAAAATTAATTACATGGGACTGAGTGAACTGATTGGGGATGATTATAATTTTTGTGACTTTCTGTTTGAATAAAAAAAAAAAAAGTAAAAAGACTACCTTGGTTTTTACAGTGATTGAAGAAGTCCTGCCTCTGGCTTTTCAAAATTTTTTGAAACCCTTAATATCATTTCTTTGTAAAGTCTGCATGACATTGCGTTGTGTGAAAATACCATAATGTATGTAACTGGTCCCTCATGATGGTTATTTAAGTTTTTTTCAATATTTTTTGTGATTACAAATAATGCTTCAATGAAAAAAAAAAGAAAAGAAAAATGGTCACAGCGCATGTCCCCATCATTCAACAAATGTGTAGTAAGTACTTTCTTAATAAGCTCTTTTTATTTTCTATCTTCTGTAAAACAGCACATGTTTATTAAGCTCTGCAAAACTCTGCATGGGTGCTAGTGATGTAGAAATGAATATGATAAAATTTCCTGCTCTTAAGTGGCTTGTCTGAGTGGGGAAATAGACAAGAAAATTGATACTATATGGTGTCACAGGTGCCAGAATACAAGTAAGTGTGTATAGAGGCCAGCTCAGCTGGTATGCTTCATCAATGACATCTTTTTTTTTCTTTGATGTCGGAAAATTCTCAGCTTTTTTTTTTTTTAATGAATTTCTCTTGTCTATAGCTGACATTCTCTCCTTCTGTGTCTCCTTATTCCATCCTCTATGCTTATTAACCTCTCATTTACTCATTTACTTATATGTCCATTTTGTGGATTTTCAGTGTACAATTTGTCTCTTCAAGTATGTCTAAGCTATTGCTTTATCTATCCACTTATTGTGTGAAGTTAATGGCTTTAAACTAAACCATAGAATCTTTCTTTCCAAGCACCACACCAATTGAACAAAAAAGAAAATTGTAAAAATAAACTATTTTACCTCAGACTCAAGCCAGAATTTGGCATGAACGTGATTAGAGAATTTTCCCTGGGAGTGATTGAACAAAGAGGGGAAGAAGTAGAGTTGTTTTGGTCCCAGCAGCAAAGGTCTATAAAGCTGGGAAATTATTCTGCAAGAAAAAGGTTTTTATGACTTTGTTTTCAAGGAAAGCAGACTTAGTGAGGGTAAAATCCAGTCCCAGCTTCAGTGACCACAACAGTGACTCCTCAAATAAAGTCCTGGATTGGTCAGAGAGTAGGGAAATGTTTTGACTCAGTTGAGAACAAATGAGTTACTCTAATAGGAAGATAGAAAAAAGTAGCAGCAGGAAAAGTCTGGAATGACTTGTTAAGAGCTTGTCCCCAAATGGCTTGATCAACCAACATTTTACTAACAGATAAACACAGCAACGTGTTTTGCCACTGAGACTCAGGAGCTGAACTGTCAACTACTTTGAAGTTACCTGTGGTCAAGAATAACCTGCTTTACTCTCTGATTTTAAACTGAGGACCACATGTTTGGAAGATGAGTTTGATGACCTCACAGCTAGGCTAGGGAAAACTTCAGAACCTCACTTGCATTTCTTTTTTGATACCTTTTTCTTATATTGACTGTCCTTCTGGAATTATTTTCCTTTATCTAAAGTACTCCATTATACGTTCCTTTATGACAAGATTTTGTATGGTAAACTCTCAGTTACTTTTTATTTATAAATGACTTCATTTCACTCTTGTTCATGAACAAAATTTTGCTAGTTAAAAAAGTTTGTACGGACAATTATTTTATCTTGACACCTTGAAGATGTTATTCCACTGTCTTCTGGATTCTATTATTGATCTGGAGAAGTCTACTGTCATTTTTGTTGTCATTTCTTGTTAGGTGATCCATCCTTTCTTGCTGGCTGCTTTATCAACTTTCTCTTTGTATTTGTTGTTTTTCAACTTTGTTACCATATGTCTAGAATGAATTTTTTTTTTCCTACTTGGAATATCTTGGGCTTCCTGGATCTGTAGATTCATATTAACTATCAGCTGTAATACATTCAAAGCCATGGTATTTTAAAATAATGCCTCTCGTTTTTATTCTGTCTTTTTGGGAAACTGATATATGCATGATAAACCTTTCATTTAGTGTTCATATCTTGTAACCTCTCTTTCATATTTCCTATTTTTCTATGTAATGTGGCATTTTGGAGTCTATATCTTATGTTTCATTGATTCTTTCTTTAGTTATACCTAGTCTGCTTTTAACTCTATCCTTTGATTTAAAAAAAAAATCAAGTTCTTACCATATGACCCAGCAATCCCACTACTGGGTCAGAGAAAACCATAATTCAAAAAGAGTCATGTACCAAAATGTTCATTGCAGCTCTATTTACAATAGCCAGGAGATGGAAACAACCTAAGTGTCCATCATCAGATGAATGGATAAAGAAGATGTGGCACATATATACAATGGACTATTACTCAGCCATAAAAAGAAATGAAATTGAGCTATTTGTAATGAGGTGGATGGACCTAGAGTCTGTCATACAGAGTGAAGTAAGTCAGAAAGAGAAAGACAAATACCATATGCTAACACATATATATGGAATTTAAGAAAAAAAAATGCCATGAAGAACCTAGGGGTAAGACAGGAATAAAGACACAGACCTAGAGAATGGACTTGAGGATATGGGGAGGGGGAAGGGTAAGCTGTGACAAAGTAAGAGAGTGACACGGACATATAAACACTACCAAATGTAAAATAGATAGCTAGTGGGAAGCAGTCGCATAGCACAGGGAGATCAGCTCAGTGCTTTGTGACCACCTAGAGGGGTGGGATAGGGAGGGTGGGAGGGAGAAGCAAGAGGGAGGTGATATGGGGATATATGTATACGTATAGGCAATTCACTTTGTTATATGGCAGCAACTAACACACCATTGTAAAGCAATTATACTCCAATAAAGATGTAAAAAAAAATAAATTACATATTTAAAAAATAAATAAATAAATAAAAAGTTCTATTTATGCTATGGCCTGAATGTTTGTGTCCCCCTAAAATTCATATATTGAAATTCTAACCCCTGATGATGATGGTATTAGGAGGTGAGGCCTCTGGGAGATGCTTAGGTCATGGGGGCAGAGCTCTCATAAATGGGATTTTAACACTTTATCAAAGAGGCTTGAGAGAGATCCTTATATCCTTCCTCCATGTGAAGATGTGATGAGAAGTCTGTGATCTGGAAGCGAGTCCTCACCCCACCATGCTGACACCTTAACCTTGAATTTCCAGCCTCCAGAAGCATGAGCAACAAATTTCTGCACTCGCTCTGTGATATTTTGTCATAGCAGCTTCAATAGACTAAGAAAATTTGTTTCTTTGCTTGTTTGTTTTTAATCTGAATAGTTAATCCATTCACATGGATAAACATCCAAAAGGTACCAAACATTATCCAGTGAAATGTCTTCCATGAACCTCCACTAGTTCCCCTCCACTGCATTTTTGATATCGACCTCTATGTTGCTATTTCCAGTGATTGAACTTCAGTGACATTTGGCATGGTCTGTCACACCTCCTTCTCTCCAGGAATGTCACACACCTCTGTTCTCCCCAGAGAACATTGAAACCTCCCCAGTCTCCTTTGCTGCGTTCTCCTTTGATCACTCATATTAACATTGAGTTACACTAGGGCTCAGTCCTTGACCTTATTTGTTTTACTACCTACACTTGGCAATCTCTTACTGCTTGTTAATCTCACCAAGTCCACCGATTTAGATGCCATCTATATATTCATAATAGTCAAATTTATATTTCCTGCCTAAACTCCTCATCCAAACTTCAGATCTGTATAACCAGTCACCTACTGGACACTTCCACTTGGATATCTAATGGATATCAAAATTAACATGTCAAAAACAAGACTCTAGGTTTTCTCTCATGAATCTGCTCTAGTATCCTTCTCCATCTTTGATGAAGGTAATTTTATCCTTCTTGATGCCTGGGTCTTAAGACCCACACCCTGCCAAAATCTTGGAACTATTCACCTTGTAAAGTTTTTGGCAGTCTGTTTGGCCTAGAATAATATCATTTTGTTTTAATTTTATTTCTTTGATTACTAATGATTTTGAGCCCATTTATGAGCTGTCTTTGGTTCTCATCTGTGTATTGCCTAATCATAACCTTAGCCCATTTATTTTTCTATTGGGTTGTTACTATTTTTGTTCTATAAGATTTTGTGTTATGGTGTAGAGCTCAGTGCCTGATCTCATGATGAACTATTTCAAATTTCTAAATTTTAAATTTCTAAAGTGGACTTTACTATGAAAACAAATATATTAATTATTTGGGGAACAGAAAGGCATCCTAATTGTTTTCACTTATGTTAAATCTTTAGTGGCTAAACTTTTGAAAATTATTCAAGATTGTCAGAGCCATATGCCAAAGGAGGCACCTACTTCCCATTTCTGTGAATCTGAGTTCTTAACATTTTTCTTAGAATGTGAGTAAAGTGGACAGCTTTCAAACATCCTGCTGACTGGGATTCTAGCTCATCCTCATTTCCCATTTCCTTCTCTTATCCCGTTCTGATTTCTAAGCAGTTGTAAACCCCAAATCAGAATAATTATATGGATCACAGAACTAACTTCCTCAATTCTGCTTCATTACACTTGAAAAGGAATGTTCTAGATTAATATTTTGATGAGAAAACATCTGTTCAGTTTTTATATTCCTACTGATATAGAGTGACTTGAAAATTTCCCTTGCAGCCTGTTCTCCAGATTCTTAGGGAATTGCCTTGGGAATAACCTTCTAGCATAGATCCTAACTCTGCCATATATTGGTTTATTAGGTGATTAAAGAAGAGATTGGAACCAAGTTTTGCACTACCGTTACATTTTAAAAAAGCATTCTCTCATATTGAGACCAAACAATGGGAGTGTTGCTCTGAAAACAGAGGTTATGGTCTGAAGCATTCTGATCTAGTTGTTTCTAAAACTGTAGTTTGTGGATTTGGGGGAGTCCAAGAGATTCAGAGGCAGTGGCTTATGACTGTCATGTGGTTAGGGCAGTGCTGAGGTGAAGGCACTTCTGTTCCACCCTACTTCTACAATTTTGTTCATTATTCAGTTAGTCAGGCTTTCCCTATGCTGGTTAAAGTGGACAGTTAACTTTAACCACTTTAGTAGCAATAAAACTTAGTTCAACTGGTTGATTGATTAAAATTTTACTTTCCTGTACGTCAGCTGCAGACTGCTTCTGCCAGTCAGTGCTGAGCTATAATAGGCACCATGAAGGAGTGAGAATACCCTTTCCTTCAAGAAGCTTTATAATATAGTAAGTATGTATCATGTGTGCACATGTGCACACACCATGTACTTGAATATATCCATAATATAGAGGGCTGCATTCAAAAGAAAGAAAATTAATGTCATGTAGCTTGGTGAGTTAATGGGTCGTCTTGAGTAAAAGCTGGGATTTGGGAGTCTACTGACCTTGGTTTAAGTTCAAAATTTTCCTCATCTCTAAGATACTGCTGGCCATGAAAAGTTGGTGTGAGGATTATGGGAGATAATGTGTGTGAAATCATAGTTACTGCACTGCATAGTTGCTCAATAAATGTTACTTCCTTTTCCTTCTCTCTGATCTTTTCCTCCTTTCATAGACATTAGCTATCTATTTTAATACCCGTCAATCCAGTTCATGTTCTCAAGTTTTAATCTTTGATACTTTCCAATATGTTTATGTATATACACATGCACACTTGCATGTGCTATTTACTGTATTTCTTACTAGGCTATAAATACCTTAAAGGTAAGGGTATTCTTACTCCTTCATGACGCCTATTATAGCCTCATATTTGTTTCCTGACATCCACAAGATGGAATAACATCTATTCTTGTGTCAAAACCCATACACATTCCCCAACATAAAAATACCCAGCAAGATAGCAATGTATCTGATTGTTAGATCTCTGGGCCCATAAAGTTTTTTTCCTTGGTTAGATTCTAAGTAATGTAAAATTTCTGGCAAAATTAATGGGAATGAAGATATGACAAAATGCACTTTAGAGCATACTCCCCACTGCCCCAATATGCCTACTAAAAATTTTCACTAAAGGTCCCATTGGAGAAAGGTGGTCAATGGGTCACTGGTATGTTACAGTGCTTAGTGTTGTGGTTCCCATCTGCAAACGATTTTTGCAAATTCCAATCCATGTAGTGAAGTTTGAGCTGAAGTTAACACTATGTCAACAGACTATAAAACTTTGAAGCAAAACCAAGGAAAGGCTTTCTTTAAGAAAAAAGTCATGAAGGGTGAGCCTTTTATCAGTCTAAAAAAGAAAATTCGTATTATCTGCTATTTTCAGTTTCAGAGATTTATGTTCTAAGCCTGGGGTAATTCACCTAACTGAAATAGTAAGCTGCACCCAAATATGTGCTTAAATAAACCCTATGACTAATCAAATGATAACCAAAATATTTTGCACTTCATATGGCAGAAATCCTCGCAAAACCTTGGTAAATGCATTTACCATCTCTCACAACCTCTTGGAAACTTGAGCTCCATTTGGCATATGGTCAGAGGTAGTGTTGTTTGGGTTTTCACAACACTTGGTATCTAAATGCTGCCAAATACACAGATCTTGGGACTCAAGAAAACATCTGCAGGGCTTGATGGGTTCTTAACCACTCAACTGGATGAGTTAATGTGTTGCATCGAGAGGGGCACAGTGATTGGATTCTGACTTACTCTCAGGCACTGCGGTGGGGTCGCGTAGACAAAATAAAACTAAAAAGAAGCTTCTAGGAAATTTTATGCTTGGCAGTCCTGAGTTGAGGGAAAAAAATCACAGAACATTTTGGACTTGAAGAGTTATGTCAAATCTTTAAAAATACTGCCATTTTTAGCTCTCAATAAACGAGTGAGGCATATTATGAACCAGCTACAATTCCTGCCCTCTCACTCTAACTTGGGTTGGATCCTTTTTGTTTTAACTTCTTGAACATTCAAATCAAATATTTTTTCTTCCAATGACTCAACCAGAGTAGAGAGTGATTGGGTCATACAGTCCTTTACCAACTTTGGAAACAAACATTTCTTTTTCATGAAAAGAAAGCTGTGACCTCAAGTGGCTACAATAATATTAATGATAATACATAGTTAGAGTCCTGTGCTTATAAGGTGCCAGGCGTGATTTAAGTATTGACTATATATGAGCTCCTTTAATCCTAACAACAACATTATGAAATAGATGCTATTATCAGGTGCATTTTACAGGTGAGGAAACTGAAGCCCAATGTAATTAATGCACATAGCTCAGTGTCACTCAGCTAATAAGTGGTCAGGTTGGGATTCGAACCCGGTGACCAGATGATGGATAACAATCATTTATGGACTGTCAGAGCTGGAAATACCATTTGGGCATGAGAGGCTATTGAAGGGATAAGCTCATCCTCCCAAACTGGAGTTGAGGGATTTAGGCAGAAGGGTTATTCTTTCCTAAAGCTTGACTCTCATTTGCTGTAGGGTTTACTCTCTTTCCTATTAAGGCTGCGATCTCTAAGACTGGTAAGATTTAAAGCAATGAACTGACTTTTTATGTCAGTCTAAAAGGTTCTTAGGTTTCTCCTTAGGCTTCCAAAGTTTCCTGAGAACTTTGTTGTAATTTCATATGCTTTCAGAGAAAGCCAGACTCTTGTTTGTAATACATGCATTATGTATTATGTTAATGATGGGGCTGACTCCAGCCCAGTGGAGTATATCGTAGGTCGTCTGATCACATTTCCTAAAGTGTAGTCTTGGTTTTGTCAAGTGCCGTGAGGGCGGTCTTGCCCTGGAATTTGTAGCCCCAAGTATCTTTTCCTCCACTTTCTAATAAAATCCAATTAAATAAGATTATTATGACAAGTGGTAATTTTTGCCTTGTAAGTTTCCTACCAAAGAACAAAGCATCTTCTTTTCAAAGCATCTTGTCTTAAAAAACAAGTGCCTTTGAAAGACCAGGCAGGGGTAACTACAAACAAGTGTTGTACGTGAGAATGAAAGAAACAAAGAAGCAAATAGAATTTGGACTATTCTATATTAAAATCAAAGAACAAGACAAAGTTTGTGAGAAAACAGAGAGTACCCCAGAAAAAAAAGTTTCAGTAACACACAATGGATTTAAAGTACTGCTAGACCACTGCTGAGTGAAGCCAACCAGTTATGTATTCAGCTTCTAGTTTTACAAGTGACTTCTGGAAGTAGGCTCCAGATGAGAAAATAACACATGGCTAAAATCAGAAAATAAAGAGAATTACAGTGAGTCTTTACTGGAGAGAAATGAGTATACACATTAGAGGACTCGTTCTTTTATAATTTAAACAAGGGACAACTTCAATGTTAAAAACAATGTCATTGATAACAATGTCTTGTAATTGCAAAATTTTGTGACTACAGTGTTGTGTCAGGGTTCCCCAAGACCATGCCAGTTTCAGTGATTTGTTCGGAGGGTTTACAGAGCTCATCATATAATTGTACTCATGGCTGTGATTTATTTCAAAGGACCAACGACGAAATTGGCAAAGGGAAAAGATGCATGAGTGATGTCCAGAGGAAACCAGGTGCAAGCTTTCAAGGGTCCTCTCCCAGTGGAGTCACACAAGACTCAATTCCCCCAGCAACAAACTGTGACAACACAGGTGAAATGCTGTCAATTGGAAACCTTGTTAGAGACTCAATTCCCAGGGTTTTTACTGGGGGAATCATCATACAGGCATATTTGCCAAGCAAATACCAAAATTCCAGACTTTCAGAAGGACAGCAGGTATTCATCACAAACCATATTATTGTTTAAGCTGTGCAGGCACAGTGGGCCACTCGTAAGTTAGGGTGGGAACCCTCCTGAAATCCAAGTTCCTAGAGGCCAGCCAAAGGCAAACCTTCTATGTAGGTCTTTCTAAGGTTAGCTTGCTATGGTTACTCTTTTCTGCACAAGTGGAAAGTAACATGATTGACTGGGAAACACTGATATAAAGATAAGCTTAGTATAAATGATCAAGAATTGGGATTTCTAAAGTTTAGCTTAAGTCTCCTAGAGGAGACATACTCAAAATGGAAGTGGCCCTTGATGTAACATGACAAATCTCTGTTGGTGGGATAAAACTCTACCCCACTTCCACAAGAATTACAGATCTACAATTACTTCCCCCACTCCTACTCCCCCAGCCCCATCTTTCCTTTGAGCATGACTAGGCAAGTCATTTGAGTATAAACTCTTGTGTTTTAATAAAACATGAGAAATTCTCTTCCGGGATAAAATTTGCAAATTCTTTGGCCTATTAGCGTGAAAGCTACTATTTAAAGGTAAATTTCTTACTAGACTCTCAGAATACATGAGAATTTCAAAGCTGTACTGCAAGTGTCCAGATAGGGGTTTTTCTTCATATGAGTGTTAGTTGGTAATGTTACACATTCAGACACTGAGATGAAATTTGTTTCTATGGAGACTCTAAACATGGTATGTCAAATGTGTCATTAAACCTGAACTTCTCTAAATTTCATACTTCTGGCTTCATAAAGAACTGGATGAGACATTTTCAGTCTTTAGAAAGTAACAAAGCTATTCTGGAATGGGAATAGAAATGACACGCCTATAATCAGAGATTCTACAGATGAAAAAGACCTTATTAGGTCATCTAGTTTGCAGCTGGGTTCTTCTCATTACAACTGCCAATGTTTAAACAGGGTCAGATTCACAGTTCCAATATATCTCTGAGAAGGCTCTTCTACTATCTAATTAAGCTAGAAATTTCACCTAGAAGGACATTGTGTCACTCACCTGGGAGCTACTGCATACAACCAATAAGGAAGGGTATATTCTAATGGTGAGTAGCGGGGAAAGAGCTGGTTCAAGGGTCTCTCGAGGGAGGAATGAATTAAAATTCCAAAGTCTGGTTCATGAAGAAGAGCATTCAGAAAGGGAGAGGTGGGAGATGCAGAGGTAGTGAGTGAGGGCTTGCTGTGCTGAGTGCTTGACACTGACAGAGGTTATAGAGAAGGGTGAAGGAATAGCTTATGATTAAAAGGCTCATTGCCCAGGTTTAACAGGAAAATCCAAATGTGCACTTAAGAACAATACAGAAAATTCTTTCTCCTTTTATCCACCAAATTGGTTCATTGTAAAATCCAATTATATTTCGTCTTTTATTTATAATGCCATTCACCCACTGTGAGAAGCCATAGGCCTCCCCTTCCACCCAAGTAGCAGGAGGGCTAGATCTGGGCTGCCCCAGTGTATTCTTTTGCCCAGTATTTCTGGTGTCCCTTGGTGTATTTCTGAGATAGGGACCTAGACTGAGTTAGCATTCAGCTTGCTTTGAAATGAAAGAGATGTGGGCATCCACAACATTACACTTTACATTATAGCTTACATCAGGTAGACTAATGTACCTATAAAAATATAGGTACATTCTTTTAATAAAAGGGAAAATTAACCATACATATCTTACAAAATTTCTGGTTTACTGTGATTAAGGATTTAGGAATGTGGAAGAGAAGGATCCTGAGGGCTTCCTCTTTTTTTCCTTTCTCCCTGCCATCCTCCTTCATTCTTTTCCTTAATCATTTCACCTAATTAATGCTTACTAAAATGCTTCTATGGACCAAGTACAGTGATCAGTGCTAGGTCCCTGCACCCAGAGAACATTTTCTCTAATGGAAGATCAAATATATAAGCAATTATAATATAGTGTGGTAAAGTCCATGAAGATGAAAGAACAGGGTGCTGGAGGAGACACAAAATATGATCTAACTCAGTTTATCTAAGTCAAAGAAAATTCCTCATAGGAAGTGACATATGGGCTGATACCTAATGGATAGGTCGGAGTTACTCATGTAAAAGAAGGGTGAAAATATTGGTCACTGGAAGACGGTAGAGCAATTGAGAAGGCCTGTAGGTCTGGAAGAGCAGGGCCCAGGCAGGCAATTGAAACAAGCCCAGTTTACCTGGAGCACACAGTGGAGGTGGATGGAATTATAGTGGTGAAATGGGGAAGAAGAAAATGTGTAGAGAATATAAGGGAGAAAAGATAATCAGAAACCAGATCAGGAGGTTATGCTCAGCAAGTTGAATTTTTCCCAAACGAAATAGGACTTATTGAAGAGTGATATACAAGAGAAAGCCATAATAAAATATTTTTAGAAATATCACTAGACACTCCTGCATAAGATGGTAACTAATTCCCTGAAGAGATTAAACCAGTGAGACTCTATATTTAGGAACACCAACCACAGTAAAGTTTGGGGGTTCCAATGAAAATAGGGGAATTAACTGAAGGTTGATGTTCTGAACAACGATATCCATACCCTCAATCTCTTTCCCCCACTTGCCTTCCAAACTGTTCACAGTTGGATTTACATTTATCTCCCACTCCCAACCTTCTGGCAGGAAATTTAAAAATTTAGTCCTGGAAAATATCTGCACAATAGAAAAGTAGTACAAATAATATTAGTTATGAATCTGCAAGGAAACACCTTGGCCCTGTTGTATCACACTACAGTGAGGCTTACTAGGTGATAAGCTAGATACCTGTGTACAAACTTCCAGTCAGGTTTTTAGTGTATCCTTCTTAAAAATGACAGTATAACAAACTATAAACAGATATATTTGAGATGAGCCTTGACATGAAAGCAAGAGTCAAAATAAACAGAAAAAAACCCACAAAAGCTTTCAGAAGAAAGAGAAAAATAGAATACATTATTTAAAAAAAAAAAAAGCATACTCTAAGAGAAATGAGATGACATTTCATGTATAAAACAAGGATAGACAAATCTACCAGAGAAAAGGACATTAAGATTATCAAAAAGAGCTCTTTGTAATGAAAGTTATTATAGAAGATGTAAAAAACTCAATAAAAGGTTTAGAAGACAAAATGAGGAAATGTTTCAGAAAGTAGAATAGGAAAAAAAAAGATAGAGAATAGAATAAGAATGGTAAGAAAACTAGAGAACAAGACTTGGAGGTCCAAATTTAAGACAGATAATTTTACAACAAGAAAATTAAAGGAAATCATCAAAGAAGTAATTCAAGAAAATTTCGTAGAATTGAGGAATATGAGTTTTCAGATTGAAAGTGCTCAGGACAATGGGGCAAACAAAACCCATTACAGTGCACATTAAATGTAAAATTTCAGAACACTGGGCCAAAGAGAGGATCCTAAGACCTTCCCTTAAGAGAAAAATGGTCATATACATCAGTTCAGGAACCAGAATGGTTTTCAACTTCTTAAGGGCAAAAATGAAAGCTAGAAGACGAAGGAAGAATGTCTTCTAAGTTCCATTATGTCCAAACTGTAGTTCTATACTCAGACAAAATACAAAATATAAATAAAGTGTGAGTCTTGAATACAGCATTTCAGACAGGCAAGGTTTCAGAAGTTTTGTTTCCTCAGGGGATGAGTGGAGTAAGTGAGGCTGTAATATAAAATTAGGGAGAGAGAAATAAGATCCAGGAAGTAGGGAGTCCAAAACAGGAAGCGGGTGACCAGATCCACTTGGATGATGGTGCAGGGAGCCCTCAGGCCACCAGGTCTGCAGCAGACCTGGAGAGCAGCAGTCTGGACTGAGCAGGCTGAGGGAGGGCTCGGGGAGTGAAGATGAAATCGATGCCCAAGCTGATGTGTTTGAATGATTTGAGACCAGACTTACACTGCTGGTGGAGAATTGGGGAATAAATGAATAACAAGAACTTAATAACAAGCATTTAATAACAATCCATTTCCTTGCCTTTTCTAGTTTATAGGGCTGAACTCCTTACATTCCTTGGCTCACAGACCCTTTCTCCTTCAAGTCTCTCTTGGCTGAGTTTACATCACCTTTTCTTTTTTGTAGTAGAATCTCTTTCTAACACAGATACTTGTGATTACATCTAGCACCCACTTGGTTAATTCAGAATAATCTCCACATCTCAAGATCCTTAATTATTTAAAATCACATCTGCAAATTTTCTTTTGCCATAAAGGGTTACATTTACTGGTTCCAAGGATTAGAACCTGGATATCTTTGAGAGCCATTATTCATCCTGACATTGCTCTTAAAACTGAAACAATTATTAAGTCAAGAGAAAAATATTATTTATATAAGAGAGGAAATTTAATTGTTGTATACTGCATGGCTCCCTATGAACAATATTTACATGGTCCTAGTCATGTTAACTTGATTATGAATTCAACCCCACATTTCAATATAATTATTTCAGAGGATGAGGGAGGGAAAGTTTGTGTGTGTGTATGCGTTTGTGTGGGTTTGGGAGATAGTTGTTGGGAAGATAGCTAAATCTTTATTCTCCATGATAGGAATTTAATAGATAACATCTAAATCTGAAATATCAAGAAATTGTAATGTAAGAATGCTGTTGGTATTTTGTAAACACCAAAATAGCTAAAAAAGATGAAAAGTGATTGCCATTGAGTATCAAGGGAGTAGGATGGTGGGAAAGTTTGGGGACTGGCTGTTTTTCCTAATGAGTCTTATAAAGTTTTACATAAAATTAAAAATATAATTAAAGTGAAAAAGGTTAGGTTAAATTCTTAGGCGAGGGTACAGAAACTTTTCAGAAGTGAGACGATTACACTGAGCAGGAAAAAAAGTCATCTTTCTAGTTGAAGTGTGAAAGAGACAAGGTAGAGTTGGGAGACTAAGTAGGAATTGGGGACGTGGAGAAGAGGAGGGATCAGGTGACATGTAGATGGTAGATTTGACAGAAATTGCTAATTTATTTGATGTGAGGATTGAGGAATAAGGAGCTATCAAGTTTGACACTCAGTTTTCTGGTTTTGGCATCTGGGTTGATGATGATGCTATCCAATGAGAAAGGGAATTCAGGGGAGAGGGGACACTTTGGAATCAGGTGGTTAGAGATACGTGAGCAGACTCTTAGGACTGGGTGTATTTGGGAACCAGTAGCACAATGGGAGGCGTGAGAAGGAATGAGTGTAATCTCTGAGGAGAGCCTGCCTCTGAGAGGGATCTGAGGAGCTAGTGTATTACGGGAGGAGGTGTGGGCGTTTCTATTCTTTTATTTCTCTGCTTGGTTCTGCTGTTTTACTTTTCAAATGCACAAGAGTGGTTGAGAAATCAGTTAATATTTCAGTGCTTAAAAGCTTATGAAGGATTCTCTTTCCTTCCCAACAGAGTCTCATACATTCCAGAAGGGCATATGTAAATATTGTTCCAAGATTAATATTTAAATATAGAAAATGGTTCATAAGAACCTATGTATCTATATGGTCTATTTTATAGTAGACGGTTAAAAACTTTCCATTTGTCAGCAGATTCTTTTAAAGATTTGCTAATTGGGGGCTTCCCTGGTGGCGCGGTGGTTGAGAGTCCGCCTGCTGATGCAGGGGACACGGGTTCGTGCCCTCGTCCGGGAAGTTACCACATGCCGCGGAGTGGCTGGGCCCGTGAGCCATGGCCGCTGAGCCTACGCATCCGGAGCCTGTGCTCCGCAATGGGAGAGGCCACAACAGTGAGAGGCCCGCATATCGCAAAAAAAAGGATGTGCAGAGACTCTTATCCTATTATCCTAATGGAAAAATGCAACCCAGAATAAAATGTATGGAAAACTTCCATAATGCATGACCTAATCATGTGTGAAATGCAGTAGTAGTCAGCAGACACTGGGTGATGCTGAAGGTCAGTCAAAGTGCAACAAAGAAAGGTCCATCCATTGAGCTAGGTACATGGGTGGTATATTTTCTTCCTCTGTATATACTTGTCTTTTTTTCTTTCCCCCTCTGGCGGCTTTTGAGATTTTCTCTTTAACGTTGGTATTCAGCAATCTGATTATGATGTGTCTTAGTTTTTTTTCTTCTTTTTAAATGTTTCTACTGGTTAGGGTTTGCTGAAATTCTTGGATTTGTGGGATTATAGTTTTCATCAAATTTGGAAAAATATCAGCCTCTATTCCTTCAAATAATTTTTCTGAATCTTCCTCCTCTTTCTGTGAGACTCCAATTACAAGTACATTAGTTCTATAGGTATTGTTATATAATACTGTGACTCTGATTATTTTATTTCAGTCTTTTATCTCCTGGTACTTCATTTTAGTTAGTTTCTTTTTTTAAATTGAAGTACAATTGAATTACAATATTATATTAATTTCAGGTGTACAACACAGTGATTCAATATTTTTATAGATTATACTCCATTTAAAGTTATTACAAAATAATAGGTATATTTACCTGTGTGGCATAATATATCTTTGCTGCTTATTTGTTTTATGCATAGTAGTTTGTATCTCTCAGTTAGATACACCTATCTTGCCCCTCCTCCTTCCCTTTCCCCACTGGTAACCACCAGTTTTTTGTCTATATCTGTGAGTCTGTTTCTGTTTTGTTATATGTATTTGTTTTATTTTTTAGATTCCACAGGTAAGTGATAACATAGAGTATTTATCTTTCCCTGTCTGGCTTATTTCACTCAGCATAATACATTCTAGGTCCATCCACATTGCTGCAAATGGCAGAATTTCATCCACATTGCTGCAAATGGCAGAATTTCATTCTTTTTTATTTTTGAGTAATATTCCATTGCATATACATATATGACATCCTTATCCATTCATCTGTTGATGGACATTTAGCTTACTTCCATATCTTGGCTTTTGTAAATAATGCTGCTATGAACGCTGGGGTACATGCATCTTTTCAAATTAGTGTTTTCGTTTTCTTTGGATATATACCTAACAGTGGGATTGCTTGATCATATGGTAGTTCCTTTTTTAGTTTTTCAAGGAACCACCATACTGTTTTCCATTGTGGCTGCAAAAAGTTACATTCCCACTGAGAGTGTAGTACGGTTCACTTTTCTCCACATTCTCACGAACATTTGTTACTTGTAGACTTTTTCTGATGATAGCCATTCTGACAGGTGTGAGGTGATGTTTCATTGCATTTTTAAAAAATTTAATTTATTTTTGGCTATGTTGGGTCTTAATTGCTTCATGGGGGCTTTCTCTAGTTGCAGTGAGCAGGGGCTACTTTTTGTTGTGGTGTGCAGACTTCTGACTGCAGTGCCTTCTCTTGTTGTGGAGCATGGGCTCTAGGCGCATGGGCTTCAGTAGTTGTAGCATGCAGGCTCAGTATTTGTGGCTCACAGGCTCTAGAGCACAGGCTCAGTAGTTGTGGCACAGGGGTTAGTTGCTCCGTGGCATGTGGGATCTCCCCAGACCAGGGCTCAAACGCAGGTCCCCTGCATTGGCAGGCGGATTCTTAACCATTGTGCCACCAAGAAAGTCCCTCATTGTGGTTTTGATTTGCATTTCTCTGATGATTAGCAATGTCAAGTATTTATTTATTTTCATGTGCCTGTTGGCCAATTGACCATCCTCTTTGGAGAAATGCCTTTTCAGATCTTCTGCCCATTTTTAATCAGGTTGCTTGTCTTTTTGATATTAAGCCACGAGTTGTTTATATACTTTGGATATTAACCCCTTATTGGTCACATCATTTACACATACTTTCTCCCATTCAGTAGTTTGTCTTTCTGTTTTTTCCATGGTTTTCATTGCTGTGCAAAAGTTTTAATTTAATGTGGTCACATTTCTTTATCTTTGTTTTGTTTCTTTTGCCTTAGGAGACAGATCCACAAAAATATTGCTGTGATTTATGTCAAAGAGCGTTCTGCCTATGTTTTCCTCTAGGAATTTTACATTTAGGTCTTTAATCCATTTTGGGTTCATTTTTGTGTATGGTATGAGAAAATGTTCAATTTCACTCTTTTACATGTAGCTACCCAGTTTTCCCAGTACCACTTATTGAAGAGACTAGCTTTTCCCCATTGTATATTCTTGCCTCCTTTGTTGTAGATAAATTGAGCATATAAACATGGGTTTATTTCTGGGCTCTCTATTCTATTCTATTGAACTATGTGTCTGTTTTTGTGCCAGTACCACACTGTTTTGATTACTGTAGCTTTGTAGTATAGTCCTAAGACAGGGAGTGTGATATCTCAAGCTTGATATTTTTTCTCAAGATTACTTTGGCAATTCAGGGTCTTTCGTAGTTCCATATAAATTTTAGAATTATTTGTTCCACTTCTGTGAAAAATGTCATAGATATTTTGATAAGGATTGCATTAAGCCTGTAGATTGCTTTGTATGGCCTGTAGATTGGGTAGTATGGCCATTTTAACAATATTAATTCTTCCAATCCAAGAACACATATATCTTTCTATTTTTTGGTACCATCACTTTCCTTCATCAGTGTTCTATAGTTCTCGGAGTATAGGTTTTTCACATCCTTGGTTAAGTTTATTCCTAGGTATTTTATTCTTTTTGATGCAACTTTAAACAGGATTGTTTTATTGCTTTCTCTTTCTGATATTTCATTATCTGTGTATAGAAAAGCCACAAATTTCTATATATTAATCTTGTATCCTGCAACTTTACTGAATTCATTTATTAGTTCTAATAGTTTCTGGGTGGGGACTTTAGGGTTTTCTATATGTATTATCATGTCATCTGTAAATAGTGACAGTTTAACTTCTTCCCTTCCAGTTTGGATGCCTTTAACTTCTTTTTCTTGTCTGATTGCTGCAGCTAGAACTTTCAATACTATGTTAAATAGAAGTGGAGAGAATGGGTATTTTTGTCTTTTTCCTGATTTCAGAGGGAAGGCTTTCATCTTTTTACTTTGAGTATGTTAATTGTGGGTTTGTCATAAATAGCCTCTATTATGCTGAGATATGTTCACTCTATATCAGTTCTGATGATAATTTTTATCATGAATGTATGTTGAATTCTGTGAAATGCTTTTTCTGTGTCTATTGAGAAGATCATGTGACTTTTATCCTTCCTTTTGATAATGTAGTGTATCACATTAATTGATTTCTGAATGTTGAACCATCTTGCATTTCTGGAGTAAATCCCACTGAATCATGGTGTATGATCCTTTTAATATATTATTGAATTCATTTTGCTAATATTTTGTTGAGGATTTTTCATCTATATTGATCAGCAATGTTGGCCTATAGTTTTCTTTTTTTGTAGTGCCTTTGTCTGGTTTTGATATCAGGGTAATGTTGCCCTCATAGAATGAATTTGGAAGTGTTTCATCCTCTTCAATTTTTTGGAATAGTTTGAGAAGTATAGGTCTTAGCTCTTCTTTATGTATTTGGTAGAATTCCCCTGTGAAGCTGCCTGTTCCTGGACTTTTGTTTGCTGGGAGATATTTTTCAATTACAAATTCAATTTCACTATTAGATTGTCTATTTCTTTCTTTTTTTAATTTTGGCTGTACTGTGTGGCTTGCAGGATCTTAGTTCCCTGACCAAGGATCGAACATGGGACCCTGCCAATGAGAGCATGGAGTCCTAACCACTGGACCACCAGGGAATTCCCTATTGTCCATTTCTTTCTGATTCAGTCTTGGAAGGTTGTATGTTTCTAGAAACTTGTTTATTTCTTCAAGGTTGTCCAACTTGGTGACATATAACTGTTTGTAGTATTCTCTGATGATTTTTTTGTATCACTGTGATATCAGTTGTTATTTCTCTTCTTTCATTTCTTATTGTGTTTATTTGTGTCCTCTCTCTGTTTTTGTGATAAGCCTGGCTAAAATTTTAACAATTTTGTTAATCTTTTCAAAAAAGCAACCTGTGGTTTCATTGGTCATTTCTACTGTTTTTTTTTTGGTCTCTTTTTTATTTATTTTCTCTCAATTTTTATTATTCCTTTCCTTATGCTGATGTTTGGCTTGATTTCTTCTTTTTCTGTTTCCTTTAGATGGTAGGTTAGGTGGTTTATTTGAGATTTTTTGTTTCTGGAGGTAGGCCTGTATCATTGTAAACTTCCCTCTTAGAGCTGCTTTTGTTGCATCCCATAGATTTTGGAAAGTTGTGTTTCCATTTTCATTTTTCTTGAGGTATTTTCTGATTTCCTTGTTGATTTCTTTACAGACCCATCAGTTTTTTGAAATTGATTTTAATTTTAGTAGCATGTTGTTTTGCCTCCAAGTCTGTGCTTTTCCAATTTTCTTTCCTGTAATTGGTTCCTAGTTTCATACCATTGTGGTTGCAAAACATGCTTGATATACTTTCTATCCTCTTAAATTTATTGAGACTTGTTTTGTGGCCTAGCATATCATCTATCCTGGAGAAGGTTCCATGTGAATGTATATTCTGCTATTTTGGGATGGAATGTCTTGTAGATATCTATAAGTCCAACTGGTCTGATGTTTCATTTAAAATCACTGTTTCCTTATTGATTTTCTTTCTGGATGACAGTCCACTGATGTAATTGTGGTGTTAAAGTCTACTATTATTGTATTATTGTTGATTTCTCCCTTTATATCTGTTAACATTTGTTTCATATAGTTAGGTGCTCCTCTATGAGATGCATATTTTTAAATGAGTGTTATATACTCTTTTTATATTGATTCCTTTATCATTATATAATGCCCTTCTTTGTCTTTTATTATATACTTTGCTTTAAAGTCTATTTTGTCTGATATGAATGCTTCCCCCACTTTTTATGGTGTTTCCACTTGCACGAAATACCTTTTTCCATCTTCTCACTTCCAGTCTGTGTGTGTCTTTAGCTCTGAATTGAGTCTTTCATAAGCAGCATATAGATGGGTCTTATCATTATTATTTTTTTATCTAATCAGCTACCTATGTCTTTTGATTGGAGCATTTAGTCCACTGATATTTAAAGTGATTATTGATATGTATGTATTGAATACTTACTGCCATTTTGTTACTTGTTTTCTGGTTGTTTTGGAGTTCTTCTCTGTTCTTTTCTTCTTTTAGTTTCTTCCCTTGTGGTTTAATGATTTCCTTTAGTGGTATGCATGTGTTCCTTTCTCTCTAGTTTTCATGTATCTATTGTAGGTTTTGGTTTTTAGTTGCCATGGGATTTATATATCTTGAACTATATCTACTTGTTTAAACAGGTAGTCATTTAAGTTCAAACAGATTCTAAAATATCTACATTTTTTTACTCTCCTCTCTCAAATTGTGTTTTTGATGTGATATTTTATATCTTTATGTTCATCACTTTACTGATTAATGTAGTTATAGTTGATTTTACAATTTTTTGCCTTTAACCTTCATATTAACTTATTTGATTTGTTGAATCTCAGCCTTTATTATATATTTTCTTTTACTAGTGGTGGTTTTCCTTTCCTATAGATACCTACTTCTTGACATAGATTTTTCTTTTCCACATAGAGAAGACCTGTTAACATTTCTTTTAGGGTAGGTTTAGTATTGATGAACTCTTTTAGTTTTTGCTTGTCTGAGAATTTCTTTATCTCTCCCTCAATTCTAAATGATAATCTTGCTGGATAGAGTAACCTATTTTGCAGATTTTCCCCTTTCAGCACTTTGAATATATCCTGCCAGTCTCTTCTGGTCTGCAAACTTTCTGCAGAAAAATTAGCTTATAGCCTTATGGGGGTCTCCTTGTATATGATTCTTTGATTTTCTCTTGCTGTCTTTAGAATTTTCTCTTTATCTAAACTTTTGTCATTTTAATTTTGATATGTCTTGTTTTAGGTCTGTTTGATTTCATCTTGTTTGGGACCCTCTGTGCTTCCTCTACCTGGATATCTGTTTCCTTCTTCAGGCGTGGGGTGTTTTTAGCCATAATTTTATCAAATACATTTTTGATCCCTTTCTCTTTCTCTTCTCCCTCTAGGACCCCTGTAATGTGAATGTTGGCATACTGATGTTGTCTCAGAGGTCCTTTAAACTGCTCTCATTTTAAAATTTGCTTTTCTTTTTGCTTTGATTGGCTGACTTCCATTATTCTATCTTCCTGATCACATGCATTCTTCTGTATCTATTCTGCTGTTAATTCTTTCTGGTGTGTTTTTCATTTCTGTTAATGCATTCTTCAGTTCTGAATGGTTCTTGTTTATATTTTCTAGTTCTTAGTTAAAATTCTCACTGTGTTAATCTATTCTTTTCCCTTAATCAGTTAGCATTCTTATTAGTAATGCTTTGAACACTTTATCTGGTAAATTGTTAATTTCTGTTTCATTAGTTTTTTTTCTCTTTCAATTGAAACAATTCCTTTGTCTTTTCATTTTGCTTATCATTCTCTGTCTCCAAAAAATTCATTGAAAGTTACTTACTGCAGTCTTGAGGGGTGTCCTTTTGTGGGAGCATTCCTATACAGTCTTCATGTGTCCATTGGCTTTGGTGGGAGAGCTGGATCTGATGTGAACACAAATCATGTCTTTCCCTGAGGTATGCTGGCAGCTATTACCTTGGTAGGAGTTAGGGTTGCAGATGGAGGGGCTAGGGCCAGACCCAGGTGTGACCCGGGGCTTCCTCTTTGCTCAGTGGCTGTCTCTGCCCTACTGGGGGCAAGGTCATGTCCCAAGTTGCTGGAGCAGAAATTCTGAGAATTCTGTCCAAGCTGCCTCTGTTCCCTTTAAGTGTGTGCTCCCCCATTTCCAGCACTGGCACCCTCACCCCAGAGGAGAGTAGTGCTGGATCAAGAGGACTGGTGTGGGTGGTCATTTTGGGCATGGTCTTTGTCAGCCTTGGCCATAGTCAGTGACCCAGACCACTTCTGATGTGCTGCCTGAGTAAAGACAAGTAATGGCTGTGCTCAACCTGATCAGATGCTGCTCTGGATCGAGCTGCCCGTGTCTTTCACAGCTGAGCTCTCCCCTCAACTTCTGCTGCCCTTGCCATAGCGTAGAGCTGTGATGCAGGGCAGGCAGGGTCACTGTGTGCTTGATGTGGGTCTGGGTGCAGGCTGTGGTTATCTGGCAGCAGTCAGAGACCTGGGCCACTTCTGATGTGCTGTCTTTTGTGAATGCCAGTAATGTCTGCTTCCGTCCACCTCTGATAATGTGTTGGGTCTGAGCTATCTTTGTGCTTCACAGCCAAGCTCTCCCTTTGGCTACGGCAGCCCTTGATCCACTGTGACGCTGTGTTGTGATGCAAGTGAGGCCAGAGAAGTCACTCAAATTGAGCTGGGGCATGTGCTGGGGTGGTCATGGGAAACCATCCAGTGACCCATACAGTTTCAATCTTCCACTCTGCCCTGTGTCAGGAGTAAGCGAATGTGTGCATGCTCATCACGAGTGGAATCTAGGCTTCCCTCAGCCTTCTTGTTAGTACCACAGGCCCTCCAACCAGCCTAGGGAACTCATCTTCCTGGTGTCAGACCCCAGAGCTTGTGCACCCAATATGTGGCTCAAAGTGCTTACTCCCTAGCTACTCTGTAATCCCCCTCTTCTTCTGAGTCCCCTCCGAAGAGCACAGGTCCTGACCTAATTGCTTCTCTTTCTTTTCTGCTCGATTCTGTGTGGATCTTTCTTACAGTCTTGGTTGTACAGAAGTTTTTCTGCCAGCCTTTAGTTAGTTTTCAGTGAGAATTTTTCCACCTCTAGATGTATTTTTGATGTGTCTGTGGAGGGAGGTGAGTTCCACATCCTTCTAGTCTGCCATCTTAATCTCTTCTCACTGAAGCTGTGTTCTAGTCCTAGCACTGCCAAGTAGCATTGTCTTGAAGTACAGATTATTATTATCCACATCAGGTCCAAGTACAGATGATGCTCCTCAGTGTAGTTACTTGAGTATGATTCTCCTCGATCTGATGACTTGTGAACCTCAATTTCTGTCCACACCTCCTCCTTAGGAGCCAGAAACAATTCACAAAGAGCCCATTTTACTTAGTTTCTATTGTAATTTCATCAAGTTCACTGCTACTGTCTTTCTCACACTGTCTAATGTGTTATTAATCCCATCTAGATAACTTTTCATTTCAGATATTTTATTTTCTATCTCTAGACATTTCATTTAATTGTTTTATATCTTCTATTCATTTTCATTGTATTCATATCTTCCTCTAAATTTTGAGTACATTTATAATATTTATAATAGCTGTTCTAAGGTCCTTATCCACTAATTCCATCACCTCTGTCATTTTTGAGTCTATTTCTATTGATTGCTTTTTCTCTTGGTTATTGCATGTCTGGTAATTATTGATTAGATGACATTGTAAGTCTACATTGCTTTGTGCTCTATTTTGTTCTATTTCTTATGAGTGCTGGACTTAGTTTTGGCAGGCAAATAAGTTGCTTATAGATCACTTTGGTACTTTTGAGACTTACCCTTAACTTTGTTATGATAGGATTAGATTATCTTGTACTTTAGGGTTAATTTAGCCATGATATTAAGGCATGATCCTTCTGAAGACTACCCAATATCTTGTGTATCCCAAAGCTTTTCAACTCTAGTTGATGGGAATGTGAATAATTCCCATGTGAGTTCTGGGAACAGTCAGACAACAGTTTTCCAGCAGTTTTCCCGCTGACCTTATGCTGTTTTAACCCACATATGCACAGATCCTTTCTCAGCTAAATACTCAAAGGGACCTCTCTGCAGCTCCTTAAAGCTCCCTATGTGAAGTTCTTTTTCCTCCATTATTCTGTGTTGCTAATTTCTACTGCCTTGGTCCTCCTAAACTCCTGTCTTATCTCCACAGCTCAGTGATACCACCAGACTTTGAATTTTGCTCCCTGCACTGCAGACTGAAAACTGTCTCTAGGCAGTAAGTTGGGGTAGGGCAATTACAGGGTTCACTATATTCGTTTCCTTTCCCTCAAGGATCACAGTCCTGGACTGCCTGTTTTCCAATGTCTGAAAACAGTTGTTTTAAATATTTTGTCTGGTTTATTTGTTGTTAATGGAGGATGATTATTCTTGCAGCAGTTGTTACATTTATAGATGGAAGTAGAAGCCAGATCTTTTTGGGGAACAAGGAAGTTTTTTAAAGTCTAGAGCACAAGCTTCAGTGTAGAGGTTTGGTAGGAGGATGAACCACTTGGCTATATATAAAAATGTAAGTAAATGTTTTATGTAGGTGAAAACAGGTGCAATTATCTGAAGCAGGATTTTGAATCTTAAAGCCTTGGAGGTAAAAAATGAAAAGGGAAATGAAAAGAAAATGGACTCAAGAACACTCAGGGTTTTCTCTGGGCTCTACTACTATTTAGTTGAATGACCTTAGAAAGTCGCTTATCATCATATTTCTCACCTACAAAATGAAAAGTTCAACCAATTCTCTTTCAGCTCTAAAATGTAATAGACTTAAGATAGCTTTTGCTTTGTTTCCACAAATGTATCCTATGTTTTCATGTCTCTTTGGCTTTTAAAAATATATATTTTGGGGCTTCCCTGGTGGCGCAGTGGTTGAGAGTCTGCTTGCCAATGAAGGGGTCACGGGTTCATGCCCCGGTCCGGGAAGATCCCACATGCAGCGGAGCAGCTGGGCCCATGAGGCATGGCCGCTGAGCCTGTGCATCCGGAGCCTGTGCTCCGCAACATGAGAGGTCACAACAGTGAGAGGCCCACGCACAGAAAAAAAAAAAGTATATATATATATATATATATATATATACATATATATAAAATCCTTATGTTATTGCCTATATCCAGAATTCCCTTCTCAGAGAACATGGACATATTTCATTTGTCCAAGTTCTGCCAGCATTTCAAGGCCAACATCAAATATATCCTGCTTTTCCACAGAGTTCTCCAGGATACTTCTATCTTGACATAATCTTTCCTATTTTGAATAGCAACCCAAAAAAAAACTGCCCAGGAAAAATCTTAACAAGAATCATGTAACTTTATATGAATACAATTATAAAATTTTATGAGAGATGTTAGGAAATAAAATTTTGTATAAATGAAGAGAAATATCAAACCACTGTGTGGGAAAACAGTGTTATAAAGGTGCAGAATTTTTCTCAGATATATGAATATATTTAATAGAATCCTAGTAAATAATGTGGTAATTACTTTTGTAACTTAATGAAGTGATTTTAAATTTATTTAAAATTTTCAGGCAAGAGTATTAAAAACAATCCCACCGAAACCCAAACCAAAATACACTTTGAAAAGCAAGAGTACTGGAAGGGGAACTTGCTGTGTCAGATGTTAATATATATTATTAAGCTATTATCATTATATCAGTGTAGAATTAGTATAAGAATTGATAACTTGATTTTTTAACAGTTAGTATAGCTCTAAATCATACACTGGTATATCTAAAAACTTAATACAAGGAAAGGAGCATTCCAAATATCACTGCTGATGAGCTACCTTCACTGACCTTCTGGAACAAATTAGATTCCTCTTGCCTGTGTCCTCATAGTATTTCCAGTATAATTACAATTGCTTGTTTGATATTTGTCAGCTCAATGAGACTAGTGGCCATGTCCACCTTGTTCAAACTTATATAATCAACTCCTAGCACAGTACTTGGTTTATAGTAGAAAATAAGTATTTGTTGAGTTTTGAAACAACTGGGGGGAAGAGAAGAGCTTTTCAATAACTGTTGATGTTTGGGAAATTAGCATTTGGGAACATTTAAATTAGATGTTTACTTCATACCACATTTCATTTTGAATTCCAGATGAACTATAGAAATAATGAATCAAATGTCACCATAAATTTCTAGAAGAAACAACAAGTTAACATGTATCCTCTTTTAGAACAACAACAAAAAATAACTTTCAGCATAAGCACTATGGAAAAAATCACAAATGAAAAGTCTGATAGACTTGACATAGGAAATGGAATAGTTCGGCCAATCTTAGTGTACAAAACTTAAAGGGGAGCAGTCCTGACAAATACAGCAAACTGTTGTGCTTAATTTATAAAGAACTTTTAACAACTCCATCAGAAACTATACAATAGTAAAATGTACCAAGGCTATGAACAGGCAATTTACAAAAGAAATAGAAAAGGCTTATCGCAATGTTTAAGTTGGCTGTTCATGATATAAATCTAAATTAAAAAAACAGGGTATCATATTTTAATATATCAAAGTACAAAAATGTTAAAAAGAAAGCTATAATGAAATTAAATATTTACCATTAGTATATTTCCTTAGGGTCCCTGGGCTCTGACCATCCAAACAACTCCATTCCAGGGCAGGCATCAGAGTGGTGCTGAAACATGGGGGCTGGAGGCCGAGATAACCCCATGGAGGAAGTAAAGAACTACAAGATGTGGTTGGAGGCCCTGCTCAGATTCATTCAGTCTCTGCTTTAATGCCTGAGAGTCCCTGGAAACCACTTGGAGTGGCTAGAATGATGGAAACTCTATCACCTTTTGCACTGAGCTTCCATGAGAAGGAACAGAGATACTCCTAAAACTGGGAAGCAACACTGGTTTTGGAATCTGCTGAATGTGTGCTCTTCCTCACTTCCTGTCTCTTGGATTATTTTCTGGGCTGGGATTTTTGACAGGAGAAATTCCTCTTGACCAACTCTTAACTTTCCCCAGCTCCCTTTCCCTATTACACACAGAGGAGGGAGACTCAGAGCCCCTAGAATGTAACAGGAGGCTTGTGTGATCCCTCCTAGGCAACAACAAAGAGCCAGGAAGAGCTGGTGAGATTTGGCACAATGTTTCCAGGCTTTAGAAGGACACAGCTTGACCCTGTGCAGTGCAATAAATGGAGGGTCTGTAGTGCCTACAGAGTGAGACTGGAGCCAAATTCCTCCTTCAGGGACACCCCATAGTGAGCAAAGCAGTCAGAATTTAAGAGATGGGCAGGAAAGGTGAAGGCTGTGTGTGAGAAATGAAGGGTGATGTCATGCCTGCTCTAAAGGGGGCAGCTGGGCTGAGTCCCAGCTGATGCTGGAGGAAATCCAGGCTCGGTGATGTATGCCTTCTGAATGTTCAAAAGAAGCTGGAGACTTGGATCTTATATACTGGTAACTAATTAAAAACACAAACCAAACCAAACCAAACCAAACCAAAACACATGTTCCAGCAACATTCAGGCACATTTAACAAAGGCCACAGGCCTGGATTAGAGCAGGTTGTCTCAAAGGAAAATTCTTGCCTGTTTTGGGAGGTGTGTTTTTCATAGGTGAATCAGGGAGGCCGCCTGTGATAATCTGTAGCTCTTGCTAGTAGGGCCCTACCTCCACTCCTGCTAGGAGGACGGTTAACCTTGGGATGGGTCAGAGGTGAGCATCCACCCTCTCACCAACACAAGAGGGAGCCAAGGGGCAAAATCTCTCCCAGTAGAAAGGGGCAGGTTTCCCAACGAGGGATAACTCGAGTGGAGCGTTCATGAGACCACCTTCCTGGTGAAGGCTTGCAGGACTAAGTGCAGATTTGCCTTCTTTTGTGAGGTACTAGGCAAAGTCCACGCTCTAGTGCATCCTGCCATTCTACAGAGGTGGATGTACCCTTCAGCAAAGTGCTTTGTGGATGGACTCTTTACAGTGGGTGGGGCTGGTGGAGACCAGAAGGAGCATGGTGCACTAGAAGGGACAGGATGGCTTAGCCTCTGTGTAAATTTCCTAAGGCTCTTGTAACAAATTATCACAAACATCGTGGCTTAAAACAACAGACATTTATTTTCTTACAGTTCTAGAAGCTGGAAGTCCCAAATGGTTTTTGGGGTCTAAAAATCAAGGTATGGACAAGGGTTGATTCCTTTTGGAGACTCCAGTGGAGGATCTATTCCTGCCTCTTTCAGCTTATGGTGGCTGTTGGCATGCCTTGGCTTGTGGCTTCATCACTCTAATCTCTGCTTCCATCATCACATCACTTTCTCCTCTTTTATTGAAAACTCTCCCTCTATCTCCCTCTTATCAGGGCATTTGTGATTATATTTCTCAGATAATTCAGGAAAATCTCCCCATTTCAGGACGCAAAGTCCCTAATCATATTTGCAAAGTCCCTATTGCTCTGTTACATTCACAGGTTCACGGATTAGAATCTGGATATCTTTGGGAAGCATTATATGGTCTACCACAACATCAGTTAACCTTCTAGACCCTGATGGAAAAGGAAGGTGTCCTTCAGGTAGACATGGATGGGTACCACCTGTGGCTAATGGCAAGCATAGAGGGACCCACAGCTCAAGGGCCAGAGATGACTTTAGGAATGAGAATGAGCACACTAATCTCCCCAAAGGTTCCCATCTTGAGAAAAGAACAGGTTCCAGTCATACCTGGTCACAGTATGGGTTCCTGTCTGCCCTAGAACAGCACTGCATTTTGAAATATTTTTTAATTGAAGTATAGTTGATTTACAATATTGTGTCAGTTTCAGGTGTACAGCAAAGTGATTCAGATATATATGCATATTTCAGATTATTTTCCATGATAGGTTATTAGAAGATATTGAATATAGTTTCCTGTGTTACGTAGTAGATCTTTGTTGCTTATCTATTTTATGTATAGTAGTTTGTATCTGTTAATCCCATACTCCTAATTTATTCCTCCCTCTTTCTCCTTTGGTAACCATAAGTTTATTTTCTATGTCTGTGAGTCTGTTTCTTTTTGTATATAGATTCATTTGTATAATTTTTTAGAGTCCACATAGAAGTGATATCATGACATTTGTCTTCCTCTGTCTGACTTACTTCACTTAGTATGACATTCTGTAGGTCCATCCATGTTGCTGCAAATGGAAATATTTCATTCTTTTTATGGCTGAGTAATATTCCACAGTGTACATATACACACCACATCTTAAATCAATTGTCTGTTCATGGGCATTTGGGTTGTTTCCATAGGAAAGCATTTTTATTTTCTGCAAGCTGATGCCTAAAGACACACAAAACTGTGAACATTAGAAAAATAATGTCCTGGTTTCTTTTAGTAAGAGCTTCTCAGAGTCCCACTTCTTCCTTCCAGAGACATCTTACCTCCATCCCCAGCCACTGGCAGGCTGGTTTCTGCTGTTCGAATTTTCACACACAATGGTTTCGACTGTCAGGAATGTTTCACTATTTGGGCTAGCTGGTTGTATAAAAATCCTCTTGTATGTCCATGTCAGCTGTGGAAAAATGTGTTCTTTTCCCTCTACCTCCATCCTTTAATTCTTTTCTATATTTGTAATTTAATGTCCCCATATAGTGCATCTCTGAATTTTTGGCCTGATGCCTGTGTACCCCCAGCTCACCCATCTCCCACCCATCTCTTCCTCCAAAGGAGCTCCTGACACTTGGTACATGAGGCTTCACATCATGGAGCTTCACACAGCTTGCCTTGTGGAATTCTCCCTGCCTTGTCGGTGAGTGTGTCTGAGCATGAAAATACGTGCATGTGTTCATTCAGTGTTTACTCAACAGATGTTTATGAAACATTGCCAGAGGCATGGCATTTTACTAGTCCTAAGGGAACAGAGACAGATGAAGCATGAAGGAGTTTATAAGCTAAAATTAAATAGCTAACATTTATTGGGCATTTACTAGGTGCTGGTTAAAGTGTGCTTTCTAAATGTTTTTCACTTAATCCTCACTATGACCCCATGAAGTCGGGGTTTTCATCCCCATTCATAGCTGAGAAAGAGAAGTCCTTGCCCAGTTAGCACACCTTGGAGGTGGGGTTGCTAGGCTGTGACTTAAGCGGTCTGACTCCAGGTCCTTGCTGCAACAAGAGCTCAACTTTGACCCCAGCATGTAGTGTGACTCAGGGCTTATTTTCCTGACCCTACTGTGTATCCTGTGTTCAGTAGCCTTCCTGGAAATGTAAAGGGGTTCTTGGAAAGTTTGGGCAAAGAGGACTAGTTACTCTCACACACATCGCTTTGAAGAGTCAACACTGCTGCATTTCTTTTGGAAAGCAATCTGGCAGAGTATATCAAGATACTTTAAAACTTTCAACCTAATTATAGCCCGTCTGGGAATTTACTCTGAAGAAAGAACCAAAAATATGGTAAAAGCTTTATGCCTGGGGATGATCATTAAAATACGATAAAGAGAGGTAGAAATTTTACTTACACTGCGTTCAGATGTGCAGAGGAAACTTATCTCTCCTTTTCTTTTTCCTGTAATTAACCTAATCTTTCCCAGGAGTGCTCATCCTATCATTTTCCCCATCCCCCATCCCCTCCACCCAAGGGAAATCTAAATGTATTCTCATCTGATTAGTTTAGCTCAACTTCTTGGGGGTAACTTCTCACATTCTTGCCCCTCCCCCTGGTCCATAACCAAGATGGCATCTGGGTTTGTGTGTGGAGGGGTGTAAATGTGACCTCATGGCCATTGGAGGACTGGAGTCTTGGAAGTACACACGTACACACACACAGGTCTTTGGTCTCTCCTCTGCCTCCCCTGGCCTCTGGGGTGATGACCCCTTTTTCTGCATTTTCTTCTGTCATTTGATGTGGATGTTTGGGGGAGTTGAATTTATGGTGGGCTCTTTGTGCATGGCTAGAGCCTGGTGGCTGACTCAGTCCCACCTCAGGTCAGGCTGGAGCTGAGGAACATCTGAGGTCTGGTTGTGGTTCCCATTCAGTCCTCGGTCTGGGTGGCTCCGTGCCATACTCTTTGCTGCTTACTGGAGGGAGTGATGGAAGAACAGGAGAGTCCTACAGAACATACCCACAAGAAGAAAACTAAAAGAGCAGCTTATACCAAGCAGGGTGAAAACACTAAGGCTTCAGTAACACATGAAGAAGAACAGGGCAAAATTTTACCAAAGCTAAGTATTGAAAGTGGAGAAAAAGTGAACTTGCTCCTGAGGATGAAAATAAAGGGATCCTCAAATATATTTGGTAGCTGATCAACCTAGTTGTATATCTGTATATCTCTTAAGTGAATTGTAAATGCAATAAAAACATTTGAAAAACTGGAAAAAAGAAAGATCGCTCAGCCCTGTCTGAGAATCAGCCTCTGGAAGCTGCCCACTCCTAGTTTCAACAACCTCCCTGCCTCCCTGGAGGCAGAAGGAGCATCTGCCTTTGCTCTTCACATGAAAGTGCCAACCTAGGCCATCTCTGCCTGACCCTGGGCCATCCCAGGTTATGATCTTGGTACCTGGTGAAGCACCATCCAGTATCAATGGGAAGCCAGGCTGAAGTCCCTTCTGGGGTGAGATTATGGGTGATTTTTCTTTCCAACTTTTGACCTTAATACTTTTATAAATTATTCTTCTTTTAAAGAAGAAGGTGACTTTTAAATTATGGCCTATCAAAGAACGTGGTGTGCATCTCTAATTAGAGGGGGCTCTTTCTGAGGTAACGTTGTTTCTAAGTGCGAGAGGTCAAGTGCCTTAGAAGAACTGATTCTTAAAACGTGTCGTTGAGGCCAGGCTGAGCAGGACAGTCATGGGTCATTAAGGAGACATGGTCTATTATCACACATCAATTATCTCAGCCACACCTTCTCCCTTCTTCCTCCCTTGGAGACAGACCCCCTGTCCCTCCAGTAAAGTTAGCAAATGAAGTAAGAATATGAAGCACCGAGGACTCATCACCAATGGACTCTGCTCTGCTGCCTTTGCCTGGAGCGCTTGCTTTTTGAAGAGGTGTGATCTTCAGCGTTTTGAGAAAGGGTGTTATAAGGTTGATTGAGAAAGGATGGTTGAGGATGCAGGGCACGGGGCCATTTGGCTAGGGAAATGTTGATTTAGGGTCTGGCCAGCAGAGTGAGTAGTTCCATGTTCAACCTCATTCAGGTCCTGCTGTATAACAGGGCCAGGCAAATATTCATATATTTACCTTCTTATCTGTTATATAATGGGTCCCTCATTTAAGGACTCCAATGCTAGTTCACAGGTTTAGTCATTTCTTGAATTTAATTCAGAGACAGTGTTGCAAAAGTGTTCCGCAGGAAATGGCTATGAAATGTTTTGCAGACATCAGAAGTACCCCAAGGAGAAAGTTAATGGGTGAGAACATAATAAGCCTTTTTGTGATGACTAAGATGTGGAATATATTTTATCTTAACAGTTTTCAACAAAGCCCCTGGAGACTGTTTTTATGTGGGTAGAAGTTTTTCATTAAAGTAGAAATCTTTTCTTTTTTTAAAATTTGGAACATTTTTGCCTTAAATATTTTCATACCCAAAGGAAACCTCAGGCCAAGCCCTCTCATCTCTTGTGGTTTCCCAAATATATTGGTTAATCTTGGTTGTAGACACATCAGGACAAGCATTACATAAGTCTCCTTTTTATTTTCCATGAGGATTTTCCTTTGGGGGAGAGGTTCTATTAAGTACAAATGTCTTAAAAAGACACAGAGAGGGGACAAAAGTCCTGCTGAATGACCCCAGGGACTTCCTCCTATAGTAGCAGATTAAGCAAATCAGAATATGATTCATGGAGTGGTATGTGTATGTGTGTGTGTGTGTGTGTGTGTGTGTGTGTGTGTGTGTGTAGTGTGTTGTGTGTATTGGACACGTAAATGAACATAAATCAGACCAAGGTGGAGGCTTATTAAGGGTACACTTGGTGGTGGGGAGGGTCACTCCATAATGTCCTTAAGCATCATTTCACAGACACATCAGCACTTATGAATTCCCTTACCATTTCCTTTGTAGTGACATCTCTAAGTTTTCCATACACACAGTTCAAGCTTGTTAATTAATTTTTGGTCATAAGAATTTTTCTCACTTAATATTATCAAGTAAAAATTCTTGCATTTAAGAACTTAAATGTATCTGACATGTAAAAGCCAACAGTGAAGGTGCCTGTTCTTTATTATTCCAATAAATAATTGAAATGAGGTTGGAGGAAGAGGGTTCTGGGGTCAACTCCCTGCTCAGTCTCTAGTTAACTGTGATTTTAGGAAATCCCCTTAGGTTTTGCTTTCTTTTACAGGATGATTCTGAGAATTTCTTAATGTAATGTTAAAAAAAAAAGTGAAAAATCTTTGAGGAAAAAAGTGGTGAGTCAGTTTTAAATAGCAAGAATTATCTGTCACAATTAGTCACCAAGATTGAATTTGCATTGCATGCAGTGCATTCTGACTGCTTGCATATATGGTGTCCTGTATTTGGAGAGACACTAGTGGCAAAATCAGAGCAAACTGAATTGGAGTTGACACCAGTATCTATGGCTTTAACGTATCTCTTTCTGAGGAAGAGGAGAGGTGCGTGGAGGATGATGTCTTTCCCTTGAACCCCTAGTGATGTGATTCATAAACTATAATGCACAAAAACTCTTCTAGAAAACTTGATAAAATTTATAGTCTCAGGCCTCATACTCCAGAGATTCAAAGCTACTGGTTCTGAGGCATGGCCTGAGAATCAGCCTTCAGATGTCCCTAAGTAATTTTAATGGGTGGTCTGGAGACCACACTTGGACAAACACTGATGAAGGAGTTCATAAATCCTAGGGGTATGGCTGATGTCAGTCCTGGGCCCTCTGGGTGGAAGAAGTGGAGATCTTTCACTTACTTATACTTGGAGTGAAATTGGTCTTCTCACAAACTCTGGGTTCTTCCCACTATCTGCATGTTCAAACCGGAGGAACCATATCTGATACTCCTAGAAAGTACTCACCCAAGCTTTCCTGTCCCCCATCTCTTCCCAACCTAACTAGCACAGTACTGGGCTCATAACTGATATAACCAAATTCTTTGTGATCTCAATTGAATAGCACGATTGAAATAAATTGTCTTGTCACTGATCTCAGAACATGGAGACCACTGTCATAGCTCAGAAACCTAAAGAGAGGATGGATGACATAAACTGAAAAGACCGCAAAAGTTTAGGATTGGTTATATGCTGTAGCTTTAAGATCACAGACAATGACAGTTGTCAGGAGGGTCTCTGTAGAGAATTTGAAAGAGGAATGCTTAAGTAAGTTTTAAGATATATATAGCTGAGTGTAGGGAAATTAGTTTAGGAGAATAATATCTTCAGGAGAATCATATTTCTATTTTGGGAGGATTCTATATCTATATTTATCTGCCTATCATCTACGTACCTATCTGTCTATCTATCTAACTATCTATCATCTATTTATCCATATACACATGACTATGTCACACACACACACACATAGAGAAGTGTGAGAAATGTGTTTGACTAGAGGATAAAAACCTGATCTCTGTTTCTGTTTCAAAGATTTGTGGCAGCAGAAACATTTGGGGCAGGCCATTTTTATATTCTTAGTATAAGTGACTAATGAATGTGCTTCTTCTCATTCTTAATATATACATCTCTGATTTTCTTAGAGTGCCAGCTGGCTCGTTAGGAAGGCAGTGGTAATGGAAAAATTCAAGTTCTTTTTTTGCTCACTTAGCTTTTTGGTGGGGGCTGACACATTAATTCATCAAACATTTACTGAATTCAGAGGTAGTTTTTACTTCTCAGGGGGAAACAACAGGCAAAGTTCAGGTCTCTGGAGGGCTTTGACTAGGGGAGAGATACTTCCACACCTGTCTTTGGGGTCCTGATATAACAAGTCTTGGAAAAATGAAGAGATCTGTGGACTCTGTGTCTATGTGTGTATGCACACACATTTCTCTCTCTGAGCAACCTCAGATATAAGAGCTAGACTACATTTAAAGATTGGCATGAGTAATAACTCAGACTCAGTTCAGAGTGGCTTTCATTTCACTTTACTGCTATATCAGCAAATAACCAGTACAAATGGTGTATACACTATATAATGATATATATAATGATATATAGTAACTAGATATATAGTAACTAGATGGATCATTTCAGTGTCTCTTTAATTCCTTCTGGAGGCATGCCTGAAGTGAGGTGGTCAATGCGTCTGTATGAGATAAGAATCTGCCAGATTAGAGGAGCCTATAGCTATGGACTAGATGCCTTTTGCACCACAGGGCTTGCAAAGATCTACCTACAACCATTGTCCTCCTCCCCCAGGTGTGTTTCCCTTTTCTATTTCCTGCTGCCCCAGGCAGGTCTGATTGTGGTCTTCCACACTGAATTCCTGAAAGACAGAAATCTCTCTCATTTGTTGCTTTCCCATTGGTCCCTGACTGATTCTCTTACTCGACAAAAGTTGGATCTTCTATGAATGAACATGAATAGTTATGTGATATTGATTGCTTGTTTCTAACGCTATTCTGGATCTTACTAGCTTGAAGGGCAATTAGAAATTTAACCACTGAGCTTGCTGAGGTTGGAATACATATACAGATGTTACAAATACTTTTAGAGAACTGAGGGTGGAGGAAAATGTAATAGTCTGCTCTTGACATCTATTCCAGGGGTATTAGACTCATTCATGCTTCC
This sequence comes from Neophocaena asiaeorientalis asiaeorientalis, assembly GCF_003031525.2. Classification (NCBI taxonomy): domain Eukaryota; kingdom Metazoa; phylum Chordata; class Mammalia; order Artiodactyla; family Phocoenidae; genus Neophocaena; species Neophocaena asiaeorientalis. Next base: position 1,308,122 of record NW_020173691.1, read on the forward strand.
ATTAACATATGTTTTTTAAAGTCAGGTTTTGTGGTAAGTTCTGAAGGTAAATAAGATAAAAAGACCACTCGTGTGGAAGAAAAAATATTAAAATGGGCAATAAATTACAAGCTGCGTGAATACAGAGAAGAAATAACTCACTTTACTGGGGAGATCACAAAGAGATGAGTTTTGAATTGAGGTATATAGGAAGCAGAAGAGCTTTTAAATTAGGAAATGAGAATAGGGCATTTCATACAGAGGGGTCAGCTTGCATTAGAGATGTTGGTGGTAGGTTTTATTTAGTGGAGCAATAATGTAAGCAGGTTGAATCTCTCTCGGTGGAGAAAGTTGCTGTGGGGTTCATCTTTTTTATTCAGATGATATTTTGGGTTGCAATTCATCCTCAATGATTTCCCCTGTAAGAAGAATCCAAGCAACATAAAATTGAGGCTGACAGAGAAAGACATGGTATAGCGTAAGTAACTGGCATCACATAATTCACCAGTCATCTCCATCTCAAGAGTGAGTTGGGAAAGTATCTTACCTTTGGACCAGGTTAGAAAAGTAGGGAGATGAGTATGGATGTTACGTTTTAATTTTCATTGCACCCAATTAAATAGATCTCTCCTATTGTTGCCAGCACCTGGCATTGAGCATTCAATATGGTGAAGCCATGCAAGTGGTCAAGGGATGATTTACACATGGTAGTTCTTAATGCAGCAAACTGGGACAGAAGCCATTTAATTACAAATAATAAAATTTGTATATTATCTAACTCCAGTAGTAAATGTGGATGACACACTAGATATAGGAGACTGACGACAGGTAGATCAGTTCAAAAACAAGTGTAATAACTCAACCAGAGATTATGATAATCTGTATTTAAGCAGACATTTTGAAGTAAAATATGTGGGACTCCCCACCCCCACTTTATAGAAGTACCCTTTACAAATAAAAATTGAATATATTTTAGGTGTACAAAATGATGTTTTGATATATGTATTCACTTACCTCTGTATGTGAATATCCAGTTTGCCTAACACCATTTATTGAAAAGAGTACCTTTTCACTGTTGTGGTTCTTGGCACCCTTGTAGAAGATCTACTGATCATAGAGGTGTAGATTTTCTTCTGGGCTCTCTATTATGTTCCATTGGTCTACATGTCTGTTTTTAATGCCAGTACCATATTGTTTTGTTTACTGTAGCTATGTAAGATATTTTGAAATCAGGAAGTGTGATGTCTACAACTTTGTACTTCTTTTTGCTCAGGATTGCTGTGGCTATTTGGGATCTTTTGTGATTCCATAGAATTTTAGGATTTTTTTCCTCTTTCTGTAAAGAATGCCATCAAGTTTTTGATAGGGAGTTCATTGAATCTATAGATCATTTTGTATAGTATGGACATTTTAGGAATATTAATTCTTCTATGCATGAACATGGGATGACATTCCATTTATCTCTGTTTTCTTTAATTTTCTTCATCAATGTTTTATAATTTTCATTGATCAAGTCTTTCATCTCTTTGGTTAAATTTACTCCCAAGTATTTTATTCTTTTTGTTGCTATTGTGAATGAGATTGTTTTTTTAATTTTCTTTTCAATAGCTCATTGTGGAGAAAAGTGCCATTGAATTTGATTTGTAGTATTTTACTGAGGATTTCTACATGTGTTCATTAGAGATATTGGCCTGTAATTTTCTTTCCTTGTGGTATCTTGGGCTTTAGTATCAGAGTGATGCTAGCCTGATAAAATGAGTTTGGAAGAGTTTCCTCTTCTATCATTTGGAAGAATTTAAGAAGGAGTGGTACTAATTCTTTGAATGTTTGTTAGATTCATCCATGAAGGCAGCTGATCCTGAACTTTTCTTTATTGGGCAGTTTTTGATTATTGATTCAATCTCCTTATTTGTTGTTGTTATGTTCAGGCTTTCTATTTCTTCTTGATTTAGTTTTGTAAATTGTATGTTTCTAGGAATTTATTTATTTCTCCTAGATGACCCAATTTTATGTTATATAATTGTTCATAATAATTCCTTATGATCCTTATTTCTTTATTGGACATTTATTGTAGTGTCTATTCTTTCATTTCTAACTATGTGAATCTAGTAGGTTGTACCTACAGGGTAGCTGGATTTGGAGATTGATAAAAAGGTTTAGGGAACATTAGATTGTTGAAATCATGGAATATTATGACATTGCTTAAGGCTATTATGCAAAATAAAAATAAAAGGGACTAGTGTTTAAGAGTTAGGCAGAGGAGAATGCTCTAGTAAATGAGACTGAAAAATAGTGGCCAGAAAGTTGGTAGAGAATAAAAATTTCACAGCAGGGAAGCTGGGGTGAGGTGGGAGGGGCAAGGCAGTGAATCCAGTAAGGAATACATTAAATTTTATATTTGTGTGAGTTTGGTATCATACACAAGTGGAATATCTAGTAGATATTTGGAAATGTAGATTTGGAGGTGTTAGACATTGGTGAAATAGTAGGACCAGAAACCAGATTATAATGGATAAGGAGTTGATAAAGTGGAAGCTGTGAGTGTGAGCAATTCTTTCAAGAAATTTTGCTATAAAGTAGATGAGTTTGGGGGAATTGTTTTAAAATTGGAATAGCTTTGGCCATTTCTAAAAGCTGACAAAAATGATAATAAATGAGGGAGAATTTGAAATCAAAAGAAAGGTAGACTAATAAAGAGAATGAGGACCTTGGGAGACAGGAATGTATGAATCCAGAGTAAGTAATTATCTTTAGATTGGATGAGAAATACATCAGACTTGTTAACAGGTGAAAGGAGCAATGTTGGCATGGTTACAGGCATAAATGTGAAAGCAGAAAGTCTTGAGGATAATATTTTCTCTGAAGTGAGTAGGACTGTGAGAAGAAGATTTTAAAAAGCCACTGTGGAGAAAGAGAGTAAAATCTGCATGTAGAAATATGGAATTGTTGCCAGACAGCTACCAAGGCCCATGTGACACTGGTTTGCATGATTTTAGAGTGATAAAAGTCTTTGTAGTTGTGCTCAACAGCACTAGTGTAGTTATAAAGATGGTGAACAGCTGGATTGATGTGCATTTGGGCCATGTGGCAAAAGAGTGATTAAATCTAAAGGGTGATTAAGATGGTAAAACATAGATCCCACATGGCATAGGATAAACAGTGAATAGAAGAGGAGTTGATAGATAGAGAGAAAGGGGACATGACCCTGGAGAGGGGTCCGTGATGATATAGGACAGGTGAAGCAGGAGCAACTGAATGACAATTAGGATAGTAAGTGTGGTCATAAACATTTGAGTACAGGTTTATAGATAAAAGAGTTCTGGGTGATGATAGTGTTCAGAATATAGCCTTTTTGACAGGGACTGATATGGAGTGGAGGTAAAGATTGTTAGAGGTGGGAAGGCCCCTAAATAACTAAAAGACTAGAGCGGATGTCACCCTGTATAATGGCTATACTTGGAGTAGGGAAGAAGCTGAAGTATTTAGTGAATGAAGTGTCATGTCTAGGAAACCAGTAGGTAAGGGAAGACAGCAAGCACTGATGTTGGAGTACCTGAATTGTATGAGCCTCAGAGGAGTGCAAAAAGTGATCTGGGAACAGCACTGGAGAAAAGGAGGATATGGGCTCCACCTTTGGGTCCTGAGGTCTATGGGATGTGGGAGAATGAGCAGCTTCCACCTGAGAGTGTTATAGAGGAAGTAGTATCCTCAGGAGACAACCAGGCTTCAGTTCAGTCAGGAAAGTTAACTAAAACTTTTAAAGATATAGGGGGATTTGTTTACCATGGAGGGTTTGTGAGAGATGGATAGAGGCAGCAGGGGTTTGGGTCAGGGAGAAAGCACACAGTAAAGTTAGGATGAAAGCATTGGAGAATAGGTAGCCAGGAGAGATTTAAGTGCCAGGAGCTGACCAAGGACAATAGATAATAGAGAGGTAAGAATAGTGGGGTAAGTTTGCCACAAATTGATCATGATTATTAGGATGGACGTAGCTGTATGAGTGGAGAATTCTGGGTTGTCAGAAGTCAGCCTTTGTCAAAATTGATTGTATTTTAGAAGAAATCCTTGTCCTTATTAGATGGGTGGGCAATATGTTCTGTTTAAAAGGGGTAAATATTAACCATTGTGTTCCAGGGAGAATCTCAGAGAAGAGTCATCTGGCACAGAAGTTCCCAGGGTGTGGTTAGAGACTGGGTCTTTTAATCTCGAGGGTGGAGGTGGAGGAGAGCAGAGACCTGGTGGATGGAAGCCTGCTTTCTAAGTTCTATTTAGAGTTACATAATGATGTTAATTGAAGTAGCAGATATTAGCCCAATAATTTATCTGCTCCAGAAACAAATGTAATGATGCTTAATAAATACTGTTAATTAAATTGCTTGTTTCAGTGTCTGAATAGCAAAAATAATTGATTTTAAATCATTGGTATCCACCAGTATATGGAAGATATTTTATTACTTTGGTTAGATAAACTTTAGGAAGACAAAATATTTGGCCTTTTGTAGTTAGTAAAGAACCCAAAGACATGCGTTCCTCCAGCATCTTGCTATTTCCTGTGTTGAAATGAATGGGTGTGGAAATAAATATTAGAGAAAGATGATGGGGAGAGAAGCAATGGTGATTACTATTGCATTAAAAAAACACAGGCATAACATTTTGAAAATCTAGTGTAGTATATATCTTAATAATTTTTTTCTTCTACACAACAGGTCCACATGACAGTAGACAGAGATTGAAGATGGGACAACAATCTGAGAAAATATAACTCATTGAGAGCCAATTAAGAGGTCTCAGCTTATGAACTAATCCCTAGCACCACCATCTTTAAGAAACATGAACTGCACACTATAGAGGACATTATTTTCAATGATAAAGATATGGAGTGTATGACAACTTATGGTCTAGTGGGACTTGTATGGTAGCTGGGAGACTGGTTGTGGTCAGGGAAAGTTTCACATGGAATAGCAACTTTAAATAGTAGCAAAACAAGTCTGGTTGTGGAGGGGTTAAAAAGGAGTGCTGCTGATCAGTATGGATAAAGAAATCAGAATGTTCTAGCATGCATGAGGTGAGTGTTCATATGAGAAAAAGAAAACTGGTGAGATCCAGACTGAAGTGGGCAAGTAGTAGCTGCAGTGACAGATATCAAGTAGAGGTGTAGTATAGGGGTAGAAAACTGGGGCTAAGATGAACTGTAGATAAAAGGAAGAGTATGACTGACACAGGGAGGAGTGACAGGGACACTGATAAAACCTCATCCCTAAGCTATGGAGCACAAGACCTCATTAAGACTGAAGCTAGACCAGAAACACAGAGAAATCTCCCCATTTCCACCATAAGCAACATAGTACCAAGCAACACTGGAGTACTACTGAGGGAAAATAAGATCACAGAGAGAGACTCTCTCTGTCATGCAGGTATTTAGAGACTCCTGAAAGTGGAGAGTGAAGCACTAACACTGAGAAGAAAAACTCCTGCACCCCAGTTCCCACCCTAAGAACCAGGCGATGGTAGCTCACCTCTAGAGGAACATGAATCCTGTGGTCTACTGAAGGTAACTACACTGATGACAAAACCCATAATCAGTTTAAGTCCCAAGTAAATTCAACCTCCTACACCAACAGCCTGATACAACATGAGGTTTGACCATCCCAGGAGTAAATACTGTTTACTTCAGTTTTACTCTTCTAAACACAATGTCTAGCATTCAATTAAAAATTATGAAGCACATAAAATACCAGAATAATACACATTGTCAAGAGACAAAGCAACTGACAGAACTAGATGCAGAGGTGACCTGAAGTTTGAAGCAAAGACAAAGACTGTTTTCATCATGTCTGGCTGCCATAACAAAACACCACAGACTGCAAGAGTTAAACAACAGAAATGTATTTCTCATAGTTCTGCAGGCTGGGAAGTCCAAGATCAAGGTTCTGGTCAACTTGTTCCTTGGCGAGAATGGGAATGCTCTTCCTGGCTTGTAAATTGCTACCTTCTTTCTGTGCCCTCACATGGCAGGGAGAGAGACAGAGAAAGAGAGACACACAGAGAGAAAGCTCTGGTGATTCTGCCTCTTTTTTCAGCTGTTTTAGATTAGATTAGGGCTGCACCCTATGACCTCATCTAATCATTACCAGGTCCTCATAGGCCCTATATCCAATAGTCACATTGGAGGTTAGAGCTTCAACATAGAATTTTTTGTGTGGGGGGAGGGCAAAAACATTCAATTTATAACAGAGACTTTAAAATAAGTGCAATTAAAATATTTTCCAAAAAAATTTAATGAAAAAGGTTGACAGCATGTTTGAACCCATGAAGGGATTTCAGTAGAGAAGGAAACTAGAAGAAATTATCAAATGCAAATGCTAGATATATAAAGACTATATCAGAGATGAAGAATTATTTTGACTGTCTCATCAATAGAACTGACAGAGCTGAAGAAACAATCATTGAATTTGAAGATAAGTCAATAGACATTATTTAAAGTTAAGCATAAAGAGAATAAAGAATGTATGTGTGTTTGTAGTGGGGAGCCTCCAGATCCCCAAAAGCTGTGGAACAATAACGGACACTCTAAGACATAAGTACTTAGAATCCTAGAAGGAGACAGAAAGAATGTGGGTGAAGAAATAATGGATGAAAATTTTCCCCCAGTAATCAACTACATCAAACCAAAGATCCAAGAATCCCAGAGAACACTAAGCACAATAAATTAAAACACCAAACAAACACCTGTTACATCACAGTTAAACTTCTGAAAATCTTGAAGAAAGCCAGAGATACAGGCACATTTTGTGCAGAGGAAACATGAAGAATTAGACCAGACTTCTTTTCAGAAACCATTCAAGCCAAAAGACAAAGGAGGAATATTTTTCAAGTACTAAAACAAAAACCAACTCAAAACTAAATCAGCGAAAATATCTTTAAAAAATGTGAAATAATTACTTTTTAAGACAAACTAAAGCTGAGAGAATTTACGGCCAGAAGTGTTATGCTCAAAGAACTGGTAAAGGAAGTTTTTCAGGAAAAAAAAATGTGATAGGGAAAAACTTGAATAAATACAAAGAAATAAGAAGTGGTAAAAATGATGGCTAACAGCTACAGCTCAGTCCCCGTCCTGGTGACTGCTCTTAGCTAAAGACAGCCACCTGCTGTGAGGTATCCCATTTCTGGGGCAGCCTGTATCCAATGACTGCTAATGCAGGAGTATAAAAACCTAGACCCCTTCCCCAATTGAAAAAAAGTTTTGCAGGACAATCCCAGCCCTGGGACTTTCTGTGGAATTGTTAGAGACCTTTGCTTTAAGTGAATTAAAGCTCGGTCTCTCTCTCTCTGCCCAGTCTTGCTTCCTTACACCCTCCCCATCAGTTATTGATCCAGAAAGGACTCCCCAGTCAACTTCCTGCTGGTAATCTTCATCTCAGAGTCTGCTTCTTAGGGACCTGTGGACACATACTAAAGAACAAATGGTTATTTTGGTGAAGAGGGAGGCTCAATATACTTCCCCCTATAGCTTGTTCATTTAACTCAATGACTTCAGTACATATGTGCTTCTCTTTAAGAAATCCCAGTAGGGCTTCCCTGGTGGCGCAGTGGTTGAGAGTCCGCCTGCCGATGCAGGGGACACAGATTCGTGCCCCGGTCCGGGAGGATCCCCCGTGAGCCATGGCCACTGAGCCTGCGCGTCCAGAGCCTGTGATCCGGAACGGGAGAGGCCACAACAGTGAGAGGCCCGCGTACCGCAAAAAAAAGAAATCCCGGTAAGTAATTCTAGACTTCTACACCAGATGAATGGGGATCTGGCAGTTCACATTTAAAAAGCGATCGTAATTCTATAGAAGGAGCTTTTAAAGAGCATTTGACATACAGTTTGATTTAGAATTCCATGAGTATATAACTTTTCAAGAGCACTTCGATTATGTGAAAAAAGATTCACCTTACTAATTCAATAATAGTGATAGAACAATTCATTCAATTTTCATCTTTTGAATGAAGCAGTTGGATTTTCACAATCAGACAATACTTCTTTTCCTCTATGTGCACCTTATCTTGACATGGGGGAGATAAGTGTCTTTGGAAAGGACACAACCCCATAGGCTTAGCAGGAGTAACATTTTTCTTGACAGGGATATTGCCCTTTTAGGATTCTAAGCAAGACAGTTTCAGACTTTGGGGAAGGCTGTCCAGAAACCAACTCAGTCTCAGATGTATACCTGATGTAACCTTGCTGCTGTTCTAATTAGATATGATGGGCTCCAGATTGTCAGTAAGTCCTGCCATAAAAAAGACACATATTGAGACTTGATTCTAACTTACCTTTTGAGAATTCTGTTACTTTTTAGCTTTACTCAAATGACGCTGAGACATGTGTCTCTAATGAAAAAAGGAAGATAATATGACAAGTCATGTTGGAAAGAACTGTGAGAGTTTGGGAGGTCTCAGGGGATGGCCATATTCACAGATCCTTGATCAAAGAATGGCTCTTCTCTTTTGGAGAAGGTCACCAAGAGGGTCCCTCAAATTTGTGTAAGGATAAAAGAGGACACCAGCTGGCCCACCAGCTAACCAGTTGAATTGGGACTGTTCTTGCATCCAGCTAGCAGGAACATGCTTCTTCTTCACCAAAGGATTAGGCACATTTCTTTGTAGTTAATACAAATGATGTTCTGAGGGCATTAGAAGGTAAGGAGGCAGAGCATATCTGATAACTATGAGGTGGGTTGATATGATGGTCAGCATGACATAATTCATATATCTAAGTAAGTACTGTTACCTAAGGAAGAATTTATTTATTCCAGCTGCTCAGTGCTGAGCATATAATAAGCCCTCAATAAATGCTTCTTGAATGAATGAGCAAGTGAATATATTTCCTAAAACTTTTTTTGGAAATAACTTTTTAAGATTGCTTCTAAGAAGGTGGGAGCTTTCTCTTATCTGTTTATTTTCCTTTTGCTTTATTTTTATTCTAGAATGAAAAATAAATGAGAATTAAAACCTAATATAGTATGTGCTGTGTCTTCAAGGAACTTAACACAATGATTATATTAAGTAACTATTGTCTGCCAGGTGCTGGGCTGGTAGAAAAGGGTATAAAGATGGAAATATGGATGTTTCCTTTCTTAAGATGCAAGATCAACACCCTTAGACCAACAATGGGTAATGGACATCAATGGGTAATTTCACCAAATCAAATTCTGAATCTAAATTCAGAGATATGAGCCAACATGAAGTACAAGTTTAGCATGTGTGTGCACATGTGCGTACACACACATGCACACACACATACCAGTTAAAGATGCCTTCTACTTCTTCCCATGCTACGCCCCCTCATTCCTACCCCTAAGCTTTTTGCATAGTAAGTTTCCAATACACCTTTGTTGATTGGATCTCATGACTAAAATGCTCTTTTTTTTTTTTTAGGCTTTTTATTTTTATTTATTTATTTTTTTACATCTTTATTGGAGTATAATTGCTTTACAATGGTGTGTTAGTTTCTGCTTTCTCAGATGCAGGGTGGATTAGAGATGTAGTACTGGTGTCTAGAGACATCCCTCTACAGCCAGTGTCCTCACATGCAAAACAAAGATAGTGACAAAAACGGGGAATCTGCATTATTAGCTGAAAAACAATTGCTGCCCTCCTGACTCAGCACCATAGAGCTGTTGTTATAATCGTTTGATAGCTTGGGGAATGGCTTTGTACTGATCCTTTTGCACACCCGCCCACCCAGCATCCCTAGGAACAGTAATTGGCATTATATGAAGAGGCTTCTCCCTTGGCAGAGGGGATTATCTTTCAATAAATCTAAGTTAACTGATTCATATAGTGTTTAAACCAAATCTGTGTGTTCACTCTTACTGAGACAGCAATCACAGGGCAGTCAGTTCAAAAATGCAGTGGGCAATACTTAACACAGAACATTAGGGGGCTGCTTGTCTTCCTTGCTAGCAGAGACTGCCTCTTGCTGAAGAAATTTCCCCAGCTTTCCTTACAGCTTATGCGTAAGCATGGGACATAATCCTGGCCAATGGGTCCTTAGCAGAAGTCTGCTGATGAGCTTCTAAGAACAGGAAGTGTGAGGAGAAGATTCCCTCATGGCCTTTTGACTCAGGATGGTGCCAGTGTGTGGATGTGATGTATGGAGCAGTGGTTATTGGCAGCCATCTTGAGCCAATGAAGCAATAAGACTGAAGATAAAGGTCTTTATTTATCTGCTATCTGTCTCTGTTTATCTCTCTAATTATCTGTTAACTTGCAGCTGAAAACACTCTAAAATACAGTAAAACATACAAGAGATAGTAGACAGAGCTCTTAAGATAGTTATAAAGTAAGTGAAAGGTAAAGCACATGTGACTAGAGCTAAGAAAATAAAAGTTGGAAATAGTTGAGTATGAGTGGAATATTAGTAGCCTCAGAGTATCATAAGCTGGGGGTGGTTGGTATAACTGCAATGATCTGAACCAGGCATGTTTAGCCAGTGAATACATCACAGAACATGTGATTTTATTTCTCCTCTGTTCTAGACTTCTAAACGCAGTGATTGCTGTTTAAAAGCCTGTGATTTCCACTCTGGGTGTTTTTCATTAAGACCATTATTCTGTTACCAAGGATGCGAAATGGGGAGCAGAGAGAGCTGGCAGGGGGCAAGATTTGCTGTTAACAAGTAAAATATTTTCAGATGTTCCTTGAGTGTAGACAATGTTCCATTATGTCATAGAATCATACCCCAAGAATCCATTGCTTTCAGACCTTGTTAAGATGATGACTTCCTGCAGTGACACACACAGCCCTAAGGCACAGTCAGCTTTTCCAGGTAGTGATGGGGATTGTTTTCTTTATCAAGGAGCCCCACACACCCCATCTCACCACTGCTTTAAGCGCTTTCATTCACCTGGTTATTTGGAAAATAAAAGGTTCTGCAACTCACTGGAGCCTAGAATGACTGAGCTCTTGAACTGAGGAAGGACTGATTTTTCCTTCACCCAGGCATACCACTCCTATCTTCTAGAGTTGTGGTTTTCATTTGTGGGTCATGAAACCAATTTATTGGGATGAGATCAGTATTTAGAAAAGACAAACAGAATACAATAACATCAATTAGATAAAATAGAGAAGAATATAACTGAATAGATCAGAAAGCATCAGAGAATACAAAAAATATTAAAAGCATGTTCAGAGCATCCAAATAAAAGTTTTAGATGTATTCTCAATAATACATTTTATTTATTTTTTCAATAATACATTTTAACTTTTAACTTTTTGTTTCAGTACATCTGGTTGAGGGTGGCAAACAGTGAAAAAATTAAAAATCTATCTTTCAAAGTTCACACAACTGAAAAAATATCCCATAAATTTAAATAAACATCCAAATGTTCTAAGTTTGTAGTGCTCATCCTTCTGAAGTTATTAGAGCTTGAAATGGCACTAAGACATTTGAGCCAATCTATATTGTTTTCTGAAACTTGTTTCAGTTTGAGTTTGTGTTGGTAAAAACATGTATGGGAGCAGCTATTCAAGTATGTTGGGGATTTCTATTCAGTTCCAGCACATGGATCCAATCTAATTTTTCTAATGTCATATTTACGTCATCTGTGAGTATAGGCATTATTAGCCTTTGAGCCAGAATTCCTAAAGAAGTTAGATAGGGGGTCCAAAGAAAATGAGGCACAGAGTCCAAATGAAACTCAAAACTCTCTGCCTCTCATTTTGACCCTTTTCTTCAGAGGAAACTATGTTTTTGGAAGAACATCCAGCTGAGGGGGGTCAGCTGAAGGGAGAATAATGGTGTTACCTTCTGAGATGGAAAGTGTTAGAACATGGGCTAGCCAGCTAGAAGGAGAGACCCAAAAATGAAGGTGCCAAGCAAATGGATTCTATTGTGCTTTTTGATCTAAGAGAGCAATTTCTTAGCTAGTTAAGATTTTCGCTTACCAATAAAAGTCTCATCCATCTTACACTCTGCTTTTAAGGTTCACTTCCTCAAGGTCCTTCTGTCCACTTCCATTACAACATCACAAGACACACACACACACACAAACACACAGTTACCTGCCCCAAATCTTGGGTTTTATTTTCCTCAGAATCACATTTGCAAATATGCCAGGAAAAGACCTGAGAGTGGCTTCCCCATACAATTAATGAGACTGCTTCCTAATACCACATCCTACTCCACTGGGATGGAAGACAAAATCAAATGTATGTGAAGAAATTCTATCCTTTCTGATGAAAGCCTTACCCTATCTATCTATCTATCTATCTATCTATCTATCTATCTATCTATCTATCTATTCGTCTATCTATCTACCATCTACCTATGATTCAAAAATGGTTTATGAGCAATGGCTCTGAACCAGTCACTCTACTAAACCCTGGAGTTATAAAAAACACACATTATTCTCAATGTCAAGGAGCTTTCTGTTTCATGACTGAGACAGAGAAACATTCCATAGTGGCAGTGCTATGATAGAGCTATATTCAGTCAGTGTGGAACACGGAAGATGGCCAGCCAATCCAAAGAGGAAGACAGAGTCTGAAAAAGCTTCCAAGATTTCAGCTAATGAGTACAAGATATCCAACGAGTGGAGAGTAATGGAATAGTAATGGGAGGGGCAGGGATAAGTGTAGAGAAGATTCTCCAAGCTTAAAATAATAACATGTGCAAAGGTACACAGGCATTAGGGAACCTGGCATGCTTTGGGAAAACAGCAAGTAGTTCTGATCCACGGGAGTGGAAGGTGAGGCTGGAGAAGTGGGTGGTGCTGAGTTGTGAAAGTCTTGCATTTGCAGTAGGATGAATGAAAATCTTTTCTCCCTGTCTTTGCTGAAGGTGAAGTTGGAACTGTTGGGGGCCAGTTTGAAGGGAATTCACTCTTAGGGCCATTTATAGCTGGCGAGATGACTTATAACTTAAGTAAGGCTCACTCTTAGAATAGGGTTTATTATTTCATAAATGGAAGGTGTAGGAGGAATGCAATTTAACTCAAATCTTTGCACTCAAGGTCCAAGAAATAAAAGAGTAAACAAGGAGGCAGGTGGGCTTAGAGTCATACTAACAGGAAGAATAGCTTTCTTTCATAGGAGACATGTAGTTTATGTTCTCCTTGGTGAGGTGAGCTTGCTTTCTGGGTAAACCATGAGGAACTCAACTGTAGTTCCCACTGGTGAAGGTACCAAAGATGAGTCAGAACCCACTGTTGTGTGCACCACGTGATCACAGACCACCCTGCCCTCCCTGCAATTGCAGGGTAGGTATAGAAGAGAGCTTCTGTTCACAGTGGGCAGAAATTCCTTGACTTTGCAAAATACACACAAACAAAAAGAGAGCTTGAGGGTTGAAATGTCTTCACCCTGTAAGGAGGAATAAATCTTCCTGAGGAGGGGATAGTAAACCAGACAGGGTCACTTAAAAAAGGAGTTGAGAGGAGAAGGAGGTGGGATCGAGGACAGGGGGAGGGTTGGCAGAGAGGAAGAGTCTATTGAGATCTGAATTCTCTAAGGCCCTATTGTCCTTGCTGTACTGTGTGGTACAAGTGGATGGTCTGGTAAGATGATATTACAGTCTCTCCTTTTTGTAATCTATATTAATCTCAAGAGAATTCCATGACCCTTTAATAAAAGAACTTTATTTTCTTCCATGTATTTGATCTAGGAAAGACCAAGAAATTAGAAAATGCTAAAGAAAGAGACAGTAAGACCGCTTGGTTAATTTTTTTAACAAGGAAAAGAAAGCAGTTTATTAACCCATGTATCCTACATATACGCAGGAGAAACCCAGTGATGAGCAGCTCGAACGGGTGGTCGAGCATCTTAACAGAAAAAAATAAATTTGTGGAGAAGTGACATGACAAAGTAAAAAGGTTTTGGGCTTCCGAGGGCAGCAAACTGTGGGTATGAAAATATATGAGGGAACTAATGAAGTAAAGTTTGTTTGTGCAGGTCCATTTTGGCAAGAACTTTCTGCCTTGTTCATGACCATAAACTTCCCTGGGAGAGGGGACTTAAGCACCACCCAATTCTCCAGCCTCACCTTCCAACCCCATGAATCGGAATTACTTACTGTTTTCCCAAATTATGCCATGTTCCCTAATGCCTCTGTACCTTTGCACATATTTTAAGCTTGGAGAATCTTCTCCACACTTATCCCTGCCCCTCCCATTACTATTCCATTACTCTCCACTCGTTGCGTATCTTGTACTTATTAGCTGAAATCTTGGAAGCTTTTTTAGACTCTGTCTTCCTCTGTCTTCCCCATCCCACCCATCTAGGTCACCACAAAGCACTGAGCTGAGCTTCCCGTGCTATAGAGCAGGTTCCCACTAGCTATCTGTTTTACACATGGTAGTGTATTTATGTCAATCTCAATCTCCCAGTTCATCCCACCTGCCCTTCCCCCTCCATATACCACATGTCCATTCTCTATGTCTGCATCTTTATTCCTGCCCTGTGAATAGGTTCATCGCTAACATTTTTCTAGATTCCACATATATGCGTTAATATATGATATTTGTTTTTCTCTTTCTGACCTACTTCACTCTGCATGACAGACTCTAGGTCCATCCATGACTCTACAAATGACCCAGTTTCATTCCTTTTTATGGCTGAGTAATATTCCATTGTATATATGTACCACACCTTCTTTATCCATTCGTCTCTTGATGGACATTTAGGTTGCTTCCATGTCCTGGCTATTGTAAATAGTGCTGCAGTGAATATTTAAATTTTGAAGAGAACTTAGTTTGATTCTGCTCATCTTCTGTCCTTTGATTTCACTGAGAACAGACCACCATAAACTTTGTTGACAATAATATATGCTTATTTTTTGAAGATTACTTTATGATCTATTTTTCTTATTAGTCAATCTGCTATGTGTGAACAAAAGTATAAGTGGTCACCAAGACTAAACCTAGTTTTCATGTCATATTCCTTTCCAATCCATTGACACAGTTCCTGTTCTTCTCCACAGAAACATTTATTCTAAGTTTTAAAGTCTATTTTGTCTAATCTAAGAATTGCTATCCCAGCTATCCCAGCTTTCTTTCTGTTTCCATTTGCGTGGAATATCCTTTCCCATCCCCTCACTTTCAGTCTGTGTGCATCTTTAGATCTGAGGTAAGTCTCTTGAAGGCAGTATATATATATGGGTCTTGTTTTTGTATCCATTCAGCCACTATATGTCTTTTGATTGGACCATTTAGTCCATTTACATTTGAAGTAATTATTGATAGGTATAACTTATTGCCATTTTGTTAATTGTTTTTGAGATGTTTTGTAGTTTTTTTTTGGTCCTGTCTTTTTCTTTTGCTCTGTTACCTTGTGATTTATGACTATCTTTATGTTATATTTGGATTCCTTTATTTTGTGTGTATGTGTATCTATTATAGATTTTTGGTTTGTGGTTACCATGAGGTTTATATGTAAATATATATAGGTTTATATATATGATTATTGTTTTGATGATCTCTTAAATTTGAAAGACTTCTATAACCCTGTGCTTTTACCTACTCCCCAACCCTACCTTTAATATTTTTGACATCTTTTTGTTTTGTGAGTCTCTTAACTACTTATTGTGGATATAGATGATTTTTACTACTTTTGACTTTTAACCTAACTACTAGTTTTTTTTTTCTATTGAAGTGTACTTGATTTATAATATTATATTAGCTTCAGGTATATAATATAGTGATTCAATATTTTTATAGATTATACTCCATTTAAAGTTATTACCAAATAATGGCTATATTTCCCTGTGCTGTACAATATATTCTTGTTGCTTATTTATTTGATACATATTAGTTTTGTGTCTCTTAATACCTTACCCCTATCTTGCCTCTCCCCTCCTCCCTCTTCTCACTGGTAACTGCTAATTTGTTCTCAGTATCTATGAGTCTGTTTCTGTTTTGTTATATTCATTTGCTTGTTTTATTTATTAGGTACCACATATAAATGATAACATAGTATATTAATTTTTCTCTGTCTCACATTGCACTAAGCACAATACCCTCTAGATCCATCCACATTGTTGCAAATGATAGGATTTCATTCTTTTTTGTGGCTAAGTAATATTCCATTGTGTGTGTGTGTGTGTGTGTGTATATATATATATATATATATATATTTGTAGACATTTGATGATAACCATTTTGACAGGTATGAAGTGATATCTCATTGTGGTTTTGATGATCAGTGATGTTGACCACTTTTTCATGGCCCTATTGACCATGTGTATATCTTCTTAGAAAAATGTCTATTCAGGTCTTCTGTCCATTTTTAAAACCAGGTTGTTTGGAGTTTTTTTTTTTTTTTTGATATTGAGTTGTATGAGCTGTTTATATATTTTAGATGTTAACTCCTTATTGGTCACATCATTTGCAAATATTTACTCCTGTTCAGTAGGTTGTATTTTCATTTTGTTGATGGTTTCCTTCACTGGCAAAAGCTTTTAAATTTAATTAGGTCTCATTTTTTAAAATTTTGTTTCTTTTGCCTTAGGAGACAGATCCAAAAAAATATTGCTACAATTTATATCTAAGTGTTCTGCCTATGTTCTCTTCTAGGAGTTTTATGGTTTCAGTCTTTAATGGTTTTTTGGTCTTACACTTAGGTTGTTAATCCATTTTGAATTTATTTTTGTATATAAGTGTAAGAACATGTTCTAATTTTATTATTTTACATGTAGCTGTCCAGTTTTCCCAACAGCACTTGTTGAAGAGACTGTCTTTCCTCCATTTCTCAAAGATTAATTGACCATAAGTTCGTGGGTTTATTTCTGGGCTCTGTATTCTGCTCCATTAAAGTATATGTCTGTTTTTGTGTCAGTACCATGCTGTTTTGATTACTGTAGCTTTGCAATTTAGTCTAAATTCAGGGGAGCATGTTACCTCTAGCTTTGTTTTTTTATTTCTCAAGATTGTTTTGGAAATTTGGAGTCTTTTCTGGTTTCATGTATTATAGGATTATAGACAATGGTGTGCTATTGAAAGATTGTAAGTAGGGTGTGAAATGAACATATTTATATTTTAGGAAGGTAGCTGAGTTGTCTGAAGTTTAGAAGATGACTTGAATGAAATAAAGGCCAAAGACAGGGAAACGTTTCAGGAAGCTTTTTTGATATGTAGACATAAAGTAATGATGGTCTGCATTAAGGAAGACAGTGGTACGAGGTTTGGAAAAACATTAAGGGACTTCAGTGATTGATTGGTTATGTTAAGTAGAGGGCAGTTAAGAAAGGCTCTTTTGTGTCTGACCTTGTGGGCTAGTTACTTGTGGGGTATTATTGATTGACATAAACATATAGGAAGAGGAATAAGCCTGTGGGGAGAGCACAGAATGTTCTAGTTTTGGGTAGAAGTTAAAGTGGCCGCTGAAGGGGAGATATCCAGTAGGTAGTCAGCCACATAGGTATAAATGGAGTTCAGGAAAGGAGAAGGCCAAGAAATACAGATTGGGACTTATCAGCATATAGAAACTAATTTGAAACGAGAGGAATGGATAAGTTTGACCAGAGAATGGGTAACATGAAAGGGAAGATAAAGAGTACTGAAAATCACAAATATTTAAAGGATGGCCAGAGGAAATGAGTCCAGTGCAGGGGTCAGAGATGCAAGATCAGAAAAGATATAAGGAAAAGCAAGAACGAAGGTATCACAGAAATCAAATGTGAATTTCTAAGATTTCCAAGAAAGGAGTGATGGAGGTGTTAAAGGTCATAAGTAGTTAAGTAAGGTGGCACAAGAAGAGAGCACCAGATTTGGCAATGAGGGGCTTTTGTGGATGATCTTAACAAGAACATTTCAGAAGAGGGATGGGGAAAAAGCTCAGATATAGGTGAATAAAGAGGAAATAGTAAGTGAGACCATAGACACAGGAATTTCTACACACATAAAACTTTCCTAAGTGCCAATTAACCTAGAGTAAACTGAATTCCTTCCTCCCCCTCCCCTTCTTCCCTCCCTTCATGTCATCCTTTTAGTTTTCCTTTCTTCCTTCCCTTCCATCCTCCCTTCCTCCATCCTCCTCTTTCTCCCTTCTTTCTATCCGTAAATGCATATTGAACATGCACTATGGTCCATGTAGCAAAGAAGACACAGGATACAAAGATGAAACCAACACAGCCAGTCTCCTGCAGACCATTGTCTAGTAAGTGAAGTGAGATAAAAATAATACAATGGAAAAGGGATTTGCCATATATAAGGCAGAGATAAAGAATAATGTAGATATTTAGTTTTCAGTCTGTGTAGGAAGAGTGGGGAGGAAAGTAAGATGTAGTGGAGAAAGTAGCATTGGAGGTGGGTGAAGTCATGAGGATTGGGGCATAAGGTGTTCTAGGCTTAGAAAATAGAATAATCAAAGGGTCAAGGGAGAAATGCTGGTGTTTATACTAGCAACTGTGAATAGGAAGCAGGAACTAGCGCATGAAGCGGAAAAGTGGAGCTTAGTTAGAAAAGAAGGATGGGAGGAATTGCACACAGGACAATGAATTTGGTCCACAAGGGAGAGACTGTGGGGAGTTCTGAGCAAGAGAGAGGTGATTAGAGCTGTGTTTCAAGAGCATGTTTATGGTAGAAAAGGGTCATAAATGGTTTAAAACCTCAGGCCCAGACACAGAAGGCTAAGAAATAAAAGACTTGTTCCTCAAATTGTGCTAATCAAACTGCGGCTGTTTAATCAACATTCATTGTTTAATCAACATTCATTGGCAATGATGAATAATTGATTTGAACAACAAACTAGTGACATGGTGAGATTGTTTCTTCCTTTTACCTGCTCTTTCTGGCATCTGTTGTCTTCTTGAAAGAAAATAATAAAATCTCATTCTCTCCAGTGTCATATTGCTACAGTGCATCAAATAAAAATAACCTTGGTTGATTCAATTTTTGAGTTCATTTATTGAACTAAAGAAGACACAGGATACAAAGATGAAACAAAGATTGATTTCTGAGCACCTGTTTGACACCAGAAGTCTTAAATCTATTATGACTTTGGAGGTTGACTTTTTAATAGGCCGCTTACATGCTGTCTAAAAATGATTGTGATTTAGATCATAGGTACCAAAATGAACAACTGACTGACAGTTCTTTTGGAAGATAGTCTAATGATGAGTGTCCCATCTCACAATGAAAATAATATGTGGGCATCTGGAGCCTGTTGACTCATTCTCAAAACTCTAATTCTTAAGCCTCCCAATATGTGGGATATGAGTCAGACTCAGGCTAGTGTGGAAGAGAGGGCCCTTTTTGGGCATTGGGCATGGAAGGCGCATTTTCCCTGACATTCTGTGTATGTTTCGTAAGAAATATTGATATGTATTTGATACATGGTTTGGTCTCCTAGGACAATGCTCTCAGCACAGTATCAGGGTCTCCTTGGGAGTGGAGTCTTGACTTTGAAGTAGATTGCTAAAAATTCACCTTGATTATTGATTTGTCCTTTATTGAAGTGAAGACATTTTTCTTTCTATTATGGCGATATAGTTTTCTTTCTTTTTTTCAGCAACAATCTGGAATAGACATGGGGTTTGCCCCACAAATACTTTTCTCCTTCTGAATTGATCAGTAAATGGAAATGGTTCGAGAAGCCTGGATGCAGAAGCCTGGATGTAGGGTGGCCGACCTAACAGAAGAAGAGTCAGAATTTGCCACTATCTTTGATAAAGTGCCTCAATACTTTCAAAATTTAATACATTTTTCAAGTTGCTTAGGCACAGACCATTAGATGTGTATCAGAATCCCCTGAGAGGCTTCTAAAACACATATCCTTGTAAGCAGCTCTGGCCCAAAAAGGTCTGTGTTGGACTCAATATTTTGTATTTTTAAAAGTTCCCTAGGGGTTCTCCATGAGACCAAGTTTTAGGATCACTAGCTTTATACTGGCATGCCATTTTAGGGGTTTTAAATCAGACTGTTTTTAATCATAGTGTCAAATGAGCTGGCTCTAGGAATTGCTTCTCTTCATATGTGCCCTAAGGACTTCATGTGAATTGAATGAGTGACCACCCTTGCTTTAGTACAAAGGTTTTCTGCGCTACACTCTTTTACTCTCACACTGTGCCCCACACTGGACTCATCTGCCAGATGATCAGTAACACAGGACTGGGCGAGTGCCTTACTGGCCAGCACCTCAGCTCCTATCAGATCTCTTTTCCCTCTATCATCTCCCAAATCCTTCTTCTATCTCGCCATCTCTCCTTCATGTCTTCAGCTGTTCATGAATGACTGAAGCTCCAACTTTCCTCTAGCAGAGAAGGAAAGAAAGACAGCTAAATTCTTTCTTCCCTCCTCCATTACTTCTTCCAGCTCCTGCTCTGGAGGAAGACTAAACCTTTCATACAAAAGGTGTTCAATCAATTTATTATTCCAAAGGAAGAGTGATTTGCTCTGATGTGAGCCAGGCTACTCTCTAATATGCAACCTAATGCAATGCATTCTTGTTTTAAATGTCAATTTCTTCTCCCGCCTCCAGTTGATGTTCATATTCTTGATATTGACTTTAGACTGCAAGCTCTTACAGCATGGATTCATAGAATTATTTTAACTCTCTGAGATTAAACATGATCCTTTCTAAGAAGTAAGAGAGCAAGCACTTAATTGCTTTTTTAAAATTAAGAAAATTTAAAATAGGTTGAAAAGAAAAGCTGATGGCCTTTGTGAAATAAAGCTTGAGTGAGTCTATTGAAGAGCCATGACCACATCTCCTACCTGAGTGGGAGAGTTTCCAGCTCTGTATGTTCCAGAATATCTTTAGCATGAAATGTGGTCAAGATTATCTCTGAGCAGGCTGGTTTCTCAAACACTTCACAAGAAGGGAAGAAATAAAGATATTAAGTGCAACAAGAACTACTCAGCAAATAACCCACTTAAAAACTCCAAATATTTGGATGGAAATATTCAAATACTGACAACGACCCATCAACTTGGATGCCAATTAACTAGTTATTTTCACAAGTCAATCACTGACTAAATTTTTGCCTGGCCATCTGGTTTGCTCTATGAGAGTGGGAAAATGTAGATTTGGGTATGAGGATAAAAAATTTTAGAAAAAATGGCTTCCCACAACTCAGCAAAGACAGTCAAACAGTGTCACTGAACACATCATGATTAGAGTAACCTGAGAAGATTACCTTCCAAGAAAGATAAAGAAGCATACATAGTTCCTAGTTTTTCAGGAAAAAAACATGCAAATGCGTAAGAAAAAATTTAAAAAGTAACAACTTCGATTCTAGCCCAGCCATGAGATAAAAGAGGAAGTAAATGCTATTATACTAATTTGAATAAAATGTTTAATTAATTGCTGCAAAAATTGTGAGTATATAAATATTGACACAGGATAGAAATATAAGAAAAGAAAGTGCTACTTTATGTTCAGAATAAGGAGAAAGATTTTTTCCATCCATAGACTCTTAGACAATCTCTAAGCATAGACTTGGGAGAAACTACAGTTGTGGGAGTTATATTTGGAAACTGGAAGGGAAGTTGGATTGTAGAAGATGACTCAGAATTAGGAGCATGGGGCCTGGGTTCTAGTGTAAGGTTCTGGCACCACCTCGTTTGCTATGTGACTAGGAATAACATGCTTTGCCTCTCTGGGCTTCAGTGTTCCCAAACGTGAAATAAATGAAAAAAACCTTCAAATTCTCTTGCAATTTCATATTAGGATATTGTGATTCTAAATGTGAAATTCACAAGACTAGCTTTGAAAATCTTGATCTCCTGTATTTCACTGTCTTCATTGCCAAGCCCTTTCTGGGTCTGTTATTTCACTAAACCAAAGTTCTGTGACTTGGTGAGCATCAGAAGCCCTGGAGGGCTTTAAAAATACAGGCTGCTGGGCTCTACTCCCAACAGTTTCCCATTCGGTAGCTCTGGTGTGGAGCCCATGAATCTGCATTTCTAGTAAGCTGTCAGGTGACACTGATGCTGCTGGTCCCAGGGACAATCTTTGAGAGCCATTACACTAAACTGTAAGAGTTCAGCCTCTACTTGCCTAGAACCCAGAAAAGTTCAAAGATCCCTGGTCAGCCAACTGCTCAATGCTTGGGGATGTAGGCCCAGGCTTAATTCTCTAACCCCTTACTTCCTGTGTGGATTTTCATGAAAAATTAAGGCAGGGAAGTCAGGGAGATAAAGTCAAAGCCCTTTCCACCCTGGCTTCCCAGCACCTTGGCTGTGTCCAAGTGGGCAGAGAGCAAAGCAAGCTGAGTGAGCTGAGTGAAACAGGCCGCCGAAGGGGAATTGGGCAAATTGCTTACCTTCTCTAAGCCTCAGTTTCCTAATCCACACACGTGCTCTAATGTTATCTACAACAGAAGACTGCTGACAAGCTTACATTAGGAGATGCCCCTAAAATGTTCAGAATCATGACAGGTACACAGTGAAGTGGTTAATGAGGGCAGATATTATTATTATTAATTTATGGAGCACTTTCAAAAAAATCACCCTCGTAAAAAGGCAGGGGCACTGTGTGTCCAGGACAATGTGTCCCAGACAAGGCCTGAAAGCTGATGCCATTAGGTATACTGGGCAAGTCCTGACTTCAGTGAAAACTGACCTCCACACTAATAGCACAGGACGCCCACACACACGACCTCAAACAGCAAATTCTTCCAGATACAGTTCACCAGACTCAGTTTTGGTAGCCTATGTTCTCCAATTTTGTTCAGATAGAGTCTAAATATGTTCATCCACCCTGGACTCTAATTCCCAAGTGGAGCTCAGAAAATAAAGAAATGCTGTCTCTTTGATTGTGGATTTAAGATAAGTTGTCCCCTTTTTTGGCTGGGTTTCCATCTGAGAACAGGCAGTGGTTAGGGAACAATTTGGCCCTCTTATGTTTCAGCGTGTTCATGTCACTTATGTTACATCACAACTAAGCCCTCTTTATAGATAATCAAAAAATCCCAGTCTTCTTTGTGTGTACAGGTCCCACACAGTGAAGTTCAGAGCAATGATTAATAATGTTCGTTAGGAGCTCCCTGTGTGTCTATCCCTGCGAAAGAAGATTTGGGGAGCAGATAAGGAGATAGATTCTGTCCTCTATCCTAAGACCTGACATGATCTTTTTTGGGAAGTTAAGGTGAACATGTGAATTAATTATCAAAGCATTGAATCATTAAACTGCATTTTTAAAACCTCAGCCTAGAATGCTCTTTTTGCTCCTTGAAAGCATCCAAGCCCTATATGTATTTTAAATCCCACCTTATAAAAAGCCTTTTCCAAGATAGCTCTGGAGTTGGAGGGAGGAGACCTAAGAACTAGTCCCAAAGGATACACTCTAAGGGTCCCCTTATTGTCCCTCATCTGATGTGGGCAAACTTACTTGGGGATCTTGGATAACCTCCTCGCTTCAGTGGTCCAGGCCATTCTCATCACTTATTGATTTGTGAATTTAAGCATGAAGCAAACAGGCAAATGCTAAGTCTCCAGGGTGGAAAGTGCAGATCACTGGAGGATTAACATGCCACAGCTCAAGTCTAGCATGAGCTGTAGATTGCAGACTCCAGGGATCACTCTTCTGGGGGAGGCAGGAGCAGAGTCAGCTGGGAGCTGAACTTCCCAAGCTGCTTCTCTCCCCATCGGTGTGGTGAGGCAGCCCACAAAAGGCAGGTGCCTTGGTTTTCAAATCATTTGAAACACATAACTTTTATCTTCAATGAGAGGATCACAGACACTTGAGTAATAAAGCTGTAAGCACGGATATAAAAACACATGTGTGTTTATATGCATATATTAGACAAATAGGTAATCAAGGAAAACTCTTGCCTTTGGGGATATCTTTCTGTGTGAGTAGAAGGTGCTCAATCGTAATACGTAAAAGCGTTCTTATTAATGTTCGAGACTAAATTCGTGAAGGCTCAAATAAAACAATTCTTTCCTATTTGTGATGCTCCTTATCTGGGTCATAATAAAATAAATTTAATAAACATTTTCACCAACAGCTTTTCTCTTAAATATATAATACTATATAAAATAAATAAGAACAGTGCAGAGAAATTGGAACATAAAGTCTCAGGGAAATTTATAAACCTGCTTACAGCCTAATGTGTGCAAACTGGTGATATTGGAGAGCCTGCCGACATCTCCACAATATGCTTCAGGGTCTTATGTGGAGGCTGTCCAATTGCACACTCCAGAGGGTGGTCTTTGATTACCAGGAAAAAGGATTCTGAGTCAAGTAACAGTTACTGAATGTCTGTGGTGTGTCTGGACTGTGCTAGGTGCTTTCATCTGTAACCTTGCCTTTGGTTACCAAGGCAGCCCTGTAAAGTAATATTTCCATTTTACAGATGAGGAAACTGAGGCTCAAAAAGGCAACAGCTATAGCAACAACTAGCAACAAGCAGAGACAGAATTCTATTTGCCGTGAGAGTTTTCTGACGCTCCCTGAATATCAGGGCTGGAGGTAAATATACAAGGAGTTCCTCCCTTTTGATGAAGATGCAAGGGAAGTCCCAGGACACTCTGAACTTTGGCCACAGCCCAAACATTCAGAAGAGTTGAAGCTATAGACATCCATCAGTGGAAAAGGCCAATAAGAGAATGAGCTTCTGGCTCAGGAGGAGGAACCTATGATCTTGGGTAAAATGCTCAGCATCACACATGGCAAGCAGTGACCTGGAGGCGACCCATCACTTGTGCCAGAAAAGGGGGAATGCTGCAGATGGGCCCCGAGGGCCTCTGCTGGCAGAGCCCAGTGGGCTGCTCAACATCCAAGTGGTCGTGGTGGGATACTGTAGGGTTTTCAGCTGCAGAATCTCTACTGATAAAGTAGATGTTTTCCTGTGACACATTTGTGGTTGAAATTTCACCCCTAGGAGTGGAAATGGAGTAGGAGGCAGAGGGATGCCTCCCGAGACACACCAGGGAGGGAGATCAGGGTGGTTGATGTCTATCCAAAGGAGGCAATGACCCAGGTTTCCTGGGAGGTGTGGGTGGGTCAAGCTGAAAGGGATGTGACAGGACAAAGGTCACCAGGGCCAGATCTTTGCCAGGTAGGTATCTGACACATGATGGAGAATGGGCCTGGCAGGGCACTCCCTTGAGTCTCTTTCTCCACCCAGGTCCTCTCACTGTCCTGGCTGCAGGGCACACCAAGGCCAAGGCAAGAATCAGAACCCTCTCCCTTTGTCCATGGAGCCAGAGGCCCCAGCGTTCCAGGGAAGCAGGGGTTTGCAGCTTCTGGGCTCAAGATGTGGTCTAGTGCACATTTCCCTAACCCTCCTTTCTGCCTCCTATCCCCAGGCCTCTGGATACAACAAAGGCTCCCTCCCATGCACGGCCTTCCAGGGAACCGGATGTGAAATCTATTTTATAAAGCTGAATTCTTGCCCCATGAGGTAATGGAATTCATCATGCAGAGCTGGTGACGGCCATGGCTAGGAGAAAAACAGCACTGGGGGTGTCACAGCCACATCACAGATGCCACATATTTTACCAACCAGGCTCTAACTGTAGCACTAGCCACCACCACCCGTTCCCTTCCATGGATGAATGGGAGAGATTTTGAAGAGGAAAAAGAGTCACTGCAAGTAGTGAATTTTTTAATATTTGGCTTTTTCCACATGAAAAGAAAATGGATTTTTAGAATATAGAAGAGCTGGTTGTCTACAGTGTAGTGGGTGGTGACTAACTATAAAAATAATAAAGATCCCTTGTTTCATAGTATGTAAAACACCTTCAGTGAGTGACTTCGGATGTTAATAGCTGCTACATAAAGTAAGTTCTGTAGTCAAACCTCTGACTTTTGAGTCAAAGCAGTCACATTCAGTGTTATAATGTGAAAGCATGAAGGGGAAGAAAATCTTATCCTGAATTCTCCTAGTGAATTAATTTATTTCCTGCTAGAACTGGGTTGACTTGAGACTTGAAACAGTATGTTGAGCTGGTGATTCCAGAATGTTCTAGACCTGGTAGGATTGCCCAAGAGGGAGCACTGAGTGTGAGCACACGGCTTCTGGCTCTGAGCACTCAAGTGGCTGCATGAAGGCTGTGCGAGGGCTGCACCCTGTAGAAGGTGGGGGTCTCCAGACCCAGGTTAGTGTGTCTTGTATATCCTCAGGACCATGTGGCAGTAATGTCCAAGAGAAATTGAAGACACTTGTTAGAAATGGCAAAAAGGATGTTTTTCAAGACTATTGCAATAGGGGAGAGATTGAACTTAACCCCAAATACAACAAGAACAAGTAGGGATTTATAGCCAAACAGTCAGGACATGTGGATGGAAAATAAGAGGGACTTGGTTTGGTGTTAAGGATGGAGAAGAAGAGGAACTTGATTGGACATCAAGGGTAGAGGAAGAAGAGCTTGATTGGATATCCAGGATGGGAAGATTCTCTGTAAACTGGCCCAGCAGGATTCTCTGTTAAAACTGGGCTCAGCAGGTCAAGAAAGAGGCCTTCTTGGGGAGCTCAGATGAGCTGGAGTAAAGTGGGGGTCAAGGAGGGAGTCCTTGTCAGTGGTTGATCTGCATATGTGGGTGAATGAGGAAACATACTTTAGAGGAGCCCAGCATTAGGAAGGAGGTGCTGTGAAGACACACCCTGAACTGCTCCTCTCAAGACCTATCTTCATCCTGTTCTGATTTGTAGAAGTTAAAAGCCAAACACATGCAAATAAACATGTATTTCTTATTTCAACTAGCATCAAGCCAGGAAGGCTTGATAGTCAAGCTCTGAAAGGGATAGTCAAGCTCTGAAAGGGAAGGAGAGGGTGAGAGCCATCCTATTTTACTGCCAGCCAGCCTTCTGAGATGCCTTTAATAAGTATAATTATGCCCACATACCTATTATTTACTCCCCTTATGTAGCCCAGGGCCTGACACATACTAGCTGGCTTAAAAGACATTTGTTGGTTGAATGAATAAGTGAAATATTTGTGAGACTATTCAAGTGGACTCCATACTGGATTCTGGAAACACCACAAAGAACAGTCTAAGCCCTTCCCTTCAGGAACTCACAAATGAGTAAGGGATACAGACCCAAGATACCTGCAGTGCTGCCCAAGTGAGTAAGTTTGTGGTGGAGACAGGTGCAAGAGTGCCACCCTAATGCAAGTAACATTTCTCTACATTTTACAGTGTGCCCTTCCATCTTCCTTGTGAAATTCTCAATTTTAGCCATTTGCTTTGGCAGTCATATTAGCAGATCAAAACTTTGCTTTCACTCAAAATTGAGAATGTTTTTTGAAGGGGACCTTAGCTTGACCATTTCTTTGGGAAAATCTATACTTTTTATTTGAACACTTATTATGAACCAGGTTCTGTTCTAAGATTAGTTTATTTAATCTTCAAAACAAATCTGTAAAGGAGGCACTATTACTGAATACGTTTACAGGTGAAGAAACTTGGGCAATAAGAGTGTGAATAAGTTATTTGCCTAAGGTCATACAACCAGGAAGTGGTGGATCAGAGCTCTTAAGCCCATGGGCAGATTTAGTCCATCCTTTTCAGCCCCTCTGTGGGATGCATCTCTAAGGCACTCTCCTCACTCTTTTTTTTTTTTTTAAATTGAAGTATAGTTGACTTACAATATGGTATTAGCTTTAAGTGTGCAACAGGGTGATTTGACATTTTTATAGATTACACACCATACAAAGTTATTACAAAATATTGACTATATTCCCTGTGCTGCATGTTACATCCCTGAGACATTTATTTGTACCTCTAAACCCATGTAGCCTACCCCCTCCCCTCTGGTAACCACCTATTTGTTCTCTTTATCTGTGAGTCTGTTTCTGTTTTGTTATATTTGTTCCTTTGTTTTGTTTTTCAGATTCCACATATAAGTGAAAACACACAGTATTTGTCTTTCTCTCTCTGACTTATTTCACTTAGCATAATAAGTGAAATAAGGTCCATCAATGTTGTCACAAATGGCAAGATTTCATTCTTTTTATGGCTTGACTAATATTCCATAGTATGTATATACCACATCTTCTTTATCCATTCATCTGTTCATGGGCGCTTAGGTTGCTTCCATATCTTGGCTACTGTGAATAATGCTGCAGTGAACATTGGGGTGTGTATATCTTTTCAATTTAGGGTTTTCATTTTCTTTGGATAAATACTCAGGAGTGAAACTGTTGAATCATATGGTAATTCTATTTTTAATTTTTTGAGGACCCTCCATATTGTTTCCCATAGTGGCTGTACCAATTAACTTTCCCACCAATAGTGCACTAAGGTTCTCTTTTCTCCACATCCTCACCAACACTTATTTCCTGTTATTTTGATGACAGCCTTTCTTACAGGTGTGAGGGGATATCTTATTGTGGTTTTGATTTACATTTCTCTGATGATTAGTGATATTGAGTATCTTTTCATGTGCTTATTGTCCATATGTATATGTCTTCTTTGGAAAATTGCCTATTCATGTCCTCTGCCCATTTTTAATTGGATTGGCTTTTTTTTTTTTTTTTTTTTGATATTGAGTTGTATGAGTTCTTTATGTATTTTGGATATTAACTTCTTATTAAACATACTGTTTCTGCCTCCTGGGAAAGAGTTGATCACTCACTCAGGTCAACGTGTGGATAAATTTTGCTCTTTTCACAAACAGGCTCAAAAGAATGAGTGGAATTTCTGGCACCTGGGCATTGAGACAGTCATTCCTGAAAATATTTACTGAGGGTCTGCTGTGTTCCAGGCACTATGCTGGGCTGTAGGAATTCAAAGGTGGGGAAGACAGACAGGTTCCCTCTCCTCCTGGAGCCATCAGAGAGGGGGTTGGGGGAGAACTTGTGGACTACCACCTTCTTAGGGAGATAGGAAGGGCCTATCTACATTCTTTGGAATGTGCTCAATTATTCATAGACACATATAATTATTTTTCTCAAAGCAATTTTGAAAACCAAAAGAAAGTAAAAAAATTTTCCCATCTGGTTTCTTTCTTTCAAATAGGCAATCAATCACATGAAGAGTTATAATCAGAGTAAGAGCCATGTGGGCTTGGGGATGCTGTGCTGTAGTGCTCTCTTGACACCAGACCCTATATGACCCACTCTATAAAATGCAGCCAAGATTTTTTTTTTTTCCTGAAACAAATTTCTCCTGAATGACAACACAGTGTTCTTATGTTCTAAATAAGAATGTAGGTGGTAGAATACTGGGAAAGTTATTAGAGACATGAAAGGAGAGGGGAGGGCAGAAGGTTAATTGTGGACCAAGTATGGCTTTGGAGTGAGATGGAAACACTGGAGAGTCTTGTCTCTGTTGCCTATTAGCTGTGGGGTCTTTGGCAAGCTAATTAACTTTTGGAGTATCATTGTCTTGTCATTAAATGATGCAACAATCTGCACATTGCAAAATTTTTGTGGGTATTGGAGATCATTTTTATAATGGTGCCAGAATGTGACAGGTATTTAATACATGTCCAAATGGGGTCTTTCGGGCTTTGATTTGACTCCATTTCTTCCTCTTCATACCTCCGCTTTGGATGCAGAGAGCAATGCTTCAATCCTCTTCCATAAGAAACCTGGAATTGATGATCACCCCCTTGGTGTTAACTATTCTGAATAAATCCTTCAGGACTAGAAGTTCTCCCCCAGTTAGGGTTGCCAGGTAAAATAAAGGACACCCAGTTATGCATAATGGAACCTATTTACACCAAAAAATTATCTCTTGTGTATCTGGCACTCAAATTTAACCAAACATCCTATACTTTTACTTGATAAGTTGTGCAATACTATCCACTTAGGGATGCTTAGTTGTCTAGCTCCCCACTTTAAGAGTTCATGGCTCATGGCTTCTCCTTTTGGGGACTTCTAATACCAATGCAGCACTCCCTGAATTCCTACATATTTCCAGATTTCCTTTCAGACATCTTTGTGGTGGATCAAAGGATTTCTGTTGGCTTTGTAGATTCCTTTCTTTCTCCACAATCCATTTTCTATCCCTTTGATCTTTTAAGAGCTCTCATATTTATCTCAGGTATTCATTGAAGACATATGATGGGATTTGGCTCTTTCAAAGGAGGGTAAATCCTTAGTCTGGGGACCTTGATTTTGGAGAGGTTTGTTTGCGGGCATGGGAAGGAGCAGACAGTGCTTACTTGATAGCCTCCTTGTTGCTCAAATGTACCCATGCTTTCTCAGGCTTACAATTGTTCCATCAATTCCGTCCTTGGTCAGTTAAGTTCAGCATTATTGAGTATAATTTTAGGGAGGTGCCATGGAAACAGAAAACCTATGGAGACAAAGATGAGTAAGATGCTGTCTTGCTCTCTAGGATCTCACTGATGGGTGGAGGAGACAGACAGGCAAACAAAGGGTGCCAAAGCTGTGTGATGCAGGCTATGGCTGAGGAAGGCCACAGATGCTGCAGGAGCACAGAGAAGGGCTCCTGGCCCAAAAGGGAGGGTCTGGAGGAACAGACTCTATGTTGATCAGTTGATGAGCTACCAGGTAAAGAAAGGTGTTAAAGGCATTCAGGACAGATAAAACTGCATGAACAAAGACTTGGCTGCATGAACTGCCATTTGTGAGCCAGGGGATCTTTGTTTTTCACCTACTGAGATTCATGATTAACTGCTGTTGAGTCAGAGTTCCACAGGTCTCCTTCCTGTTATTCCTATTATTTTTTACTTTTATTTCTAGCTTTAGAAAGAGAGACAGAAAGAAGGAAAGGAAAACTACTTGAAATCATACATTCCCGTATCCTTTATGTCTAGCACAGTAGTTATCTTATACCATAATTAGAAGATCAAAAGCTAAGAATGTGTACTCAGGGCTCAGGGAAAGCCCCACTATGGGAAACTGCCGGTAGCATCATGATAGATGCCAGCTTTCAAGGCTGTGATAGATGAGTCACAACCTTGCCATGTCGTGTTGTCAAATCACTTTGACATCAGCATCCCAATGACCAGCTTCAGCCCTCATCACTTTCTGGAAATCTGACCTCTTGGGAGATGGTGGCGTTGG
Organism: Neophocaena asiaeorientalis asiaeorientalis; assembly: GCF_003031525.2. NCBI lineage: Eukaryota > Metazoa > Chordata > Mammalia > Artiodactyla > Phocoenidae > Neophocaena > Neophocaena asiaeorientalis. The sequence goes on from NW_020173691.1 coordinate 1,339,003, forward strand.
ACTCTTATTCAATATCTACCATACTTATATCCGTCTCAGGCTGGTGCCTCTTTCTCAAACGTTTGAAAGAGGTGAAATTTCCTCCGATCAACACTTAGTTAATCCCCTCATATCCAGCATGGAGCAGCACAGAGGTATATACAGCATCATTTATTCTTAAACCACATGTGGAAGGCTGACGATATTCAGGCCGCTATGCTAGGATGGGGCTACAACGACAAGTGTGACACCCAATTTTCCTGCCCCCACAGAGTCTGCTTCTCAGGGAAAGAATAAATGAAGATACAGAAAAGAGGGTGACAGTTTAGGAATGATCCAGGCCCATTAGTAGATGACTCACTGCCCCCTGAACATAGCACTGCTGGAATAAGCCCAGCTTGCCTTGGAAGAGCAGAGTGGTGAGGGGAGGGAGCATGGGATTGGCCAACTCGACTTTCTGAGCCTCGACTTCCTCTGCTGTGCAATGGCAATTTTAGTGCTTATTTCTGAAGAGGTATTGTGAGAATTAAGAGAGGCAATAATGTATGTCCAATGCTTAGCAAAGTGCTTGACACAGAGTTAGAATTTAATGCATGTTAGAGTCTTTTTTTTTAGGCTGGTCTGAGGTTGCATATTCTTCTGCTAGTAGAAATACCAAATTCCATAGCCCCCCTGAACGGCCCAGTTACCTCTAAAACCAGCAATCCCTAGCTTTATCCAAGACACATGGACCCTCAATCTGATGCTGCATTCTGCACACCTTCAAAGTCCCACCTCCCCTGGTCAGAGTAATCTTCTCTAGAGTCTCAGATTATTTGCTTTGACACTTCAGTGTTCAGGAATGGAAGACTGTCTCACACAATATGTCTTTGTGGAGTATTATCTGGGAGGTTATTAAACTGGTGGATTTCAGACCCTGTTATACATTTTATGTGTGTCATGACCAGAATACAGAGTTGAAATACATTTGTACAAATTAATTGCACTAATTGTTACAAAGGTGAGGTTAGGGCCACTTGAATGTATTATTTGAATTTATGCAAAGTAGATGGAAATAGCATCATCATCTTAGTCTTAAATACAATTTTCATACTGGTTTTCACCCAAGAAATGTGTTTTGAAGACTGAATTAGAATTCTCTGAAAGCTTGGCTTTTATCAACAGAGACACAGCCTAAACCTTTCAAATTATTTGTTCAGTTGATTCCTATTGTAGTTTTAAGTATCTGAAATGGCCGTGGTCTCAAATGTCTTTCTAGTAACCCTACTGGTCAAAGATGGAGCCACAGATATCTAACACAGCTTGAGGAAGAGACAAGTCATTAAGGTAAAGATTTAAAAGTTAATGTGCTTTACTATCTGGTTATAATATACAAATAACTGGTAAAATCTACAAAGAGGTCATGCGTTAAGCAAACATGACAAATAATAAGTTCAGCCTTATAAAACAGACAGATTAGGGGATGAATGATGATATTGAAGATGAATGCTTCACTTTACAAAATAATTCATCTTAGGGTACATTAAATACCACCTCTCTTGGTATATTTTAAATGCGACTACCATTTGGAAACTAAATAATTTATTCACAGACTTCTCATGACACTACCTAAAATCATCTAACATGAGGGTGACCCATACAAGATATTTTATTTATGATTCAGTTGGAATTATGGATCAAGGATGGCTCTGAAATAAAATGTCAGGGAAAGTGCAAACTTGCCATTGCCTAGATTACAAAAATAAGAAGATGGTAATGTTATTTTTATCTCTAAAACCCATGTGCAACAAGCACCACTTAAGAATTGAACAAGCTGAATATTTGAGAACATTTGAGAGAAGGTGTTAGGATATAGTTTGCAGAAGAAAAGACGAAGGAAACCTGCGTGAGACCTGAGGCAGTGAGGGCTGGATACAGAGGAATGGTACCAGCTGGGTCCGCTGCTGCAAGGCTGGCAAGCATGATGACATGTATTAAGAATTTCCTGTTCTAGGAACTGTGCTGGGTATTTTAAGTGGACGATCCCTCTCAGTTCTCATCCTTGAGTTGTTGTCATGTTATTACCCTTTTTTTATAGCTGAGGCTGCTGAGGCTTAGGGAAGTTGTCCAAAAACTGACTTATGGCTAGAGTTTGAGATATATAGATTTGTTTGACTCTAAAGCTCATGGATTTCAACAATTACATAGAGTTAAAAAATTTTATTTCTCAAGGAAGACTCTTCCTTTAGTGAGAGCTTAAAAATTCTAATACACTCCTGAAATATTCAAGGTAATATTTGTTTCAGGGAAAGCATATTTAAAAAGGGATTGGCTCTTATTTGCCTTGGGTGATCCAGATGAGGATCAGACTAAACATGGGAGGAGGTTGCAGCTTTCACATTTGGTGAATCAAATGATGTGGTGGCTGTCTTTCTATAGGAATATTGAAAGTGACCCAGGATTTAAGTTTTCAGATGTGCCATTGGTACTGTTTACTATAATTAATAAAAAACATATTTTCTGAAATAAAATACAGATTCTATGTCATCCAAAATTTTATTATTTAATTTTTTCTGATTGTGAATTTTTTTAAACAAAAAGTCTCACCAGCTATAAAAATGAAATCATGTTTAGTTACATGTTTTAGGAATCTCAGACACCCAGGCTATTTGGGAAATTCTGCCATGTGCATAAATGCTGGAGCACCTTGCACCCTGGTAAGTGAGCTTCCTCCTCTGAAGTCTTCTCTAGCCAGAGCTGCCAGGCAGCATCTCTCATTTCAGATCTCATTGAACTGTCTTTTGACCATCTGCCTCATTGCCCTGCCTCTCCGTCCTTATTATCAGCCTCATGATTGAGTGGTTTAATTTAGTTATCAGGAAATGTCTTTCCATTACACCAGTGGTTTTTGGTAATTTGTATCTCATAGTGTCATCTATTCTGAAAATTTTAATTTGGTAAAACCTTCTCTAATGCAGTGCACATGAAATAAACTCTAGAAAAGAAAATTGTACTGTATTGATTTCTCTGGATCTAATTGTTCTCTTGGGTTATGGTGAATTTGACTGTATCTGTTTTTCTTATATATACTCATAAAAATCCATAGAGTTGTTAATAACATTTTATATCTACACAATGTCAGGTTTTTTTGTTTTGCTTTTAAGTCTGACTGAAGACAGCAATAGCTTGAAATGTTAATTCTGTTGTCACAGCTACTCAGTAGCTGGAATGGGAAAATACTTTTGGTCTAAAAGCACTTTTTAGTTTCTCAAAGATAGAAGGTTAGGAGGAAACAGGTCAAGCTTATTTTATCCACTACAAGAGCATTTTTTTGTTTATATTAAGATTATATAAAAATTTCTGGTAACAGACTTACAGTCATAGAACACAAACTTATGGTTACCAAAGGGGAAAGGGCGGGGGATAAATTAGGAGTATGGGATTAACAGATACACACTACTGTCTATATAATAGGCAACAAGGATTTACTGTATAACACAGGGAACAATATTTGATACTTTGTAATAACTTATAATAGAAAATAATCTGAAAAAATATATACATATATAACTGAACCACTTTGCTCTATACCTGAAACTAACACAATATTGCAAATCAACTATACTTTAATTAAAATAATGTGGTAAAAGTAGTCAATTCATTAAAAAAAATAGTATAGTCTGTGCTAACATAAACTCAAATAATTGATTCAGTTAGTTTAGGGGAAATTTAATAATCCTCAGCCTTGGAATCTTATTTGTGGGTGGCCTGCTCTGGGGAAGGGAAGGAGTATTGTTTTTTCATGGATAGTACATTTTATTTTTCATTATGAAGTTACTTATTGTGTCACCATTGATGCTTTATGTCTTAAAGACAATAGTCCCTCACTTTCTTTATGTTGCAGTAATCCTAAAATATCTTTTTCCATCTTTTAATTTCAAATTTTGTTTCACATTTTTGGTGGTTCTTTTGTAAATAACATGTAGCTGAGTTGATTATATTTTTTATACAATCTAACAGTATTTCCTTGAGAATTTAGACCCTTTACAATTAATGTGAGTACTGGTGTATATGGCTTTATATGTACCATTTTACTAAGTGCTTTGTATTTCTATTTTATTATGTGCTTACTTTTTCTATCCGCAACCTTCAGCCTTCTTCCTTGCCTTTCTTTAGAGCAACTGAAATTTGTCTTTAGAACAATTTGAATCTTTTTTCATTCTGTTTTTCTTCTTTAATAGTTTTGAAGCTACGTAATCTATATTTGTTCTTTTAATGGTTACTCTTGCTCTTTTATTATGAATGCTTAACAAAATCAAACTAAATAGCTATACTTTTCTCAGGATAAATAAGGTATTTTCACGGCAATCACTTCCTATCTATATGCTTGCTTTTGTAGCTCAGTATTTTAGTCCTACCCCTATTTTGTTAACCCTTCAAATAGACACTATTATTTTATTTAAAAAGTGGATGCTTATTTATACTTATCACTTATTTATCAGAATTTTTTCTTACTGTTTCTTCTTGCATCACATTTCCATCTAGTTTTCATCCGTCTGAAATACAGTTGACCCTCGAACAATGTGGGGGTTAGAGGCACTGACTTTGCACAGTCAAAACGCTGCATATAACTTTACAGTCAGCCCTCTGAATCTGTAGTTCTGTGTCCTCAAATTCAATCAACTTCGAGTCATATAGTACTGCAGTATGTATTTAGTGGCAAAAAGCTACCCATGCAGTTAAAATGCATGTTTTTTTTTCCTTTTAACATCTTTATTGGAGTATAATTGCTTTACAATGGTTGTTAGTTCTGCTTTATAACAGTGAATCAGCTATACGTATACATATATCCCCATATCTCTTGCCATTTGCATCTCCCTCTCACCCTCTCTATCCCATCCCTCTAGATGGTCACAAAGCACCGAGCTGATCTCCCTGTGCTATGCGGCTGCTTCAAACTAGCTATCTATTTTACATTTGGTAGTGTATATATGTCCATGCCACTTTCTCACTTTGTCCCAGCTTACCCTTCCCCCTCCCCGTGTCCTCAAGTCCATTCTCTACATCTGTGTCCTTATTCCTGTCCTGCCCCTAGGTTCTTCTGAAACATTCCTTTTTTTTCTTCTTCTTCTTTTTAGATTCTATATATATGTATTAGCATACGGTATTTGTTTTTCCCTTTCTGACTTACTTCACTCTGTATGACAGACTCTAGGTACATCCACCTCACTACAAATAACTCAATTTCGTTTCATTTTATGGCTAATATTCCATTGTATATATCTGTCACATCACCTTTATGCATTCATCTGTTGATAGACACTTAGGTTGCTTCCATGTCCTGGCTATTGTAAATAGAGCTGCAATGAATTGTGGTATATGACTCTTTTTGAATTATGGTTTTCTCAGGGTATATGCCCAGTAGCGGGATTGCTGGGTTGTATGGTAGTTCTATTTTTAGTTTTTTAAGGAACCTCCATAATGTTCTCCATAGTGGCTATATCAATTTATATTCCCACCAAAAGTGCAAGAGGGTTCCCTTTTCTCCACACCCTCTCCAGCATTTATTGCTTGTAGAATTGTTGATGATGTCCATTCTGACCGGTGTGAGGTGATACCTCATCGTAGTTTTGATTTGCATTTCTCTAATGATTAGTGATGTTGCACATTCTTTCAACTGTTTGCTGGTAATCTGTATATCTTCTTTGGAGAAATGTCTATTTAGGTCTTCTTCCCGTTTTTGGATAGGGTTGTTTGTTGTTTTGATATTGAGCTCCAAAGGCTGTTGTATATTTTGGAGATTAATCCTTTGTCAGTTGCTTTGTTTTCAAATATTTTCTCCCATTCTGAGGGGTGTCTTTTGGTCTTGTTTATGGTTTCCTTTGCTGTGCAAAACATTTTAAGTTTCATTAGGTCCCATTTGTTTATTTTTGTTTTTATTTCCATTTCTCTAGGAGGTGGGTCAAAAAGGATCTTGTTGTGATTTATGTCATAGAGTGGTCTGCCTATGTTTTCCTCTAAGAGTTTTATAGTGTCTGACCTTACATTTAGGTCTTTAATCCATTTTGAGTTTATTTTTGTTTATGGTGTTAGGGAGTGTTCTAATTTCATTCTTTTACATGTAGCTGTCCAGTTTTCCCAGCACCACTTATTGAAAAGGCTATCTTTTCTCCACTGTATATTCTTGCCTCCTTTATCAAAAATAAGTTTACCATATGTGTGTGGGTTTATCTCTGGGCTTTCTATCTGGGTCCATTGATCTATATTTCTGTTTCTGTGCCAGTACCATACTGTCTTGATTACTGTAGCTTTGTAGTATAGTCTGAATTCAGGGAGCCTGATTCTTCCAGCTCTGTTTTTCTTTCTCAAGATTGCTTTGGCTGTTCGGGGTCTTTTGTGTTTCCATACAAATTGTGAAATTTTTTGTCCTAGTTCTGTGAAAAATGCCATTGGTAGGTTGATAGTGATTGCTAAAATGCATGTTGTTCAAGGGTCAACTGTACACCCTTTAGCATTTATTTTAGCAATGGTCTATTGATTAGAAATTCTCTGAGTTTTTCTCAGAGATTTAAAATTTAAAAATATTATTCTTGTCATCCAAGAACATGGTGTATCTTTCTATTTGTTTGTGTCATCTTTGATTTCTTTTATCAATGTCTTAAAATATTTTAGTACAGGTCTTTTACCTCGATTAGATTTATTCCAGATATTTTATTGTTTTTGATGCAATTGTAAATGACATTGTTTTCTTCATTTCTCTTTCTGATAATTTGATATTAGTATATAGAAATGAAACAGATTTTTGTACATTAATTTTCTATCCTGTATCTTTACAGAATTAAGTTATTAGTTCTAATAATTTTTTGGTAACATCTATAGGATTTTTAAAAAATATACTGTCATGTCATCTGCAAATAGTGAGTTTTATTTCTACCTTTCCAATTTGAAGTCCTTTTTTTTTTTTTCTTATGTGACTGCTGTGCCTAGGACTTCCAATACTATGTTGAATAAAAATGGTGAGTGTGGGCATCTTTGTCTTGTTCCTGATCTTCAAGAAAATGCTTTCATCTTTCTGCTGTTGAGTATAATGTTAGCTGTGGGCTTGTCATATACAGCCTTTATTATGTTGAGGTATGTTCCCTCTAAACCCACTTTAAGAGATTTTATCATAATCGGATGTTGAATTTTGTCAATAGCTTTTTCTGCATCTATTGAGATGATCATAGAATTTTTTGTTTGTTTGTTTGTTTTGCAGTACTCGGGCCTCTTACTGCTGTGGCCTCTCCCGTTGCGGAGCACAGGCTCCAGACCCACAGGTTCAGCGGCCACAGCTCACAGGCCCAGCCACTCCGTGGCATGTGGGATCCTCCCGGACCAGGGCACAAGCCCAGGTCCCCTGCATCAGCAGGCAGACTCTCAACCACTGTGCCACCAGGGAAGCCCGATCATAGTATTTTTATTCTTCAACTTGTTAAAATGGTATATCACATTGATTGATTTGCAGATATTGAGCCATCCTTGTACCCCTGGTATAAATTCCACTTGTTCAAGTTTTATGGTCTTTTAATGTATTTTTGAATTCAGTTTGCTGATATTTTGTTGAGGATTTTTGCATCTATGTTTATCAGTTATATTGGCCTGTAACTTTCTTTTTTGTGGTCTTTGTTTAATTTTCAAAGCAAGGTGATGCTGGCTTCACAGAATACACTCAGAAGCATTCCTTCCTCTGCAATTTTTTGGAATAGTTTGAGAAGAATAGGTGTTAACTCCTATTTAAATGTTTGGTAAAATTCATTTTTGAAGCTGTCTGGTTCTGGACTTTTTTTTGGTTGGGAGTTTTTTGATTATTGATTCAATTTCATCACTGGTTCATATTTTCTGTTTCTTCTGATTAAGTCTTTGGAGATTGTACGTTTTTAGGCATTCATCCATTTCTTCTAGGGTGTCCATTTTATTGTTGTATTATTAATGGTAGTCATCTCTTATGATCCTTTGTATTTCTGTGGTGTCATTTGTAACTTCTTTTTCATTTCTGATTTTATTTATTTGGGCTCTCTCTCTTTGTTTCTTAATGAGTCTGGCTAAAAATTTATAAATTTCATTTATCTTTTCAAATTAACATCACTAGTGTCATTGATCTTTTCTATTGTTTATTTTAGTGCCCATTTCATTTATTTCTGCTCTGATCTTTATGATTTCTTTCATTCTACTAACTTTGGATTTGTTTGTTCTTCTTTCTCTAGTCGCTTCAGGTATAAGTTTAGGTTGTTTATTTTTCTTGTTTCCTGACATAGGCTTGTATCACTATAACTTTCCCCTTAGAACTACTTTGCTGCATCCCATATTTAGATTGTTGTGTTTCCATTTTCATTTGTCTCTAGGTATTTTTTGATTTCCTCTTTGATTTCTTCAGTGACTCTTTGGTTGTTTAGTAGCATACTGTTTAGTCTCCATGTGTTTGTGTTTTTTGCAGTTTTTTCTTACAGTTGATTTCTAGTTTCATATCATTGTGGTCAGAAAAGATGCTTTATATGATTTCAGTCCTTTAAAATTTACTGAAACTTGTTTCGTTGCTTAGCATGTGAGATATATCTGGACAATGCTCCATGTGCACTTGAAAAAACTTGCATTCTGCTGTTTTTAGAAGAAATGTTCTATGCATATTTATTAATTCCATCTAATGTGTCATTTAAGACCAGTGTTTCCTTATTGATTTTCTGTCTGGATGATTTGTCCATTTATGTATGTGGAATGTTATAGTCCTCTAATATTATTGTGTTACTGTCAGTTTCTCCCGTTATGTCTGTTATATTTGCTTTATGTATTTAGGTGCTTCTATATTGGGTACATATATATTTACCATTGCTATATCTTCTTGCTAACATCTTTTTGTTTTGTGTATTTCTTCTTGCAAACATCTTTTTGTTTTGTGTATTTCTTTTTAAAAAATTTTTATTGGAGTATAGATGATTTACAATGTTGTGTTTAATTTCTGCTGTACAGCAAAGTGACTCAGTTTTATATATGTACATATATATTTTTTCTTTTAAGAATATGAAAAAGAATATATATATATATATATATATATATATGTTTTGTGTGTTTTTTAACTGCTTTCTAGTTGTGTTCTTTTACACTTAGGGAAATCCTTATAACATTTCTTGGAAAGCCAGTTTAGTGGTGCTGAACTCTTTTAGCTCTTGCCAGTATTTGGAACTCTTTATCTCTCTTTCAAATCTGAATGACAGCCTTGTGGGGTAGAGTATTCTTAGCTGTAGGGTTTTTCCTTTCATCACTTTGAATATATGGTGCCATTCCTTCTGGTCTGCAAAGTTTCTGCAGAAAAGTCAGCTGATTGTCTTATGGGAGTTCCCTTGTATGTAACTAGTTGCTTTTCCCTTGCTGTTTTTAAGATTCTCTCTTCATATTTAAAATTTTCCATTTTAATTACAATGTGTCTTTGTGTGGACCTCTTTAAGTCCATCTTGTTTGGGACACTGTGCTTTCCAGACCTGGATATCTGTTTCCTTCCTCAGGTTAGGGAAGTTTTCAGCTATTATTTCTTCTAATAAGTTATCTTCACTTTCTCTCTTCTCCTTCTGGGACCCCAATAATGGGAATATTAGTATGATTGATGTTGTCCCTGAGATCTCTTAAACTATCCACATTAAAAATTTTTTTTTCTTGTTTTTTATTAAGCTTGGGTCATTTCCATTACTGTGTCTTCTAGATTGCTGATCCATTACTCTGTATCATTTAATCTACTGTAGATTCCTTCTAGTGTATCTTTTATTCCAGTTTTTATATTCTTCAGATCTTGGTTCATCTTTGTATTTACCAACTCTTTGTTAAACTTATCACTGTATTCATCCATTTTTCTACCAAGTTTGTTGAGCATCTTTGTGATCATTACCTTGAACTCTTTGTCCAGTGAATTGCTTATCTCCACTTTTCTTGTTCTTCTTCTGGGGTTTTATCTTTTTCCTTCATTTGGAACATATTCCTCTGTTGCTTCATGTTGCCTGACTATCTCTTTTTATTTCTTATGTATTAAGCAGGTAGGTAAGTTACATTTCCCAATCTTGGAGTAGTGGCCTGAAGTAGGAGACATCCTATGGGACCAAGCAGAACACTCCCCTCTGGTTACCAGAGCTCTATGAGTAACCCTTATTTTGGCCACACAGGCCTGCTTGTTGTGGCAATGCCCACTATGTGGGTGTACTGGTAGGTGGGGCTGCCCCCAACCAGGTTGGCTGACAGGCTCTGCCTTATGCAGAGGCTGCCAGCCCACTGGTGGGTTGGGCTGGGTCATGGCATGGCTTGCTTTTCATCCTCAGAGGTCCCAGGACTGGTGCCAACTAGCTGGTAGACGGGTAAACCCCCAGCACTAATAAGCTAGAGGGAGGACTTCAAAACGTCACCTGTTAGTACCAGTGTCCCTGTGGTAGAATGAGTTTCCAAAAATGGTTGACACCAGCATCTGTGTCTTTAGGAGGAGTTCCAGTTGCCTCCTGCCTTTATGGGAGGCTCTCTAAGATCAGCAAGTAGGTCTGACTCAGGCTTCTTTCAAATTACTGCCTCTGTGATGGGTCTCAGAGTGTGTGAGATTTTCTTTGTGCCCTTTAGGATCAGGGTTTCCTACAGCCCTTTGGCTTCCCTGTATGCAAACCTCACTGGCTTTCAAACTAGACCTTCTGGGGGCTTGTCTTCTTGGTGCAGAACCCCTGGGCTGGGGAGCCTGATGTGGAGTTTGGACCCCTTACTCTTTGTGGAGAACCTCTGCAATTGTGATTATTCTCCTGTTTGTGGGTCACCTCTCCCAGGGTGTGGGATTTGATTACACTGCATCTCTGCCTCTCTCACCCATCTTGTTGTGGTTCCTTCTTTATATCTTTAGCTGTGTATAATATTTTCTGCCAGTCTTCAGGTCATTCTCTTTGATAGTTGTTCTATAAATAGTGGCAATTTTGATGTGCCCTATGGGAGGAGGGGAGCTCAGGATCTTCCTACTCTGCCATCTCGGTGACTTCTCTTTGAAAGCATCATTTCATTAAAAAAAAAGTATCAAAAACAAATATTTTGTATTCTGTGTCTAGTTATTCTCAATACCTAAAATATACTTGTCTGATTCTCCTACTTTATTATTATTTTTTCTCATTCTTTATTTCCTTGTGTATTTTGACTATAAAATGCTTATTTCTCTTGGAATTTTACCTGCGAATATTTTATTATTTATTTATTTTTTTTTTGCAGTACGCGGGCCTCTCACTGTTGTGACCTCTCCAGTTGCGGAGCACAGGCTCCGGATGCGCAGGCTCAGCGGCCATGGCTCACGGGCCCAGCTGCTCCGTGGCATGTGGGATCCTCCCAGGGCATGAACCCGTGTCCCCTGCATCGGCAGGCAGACTCTCAACCACTGTGCCACCACGGAAACCCCTACCTGAGGATATTTTTTGAGGTCTGGATTAAAGGCTGTTCGTAGGGAGGAGAATTGCATCTGCTGTAGACACATTCCTGGAATCCCCACTTTCCCAGGACAATTAGACTACATTTCTACCAGGGGTATTTGAATTAAATATAAAGCATGAATTTGGATGGAAAGGTATTAAAATGCTTTTCATTGACAAATTCTCAGGTGATAATTCTGGTTCCAAGACTGGCATATTTCTTTGCTGTTTTCATTTGTATGCCAAGTTTATTGTTTATTAACTTTGCACTCAGGGAGTAACCTTTTGCCATCATGGTCTTTTTAGCTCTCCCATTAAACTTCACTCTTCAACAAGCTCTAGGCTTGTATTATATTTCTAATACCTTCCATAGACCTCAAAGCAGAAACTCAAATTCTCCATAGTTTGGCAAAGACAATAAGGACAAAGATCACTTTAGTGCTCACTGACCTCTTTGGATTCCTGCTTTCTCTCTTTACCAATAATGTAAACTTAGTAATGTGTTTCTAAAGTATTTTGTTGTTGTTGTTGTTTTCGTTGGGTCATTTGTGGTATCATCTGCTGTACTGCTAGAAATGGACTTTTCTATCCTCTCTATGCCAGCATTATAAAGGCAGTAGAGGAAGCATAAATCTCTTAGTGATATCCACTTATGGTTTATCCCTTCCCCTAGTCTATCCCCCACACACTGCCAGGTCACCTCTGAGAAGGGAGGTCCAGAGTGATTCTTTTCAGCTTATGAATGGAATGTAAAACTTCAGTGGCTAAGTACTTAGCTAAAAACACTTTATGATTGCTTCCAGCTTTCAAAAACCCTTCTTCTTTTATGATCTCAGACAAAACTCACTTGCTTGACATTTAGAAGCACTGAGTAAATAAATGAAAGTATGATCAACTGCCTTTAAAAAAAATTAGGTTGAAAATATCAGAAAGTATACACTTAATGGGTTGCAGGGGAAGCTCAAATTTTATAAATATAAGTATGTATATGCATATGTATGTATATATTTTGCTATGAGGATGTGGTTGACATAACTGAAACAAAGAAAGAAATATTTCAATCATGCATCTAACTATAGTAAGAATCAATGATCAGATTTCTTTTCAAACTTTTCCTCCATTTGCATTCCTATTTTTCTTTCCAAAAGTAATTTCTCTAAGTGAGATTATCATAGAAACCTTTTGATTGGCTACCAATGTGTCAGGGCTCCATTTTGGCAATGGACAATATTATCACAAAGGGCTCAGTGCTTTAACAACCCCCCTCCTACCTATGAGAGGTCCCTGCCTTTACCTTCCAGGGCCGCTTGGGGACCTTTCTGAATCTTACTCTTCTCTACACTTTTGAACCCATTTGCTCTCTCTTGACATCCCTTTATTTGTATAGCCTTGTGTCTGGTCTTGCCTCTCTGTCTAGTCCCTTTGAGAATGCTCTATTTGGTCTGTGGGTCTCTTAGTTCCCTCCTGTCTCATCAGCCCTGGATGTTGCTTTTGTTTCCCTATTGGCTCCATGTTTGGAAAGCTGGATCACTCCTTACCCCAGGCTTGGCGCTGGTCCCTAGATCCCAAGACTCAATATGCCTGCTTCTTTCCCCATCGGTTCTGGATGATTCAGGAAGGCAGACAGGACAGTTTGGGAAGATGAACACACCTGCCTTGTCCACTTCTCTTGTTGTCATTTCTGGCTTTTCTTCTCCATCCCAGGGATGTGCTGAGAAATTCCAAAATCTCAGAGCTGAGTTCCTTCGATTTCACTGTTGATGAAGGGTTAGTAACTCAACCAGAATTGGGGGACCCTCTTCTGCAAGGTTAAATATACAGAGATTATCTTCTGTCTTCTTTGCTCCCACCCTTTTCTTAAGCTAGAAGGCTTCTAGGACATTTTAGCTTCTTATCTAAATTTCTGAAGATATTTAAAGAAGTTGGGCTTTTTATCGACTCCGTGATAGAGATGCTTTCTTCTATTCATTAATTCATCAAATATTAATTGGATATACAGTACCTTCTAGGCACTGTTCTAAACATCAGAACAGCACAAAAATGGCAGTGAAAAACAAGTTAACAAACAATCAATATCCCTGCTCTCAGGGACTTTACATTCTTGCAAGACAGACAAAAAAATGTAAATACGTATAAACTGATAGGTATAAACTATAAACTGATAGGCACTAATTATTGCTCTGAAGAGCAAAGTAGCGTAATGGATTAGGGAGTGATGAGTGTGCATTTGTGTGTGTGCATTTTGCTGTTTAGGGTAGTTAGAGAAGGGGTCCCATATAAGGTGACATAGGAGCAGAGATCTAAATCAGGTGAGGGAATAAAACATGCAGATAGCCTGGGAGGATTGTTCCAGACAGAGGGAACAGCAAGGATGAAGGGCCTGGGAAGTGCTTGGAGACAAGAGGCCAGTGTGGCTGGAATGTGGCCAGCAAGAGAGGAGAGTGGTAGGAATTGAGGTGAAAGAGGTAGCAGGGGATAAAATCACCTGGGGTCTGGAAGCCTGTGAGACCTAGCCCCATTTATTTCATAGGATTTACGTAACTCTGGCATATCAATGACAGAAACATCTGTATACTGCCAGAGCATTTCAACCTCATTGTACCCATCAGAGTCACCTGGGGAGATTGTTAAAAATACAAAGGCATGGGCTCCACTCCACATTTGAATAACAATCTGCAATAGATTTGAGAATCTGAATTTCTAATAGGCTTCTTGGGTGATTATGAAGCTACACCAGCACTCCTCTGGAAACTGGCATTTTGAGGCCACTGCAGATGATGAAAGCTTAAAAATTGCCTTTTGAAGAGATCAGCATGAAATAGAAACCCTGGCAGGAAATATAAACATGCCCACTTTCTGCCCTTTAGATAATGGCACTAATGGTTTATTATGGGGTGTAGGTTGATTTGGAGGAAGAGGTGAATGGATCAGGAGAGCATAGGAAAAGATGTAATTTGGAGCAAGAAGCTAGACCAGAAACCCTGGTTTTAAACTTTTGAGCTAGGCTGATGCTTTAACAGCCTGTTCCCAAGATATTGCTGGACATCATGAGTGTAGCAAAGTATCATAAATTTCTAAGAGCCAGAAGGGTAACCATCATCAACATATAATTTAGGGGATTCAAGAGGTGCCCTGGCTAAAGGAGCCTGCCAGCAATAAAATAGTGTACTTTCCATTAGTCTATCTCATCTCTTGATGGAAACAAAGTCAAGTATATACAATCTAGTTTAAACCATGAAAATAAAATGGAGGAACTGAATAATATCTTCTGCAGTGGGCTGAAAGGTGGTCTCTAAAAAGATATGACCATATCCTTATCCCTGGGACCTGTGAATATGACCTTATTTGAGAAAAGTGTCACTGCAGAGGTAATTCAGTTAAGAATCTTGAGATGAGATCTTTCTGGATTATCTAGATGACTCCTAAATCCAATGACAAACCACCTGATAAGATACAGAAGAGTAGAAGACACAAACACAGTGGAGAAGGCCATGCGAAGAGGGAGACAGGTAGAGTTTGGCTAATACATTTCCCTACACTCTCTAATGTTAATCTCTTGACAACTGTGGTACCCCCCCACCCCCTACCATGCCCTGGCCTATTTCAATCTTTATACAATTTTGGTCAAACTTTTTTTTTTTCCTTTGTCTATGAGGAGTGGAGATCTTTTCACACTCAATTTGAATTTGTAATGTTTTCTTCTTAGATACAGAATTCTTTTTTCCTGCTCCTCTCTTAGCCTTTTCTTTTTTGTTCCATTTTGTCCAAAGAGATGCGTATACCAGCTAATTTCTAGAAATGTACCTTTTCCCTGGGAACTTTACGGAGTGACTGATGTCTCTCTCAAAACCCTTAAGCAAGGACTGGGTTGCCTTTTACTCCGAGGGGTGAAGTTTTTAGTTCCCGGAGGACCAAGAACTCTAAGAGTTCTTTGAAACCACGTAGCTTTCTCTGGAAATGTCATATGATCAATGCAGGGACAGAAACTTTTACAGAAATACGGATGGTGGCAGCATTTGGATTTGTCTGGCTCTTGTTTGGTCTTAGTTGGCATGCATCTCTCTGTCCTAATTCTTCCGACTGACATTCAAGGATGCCATGTTTGGGCTCAACACTTCTCCAAACTTTCCTTTGTAGTGCCTCTGTGTGTGCCTTGGCTAACCTGGCTTCCCGTATCTAGACTCTCCCTTCCTCTTCTCTACTCCTCAGAATTCTGCTCACCCTTAAAAGCCCTTACCCAATCTCATTTTCCCTAGGCTGACTCTCTTGACTGCCCCAGCCTGTAGTCATGTCTCCCTGCTCTGGACTAACTCAGAGGCTGCACAAACTTGGGTGGCATCGATAAATTCCCTTGGGTTGTTAATGCCCTTCTCATTCCAGATAGAATGAACTCTGGAGGGCAGAGACATGTCCTTTCCTTTGCATTTCCTCCTTACCTGGCACAGTGACCCACACTTATAAGAGCTCCTCCTGTGGATTGAGTGAACACCGACAATGATTTTTTAAAATCTCTTGCTTGGGAAATGGCTAATCCCAGAGACAGATGGCAGCCTCCCTTTCTAGTTGGATCCTGAACCTTGACGCTGTTCTGGGATGCCTAATCGTTCTTCATGGACAGTTAAAGCCCACTTAATTTGTTTCAGTGCTAAACAGGATCTTTGATTTATAGGAGTCCGGTCAGGCAGTAGATGAGTAACTTGCAGTCCTAGCTCTTCACCATGGCCTGGGCCAGCAGACAGCATCATGGCTTGGCCCTCCTTACCTGTCTATCCACCAGCAGGGGTGCTGTGGGTGCACTTGAAATGGCAGTTGGATTCCTCCTCCAGGAGGCCAGGAGCTAGGGACATAGAAAACAGTAAGACACGGTCCCTGCCCTGAAAGGCCTTTTTGTGTGGTCATGAAGAACCTAAAAATGCAGGCTGATTGCCCCCAGGAGCATCCCCTGCATGGGTGAGAGCATGGAGGCTCCCTGTAAGGTTGGTGGTAGGAGATGGCACCAGGAGGGGGCCTGAGGAAGAGAATGGCTGTGAGCCTGGGTTGTAGGGTTAGAGGGGCTGAGTTTACATCAAGACTCTACTCCTCACCGGCTACTTGATCTCTCTGATTCACACTTTCCTCATCTGTAATATGAGGATAACAATGGCTGCCTCCTGTGATTGTTATGAGGAATAAATGTGATCATGGATGTAAAGCATTGAACCGAAATCTGGCCTATGGTCAACTTTCAGTAAGTGACTGCATCAAAATCACTGCCTTCTTATTTCACAGCACTTTGGCCTGGCCTTTTATTTTATGACTGGCACCATCTCTGACTCCCACCTGCCTCTGTGTCCTGCCTACTGGGATTCTTGACCCTGTTCTTACCTCCCATAGCTGCGTGCTCCTCTCCTAACTTTCTGGACTACCCTTTTAGGTTGACATTATCTTGGTGACTCCTGTTTCTCTTCTGTCCAGAGACTTGCTATCCTAGAGCAAATGTGGCCCCTTTATTCCATTCCTTAACACAGAAATTTCGATAAATCCATCCTCATCCAGAGTCTCGCCCATCGTGAGAAGGTGCTCCCGTTGTAACGTGGGAGAGCTTTGGTTTAGTGAGGTGTGGGTTCTCTGACAGGATTTAGCCGCATCATCTCATGGCATACCAAGAAAGAGAACAATTTGGGTCCATTCTGCCCTAAAAACTACAGGTTAATACAATTTTTTTTAGGTGTGTGAGCTAGTGATAAAAGTTCTAATCTCTGTAAAACATGAGAAGTGTTAATACAGCTTGGGAAAATACTCTCCTGTCCTCAATTTCCTGGCATGCTCCGTCCCTTGCCAATGCAGAGCTTATCTTGCAAAGACAGTGGATGCCAGAGTGACACTTTTTAGTCCAAGGAATGAAATCTATTTTTCCTTTGCCTGCAGTTTCCTTGCAGCATTTTGGGGAAGCATTTAGATTCTCAGAGGGGAAACATTTTATTGATTTGGAGAGCTCCTTTTTCCCTGCCCTTTCCTGCTTGTATTATTATTATTTGCAGTTTTACAAAAAGAAAGGGCATCAGAATGGAATCTAATTTTGAGAGAGAAAAGGAAAATGGCTTGAAAACTCTTCCTGGAAGGAAATGACCATCTGTAGCTATTGAGTTGGACTCCTCAGTACCCAATCAGTAGAGTCACGCTCTTTGTCATTCTATTAAGATTCTCAGCCTATGGAATCCCATGGGGGTATTAAGTTTGGGTTCAGTAAGAGTGGGGCCTTATCATTTTTATCTGTGTAACCTCAGCACCTTGTCTACTTACTGAGAACACTTGTTAGAAGGATGAGTAAATGATTGTGTTGGAAATAGGTCCAAGCACAGGCTTGTCTTTAGACCCAGTGACTTTCCTGTGAGATTAGGTGTTTAGGTAGACTTTTATTTAGTTATTTAACATTCATTGAGCATCTTCAGCATGATAAACACTTTGTCAAATGCAGAGGGAGCAAAAGTGAGGAAGGCAAGGGCCCTGCCCTGGAGGAACTTGTATGGGGATTTCCCTGCTTTCTCCAAGATTATTCCATATCTACAGTGTTTCTCTTTAAAATATTTTTCTATTTAAAAAAATTAAAAGTTCAAAGTAATGAAAAAAAATCCGTCTATTTTGGTAACATTTGGTTATATTTTCTTCAGTTTTCTGAAAAGTAAAATATTATGTAAAACACTGAAGGTGTCTATGATACCCTTCTTCTCTAATTCTTCTCCCTCACAAAGCAATTCTTACAATATATTTGTTTCATATTCATTTCATATGTTTTTGCTTTAACTACTTGGTAAGTACCCAATACATTATATTGGGGATAATATTTTTGTAAATATTAAGCCAGTGCCTTTAGTTTTCATTCTTTTGCTTATTGAAGCAGAGTTGGCTTACAATATTATAATAGTTTCAGGTGTACAGCATAGTAATTCAGTACTTTTATAGATTATACTCCATTAAAAGTTATTACAAGATAATGGCTATAATTCCCTGCACTATACATTTGTTGCTTATCTATTTTATACATAATCGTTTGTATCTCGTAATAACCTACCCCTAACTTGTCCTTCCCCCCTGCCATTGGAAGCCACTAGTTTGTTTTCTATATCTGTGGGTCTGTTTTTGTTTTGCTATGTACATTCATTTGTATTAGTTTTTAGATTCCACATATAAGTGATATCATGCAGTATGTATCCTTCTCTTTCTTACATTTCACTAAGCATAATATTCTCTAGGTTCATTCATGTTGCTGCAAATGGCAGAATTTCATTCTTTCTTAATGGCTGAGTAATATTCCATTGTGTGTGTGTATATATATATATATATAATATTCCATTATATATTATATATATAATAATATTCTATTGCAATATCTTCCATTTGTCTGTTGATGGACACTGGGTTTCTTTCATATCTTGGCTATTATAAATAGTGCTACTATGAACACTGGGGTGCATGTATCTTTTTGAACTAATGTTTTTGTTGTTTTTGGGCGTACACCCAGGAGTGGAATTGCTGGATCATATGGTAATTCTATTTTTAGTTTTCTGAAGAACCTGCATACGGTTTTCCATAGGGGCTGTACCAATTCACATTCTCATTAACAGTGTACGAGGGTTCCCTTTTTTCTACATCCTTACCAACAGTTGTTATTTGTAGTCATTCTGACAGGTCTGAGGTGATATCTCATTGTTGTTTTGATTGACATTTCTCTAATAATTAGTGATGTGAGCATCTTTTCATATACCTGTTGGCCATTTGTATGTCCTATTTGGAAAGATGTCTGTTCAGGTCTTTTGCCCATTTTTCATTCTTTAAATCTTAAATCATTGCAACTGGATACAGATTTCAGGGTTGCCAGTTATTTCCTCCCAGCACTTTGGAATTCTTGGGGAATGAGATGTTCTTTCAGTCAGACAGCCACATCTTTCTTCAAGAATTTTTAGCCTGTATCTCTTTGAATATTACTTCTCACCTTTCCATCTGATACTCATCTTAAGTGTATTTTAAAGACTCTCATTCTAGTACCACTGCTTATTAAGTTCAATCCCTCATCCCACCTGTTTTTGTCCTTTTATCTCTATGTGTGATGTGCTGGGTGAATTCCTCAGTCTTACATTTCAATTCACTAATTCTGTCTTCGATAATATACAGTCTAGAGCTTATGCCATCTATCACACTTTTATATTTTTAAAAAACTATTTTATATTGGAGTATAGTTGATTAACAATGTTGCATTATTTTCAGATGTACAGCAAAGTGATTCAGTTATACATATACATATGTATATGTATACATATACATGTATCTATTCTTTTTCAAATTCTTTTCCCATTTAGGCATTACCGAATAATGAGCATAATCAATCCCTGTACTATACAGTAGGTCCTTGCTGGTTATCTATTTTAAATATAGCAGTGTGTATTGAATTCCAATGAATATTTTTCAATTTCAGGATTTAAAATTGGTTCTTTTTCATACCCATCCATTCTTGATTCATACATTTCTGCCCAAATATATTTATTTTAAAGTTATTTTGAGATTTTTTTTGAGATTTATTATTTTTTATTTAATTGGACACAGTTTCATTTTTCAATTGCTAAGTGTATTGATTATCTTTCTCAGTGTCAGTTTTCCTCATGTCCTTTGGAATTGTTGACAATAGGCTCATCTTGAGTGGGAGAATTCTCTTTTTATTTGCTTCCCACTACCTGCAGTGGAAGTGAGCCTAGGATTCAGATCTCAAAATATCCTTTCCAACAAATGTTTATTCAGTACCAGCAAATGTCCCCAGGTGATTTATTGTTTTATGTAGTGTCTTTGGTTGATATTTAACTAACATTTCCATCAATAACTCTTTTGATTATAAAACACAAAAGCACTTAATCAAATATTCTGAATTAAAGCCATCCTCACCTACAGAACTACAATTAGGTTATTCAGAAAAGATGGCTAGCCAGAATTAAAACACCACACACAGGCTTCCCTGGTGGCACAGTGGTTGAGAGTCCACCTGCCGATGCAGGGGACACGGGTTCATGCCCCTGTCCGGGAAGATCCCACGTGCCGCGGAGCAGCTGGGCCCGTGAGCCATGGCCGCTGAGCCTGCGCATCCGGAGCCTGTGCTCCGCAACGGGAGAGGCCACAACAGTGAGAGGCCCACATACCACAAAAAACAAACAAACAAAAAACACCACACACACACACACACACACACACACACACACACACACACACACACACACAGCAGGGACTAAACCCTAAACCAGAACTCAAAATATTAATTGCTTTGGCATACTTAGAACTTGGAACATTTTCTTCTTGTTGTTTATGTTTAAATTAACTTTCAGAACTGGGGTGGAAAAAGCAGGACATGTAGCCCAGGCTGAGGAATTTGTCTCCTGTTTAGAGGTTGTCCTGGCCAGTCTGCTCCTACCAGTTTCTTTAACATCAGTTTTCCCCTCTGGGGTTGATTTGACCCATTTTTTTATGTTATGTTTTTATGTCATTATGTTTATTATGTATTATTTATATATAGTAAAATCACCCGTGATGAATGAATTTTGGAATCATACCAATTTTTGAACACCATCACGATGAAGACATAGACTATTTCTCTCATTCTGAAAAGTTCTTTTGGGTCCCTTTAGAATTAATTCCTCTTCCCATGTCTGGCCCCAAGAAACCACTAGTGTTTCTGTTACTATAGTTTTGCCTTCCTTTGAAATTAATATAAATGGAATCACAGATTACATAGTCTTTTTGTTTTCACTTAGTGTAATATTTTAGAGTGTCTTCTATGTTGTCTGTGTCCATAATTCGTTCCCTTTTATTGCTAAATAGTATTCTATGGTATGAATATACCACAATTTAAAAAAATCCATTCTCTGATGAATGAATATTTAGGTTGCCTCTAATTTGGGGGTATTATAAATAATGCTGATATAAACATTAGCATATACATTTTTGAGCACACTTTTATTTCTCTTGAGTGAATTCCTGGTAAGTGTGTGTTTAATATTTTAAGATACTGCCATTTTTTTTTTGCAAAATGGCCGTAACATTTTTCATTTCCACCAGCAATATATGAAAGCTCCAGTTGATCCACAGTTTTGTCAACACTTGGTATTGTTAGTCTTCTTAATTTTAGTTATTGCAGCACGTTGTGTAGTGGTACCTCAAAATGGTTTTAATTTTTATTTCTCTGATGACTAGTGATGTTGAGCATCTTTACATGTACTTATTGGTTAATTCATATAATTTCTTTTGTAAAGTGTTGTTCAAATCATTTATACATTTTTACTGAGTTATTTGTCTTCTTATTACAGAGTTGTAACAGCTTTTTATTTATTCTGAATACAAGCCTTTTTCAACTGTATTTTGTAAAACTTTTCTCCCAGTTCTATGGGTTGCTTTTTTATTTTTGACTATTGCTTTGAAGAGCAAAAGGCTTTAATATTGATAGAGCTCATTTTATCAATATTTTCTTTCATAGTTTGTGTTTTTTCTGTCCTGGTTAAGAAATTTTGTCTAACTCAATGTCAGATTTTTTCTCTTTGTTTCTTTGAAAAGTTTAATGGCCTTAGCTCTTGATTTCACAGGATTTTCAAAAGCAAATCCTTTGCATTCACAGAGATACTCCTTCACATCCACAAGGATGAATATAATTGAAAAAACGAAAAATAGCATGTGTTAGTGGGAATGTGGAAAAATTGGAACCCTCATGCATTGCTGGTGGGAATGGGAAATGATGCAGCCACTATGGAAACAATTTGGTGGTTCCTCAAAAAGTAAATAAAGTTACCATATAATATAGCAATTCCTCTCCTAGGTATATACACAAAGAAATTAAAAGCAGGGACGCAGAAAGATACTTGTATGCCAATGTTCATTGCAGCATTATTCACAAAAGCCAAAAGGTGGGAACAATCCAACTGACCAGCAACATATGAATGGATAAACAAAATGTGGTTTATACCTATAATGGAGTAGTGCTCAGCCATAAAAAGGGATGAAGTTCTGATACATGCTACAGTATAGGTAAACCCTGAAAATATGCTAAATGAAAAAATCTAGACAAAAAAGGAAAACTATTGTATGATTCTACTCATATGAGACACCTAGAATAGTCAAATTCCTAGAGACAGAAAGTAGATTAGAAGTTACCAAGGGCTGGGAGGAGAAGAGAAGAGGGTTATTGCTTGATGGCTACAGAATTTCTCTTTGGGGTGATGAAAATGTTTTGGAAATAGTGATGAAGGTTGCATGACATTGTGAAAATAAGTAATGCCACTGAATTCAATACCTAAAAATGGTTAAAAATACAAATTTATGTTATGTGTCTTTTACTACAATTAAAAACCTTAATAATGTAATATACTAAAACCATTGGGTTGGTGCAATTTTTAAAATTGGGTACGCTTTAAATGGATGAATTGCATGGTCTGTGAATTATATCTTAGTAAAGTTGTTAAAAAGCAAAGCAAAGCTCTTAAAAGTAAATCTTGTTTGTGTTATATTCCTAAACAAGGAAGGCATAAGCCAAGGGAAGAAATGGCTCCCCCTGACCATTTATTAGACACAACAGACTTGGGGAACTGTATTTCCTCCGAAGCCCCCACTTTAAGAAGAATGCTGATAAACACAAGTGTGTTTAGGAGAGAGTTACTAACACAGCTAGGATTTTGATATAATATCTCAAAGGTGATAGGTGACAAAGGTGAAAGGAACTAGAGATGATCTCAGTGGGTGGTAAGGTAAAGATTATGGGACACATGAGCTTTGCCTTAAATTTTGTCACATGGAAGAGGATTTAGAACACTTACATCAAAAAGAGAAACAGTAGCCACAGGTTGGGTTGTAGGGAGGCAGATTAAGTAACAAGAGGAAGAACATCCTTAAGAAGTGAGGGAGGGCTTCTCTGGTGGCGCAGTGGTTGAGAGTTCGCCTGCCGATGCAGGGGACGCGGGTTCGTGCCCCGGTCCGGGAAGATCCCACATGCCGTGGAGCGGCTGGGCCCGTGACCCATGGCCGCTAAGCCTGTGCGTCCGGAGCCTGTGCTCCGCAACGGGAGAGGCCACAACAGTGAGAGGCCCGCGTACCACAAAAGAAAAAAAAAAAAAAAAAAGAAGTGAGGGAAGGATCAACGTTGGGGGGGGCAACAGTGGAAGTTTTGGGGGTTACTATACTCAGTCCAGAACCAAGGATGATCCAAGATAGAGCTATGGTACAGAAAGTAAGGTAGAGCCTAGTCCTTTATGGGTGTTTGTTGAAGGCTTAGGCAAGCTAGAAGAGTCCCTGTCAATCAGGCTGATATCCCTGAGGGATCTGGGCTAAGAGGGACTAAGGCAGAAGCCTAGTTGCACTGAACAAGCAGAGGTGGGGTTTAGAGGAAGACAGTGGCTTGCTGGCCTATGGCACCTAAGTAAGTGCACACCAGCCCCATCACAGACTTGGCCTTTGCCCTAGGACACTCCCACCCTCACATCTCACCACTGATGGGTAAGGGGCTTCTAGGAAAGGGAAGAGTTGATTATGAGTCTGATACCATCTTTTCAACCTAATTTCCTTTCCTCTTCCAGGAATTCTTAGAAGATACACTCACCCTGCCTTTAATCATGGCCTTAGGTGAATTAATTTCCCTCTCTGACTCTTAATTTCCTTTTTTGTAAATTTGGGCTAATATTCCCATCATTGTTCTTTCACACTTGATGGTCCTCCTGACCATCCTGACCTCCTGAATGTATCCTCATCCTGGGTTCGCCTATTAGATTCTGACCTCTTGATGTCAGAGCTCTTGTCCTCTTCCTTTTGGAGGTCACAGTATCCAGTGCATGCCGTACTCACAGCAGCTCTCAGAATCACTGATAACCTCCCTAAACCCATGTACTCCAAGGGGGAGGAGAAAGGTCTTCAAGGTTACCCGATCCCACTGCTCTCTCTGCTACTTGAATGGTCCTCATGATAAGAAACCAAGAGGTTGATGGTCTTCAGTTTAAACATTTCCAGTGATGGGAACCTCAGTCCTTTCCAAAGACAGGTATTTGCTCTTTGAAATTCAGCCTGGTAGAAGCTTCTTCTCAATATTCAGCCAAAGGGTTTTCTCAGTCAGCAGGCTTTACAAGAGGTCAGTGGATCTCCTGGTTTTTCTTTACATGTTGGTATATGTATGTGGCAGGGACAGCGGGGGGGCATTAGGACCAGCATAAAGGAGTGAAGTTGGGGCAGAGGATGACGACCCTCAAGAATGTTCCTCTCATGATTCCTGAGTGACCACTCCATACGCTGAAGATAACTCCATTTTGGCACACTTTCACTACCGGAATTGATGAAGGCGGCTTTTTCCTGGGGACAGTTGTTCAGAGTTGTTCCAAGGCAGTTAAACGTCACAAGCAGAGGGAGAGGCAGGGGATATAACACTCACACAATTCTCCCCAGCATATCTGTTCCCTCCTCACCACCACAATCTCCCAATGCCCTTTTATGCAAATTCAGAGGCTTGCAAAAGCATAAAACTCTCAAGGAGGGTTTGACAGTGTATTTTGCTATAACTAATGCTTCTTCAGGGAATTCCTATGATCCCACATTGTTTACATATTTCTCCTGTCACTTTTCCTGTATCCTCCTGAGGGGTGGCTTGACAGCTTTGGAGAACAGAGATTTACAAGGAGAAATCACTGTTGCCATATTGCTTTCCCAGGGCTCCCCCCGCTGTACCTTTGTTTAATCAGATGTGAAAGCCAATTCCTCTCTTTCTTTCTCCCACCACCTGGGTTTCTTCAGAGTTGGGGCTGGGGTGAGGTCTGAGGAGACTTCCTTGTTGCTGGATATCAAAGTTTCCTTGGAGACCCAAGTAGCTGCAGTGAGTTCACAAAGCATTCACATGTTTTCTAAGCTGCTGTGTACCACAAACTGGTGGCAGATGGTAGGCCAGATAACATTGACCCAGTTTACAGACAAGAAAGGTCTCATGACCTTTCCAGTCAGCAATCTAGCAAATGTCACAAGCAAGATTTCAACTTCCATCTTTTAGCTCAAAAACCTCTCTTCTATTATATGGTTCTGTAAAGTATTAATAACATCCTTCCCCATATATTTAGCTTTAAAATCTCCACATCTTTTATTCACAGATGCTCTGTGAAGCAGGCAGGGCAAATGCATATTACATGTCACCCCATCTAAGAGCTAGCTCTGGTGAAAATACCTATTACATCCTAGTACACAGTCATTCTCTCTAAATGAGCTTAACTAGAAATCTCAGGTTGCAATTGTACCAGTATGAAGATAGCCATAACATTAGTCATTCTAAACAGGGCATTTGGATAGCAAAAGTGGGCACTATTAATAATTACACTGGGACAACAGGAGTAAACTAAGACTGTTCAGAAAAATTAGGACATATGGTCATTTTCTCCATTAGAAAAGATAAAGGAAGAAAGGAGGAAAGAAAATTAACAAATGTGTGTGTTAGATTTTGCACTAAGCATTTAACATAGTTTAGCTTAAGAGATAGGTATGGTTGTGTACACTGTACAGATTTAGAGAAATCAAGACATTTCTGGCAGATGGTATAGGTTAGTGAGTAAGAGCACAATCAGAAAGAGAGTTTCTAGCACATTTATTTATCAAACAAATATTTACTGAGTGCATATATTCTATGCACAGTTTTAGTTTCTGAGGATAAAGGGTCAACAAATAAGGAGTTTATATTTTATTAGGAGGATACTACAATTAAATAAATAAAGATATAAGTATTATATATGTATTTTGTATATATATATATATATATGTATATATATATAGATAGATAGATAGATAGTTTTTTTTTTTTTTTTCCCATAACCAGGGGTTACTGAATGTGATGAAAAAGAATAAAGCAAGGTAAAGGGCTAGAGAGTAGTGGGGGTGATATTTTAAGACTGACCAGGAAAGGTTTATTTGAACAAGTCATTTGAACAAAGACCTGCAGGAAACAAGAGACTGGACCACGTGGGCATTTGAGGGAAGAGTCTTTGGGCAGAAAGAAAAGCAAAAGCAATAGCCACGAGCAGGAGTTTGCTTGGTATGCATGAGGACAGCAAGGAAGCCAGGGCTAAAATGGAGGGGGCAGAAGGAGGATGGTGAGGGGTGAGATTTGAGAGGCTACAAGGGGCTAGATCACGGCTAGATCAGTGTAAGGACTGATCTAGCATTGAAGGTAGTGTAAGGACTCTGGATTTTACCCTGAGATATGAAGCCATGGAGTGTTTTGAGCAGCGGGGTAACATGATCTGATTTGTGTTTTTCAGGGATCACTAGAGGTGTGTGGTAAGCCTTGGCTAGATTCTGGATGTATTTTAATGTTAAAGCCAATAAGTTTTGCTAATGGATTGGGTATTAAATATAAATGAAGTATAGGAATAGATAATGATTCTAAGATTTTTAACATGAGCAACTTGAAGTTTGGTATTGCTATTTTCTTTTTTTTAATATTTATTTATTTTTGGCTGTGTTGGGTCTGAGTTGCGGCTCGTGGGATCTCTGTTTTGGCATGCCGGCTTCTCTCTAGTTTTGGTGTGCAGGCTCCAGAGTGTGTGGGCTCAGTAGCTGCAGCATGCGGGCTTAGTTGTCCCGTGGCATGTGGGATCTTAGTTTCCTGACCAGGGATCAAACCTATGTCCCCTGCATTGGAAGGTGGATTCTCAACCACTGGACCCCCAAGGGAGTCCCTAGAATTGCTATTTTCTGAGGTAGAGAAGATGGAGCAGAGTTAGGGGCCAAAATCAAGATTTCTGTTTTGGGTGTGATAGGTCTGGGATGCCTGTTGGACTTCCAAATGGAGATGTCAAGTACCATATTTTTCATATTTATTCTTTAAGCTGTACTTTTACATCTTATGTGCTCTTCCCTATGTATAATATACTTTCAATGAAACAGCAAAACCCCCAAAACATCAGAACAAGAGGAACAGAACTGGAGGTGACTATAGACAATGCTTTAGAGAGTTTTGCTTTAAGGTGGGACAGAAAAATGGGTGGTTAATGGGAAGGGCTTGTGGGTGTCAAAGAAGGTTTTTTTTGTTTTTTGTTTTGCTTTGTTTTTTAAAGATGGAGAGTATGTATTTGTACTGCTGGGAATTACTGAGCAGACAGGAAAAAATGGTTGATGCAGAAGAAAGAGGGATGAATTGCTGGAGCAATGTCCTTGGGTGGGCAAGCAGGATTGGATTCTGGTGCACAAGTGGAGGAGCTGGACTTTGCCAGGAACTCATGGAAAATTAACTCACAGTACAAAGGGGAAAGGTATAGAATATGAACACAGATTCAGACAGCCAAATAGATATTATAGGGGAAATTTCAGAAATTCTATTTTGATTGCTTTAGTTGCCTCAGTGAAATAAAAGCAAGGTTATCAGCTGACTGTGAAGAGCAGGGAGGAGAAGGAAGTTAGAGGAGAGAGGAAGGTATGAAATAGAAGTTTAGGAAAGTAGGAAAATAAATGGGCAATGTCCACATATGAGCCCAGTTGTGATTTGTTGTCACGAATTAAAGCAAGACCACTCTGTATGCCTACGTGTTTTTCTCTAATCATGTGCTCGGAGTGGCACAAAATAAGCAGAGAGTTGGATTCATCAAGTTTGAAGCTTTACCAAGTGACAGCATTGCCAGGCAATTGATATATTCTAGAGTGATTATAACAGCATGTTAAGGAGGGAAGTAAATTTACGAGGTGGATGTGGGGTGGCAGTGACTCTGGGGTAAGAAAATGTTATAGATGTAGAGGATTAGTGGAAATTAGTGAAAGAGAGCAGATAGACTGAGTGAAGGATGCATGAAATTAAGATCACCAAGAAGCTGTAGTTACTGCTAAAGACAAAGTTTATGGTGTCCCTGAGAAAGGAGATAAGTGAGGTGAGGTGGAAGGCAAGATAATTAAAGGAGAAACAAACCAAAAAACTGAGAGGTCGGGGTTTTGGAAGGATTGTTTATATATACCTTAAAGTAACAAAGAGTGATGACAGGAGTGGCATTAGATAAAAATAAAATTACCAAGAAGTGAGGGAGAATGGTTCAGAAACCTGTAGACCTTTGCTACAAGGACATTATTGGACCAGCGGCATCTGAAACCCTGGAAATGGATTAGAAGTGCAGAATCTATGGCCTCACCCTTCACCTCAGATCCACTGAAGCAGAATCTTCAGGGGATTCATATGCCCATTAAAATTCGAGGAGCAGCTCTGTAGATGACTTCAGCAATGAGAAGGAGTAGCAGGTCTGATGGTCTGAGCTTCAGAGCAGTTGAGAATTTTAGGAAGGAGAGAGGAACTATTGACTGAATGTACGGATGAGGAACAAGGACACTTACCTCAATCCAGAAGCAGAGTTCAAAGGGATGTGGGGGAGGAAAGAGCTGCTACTTGAGTTTAGGAAAGTAGGAAAATAAATGGGCAATGTCCACATATGAGCCCAGTTGTGATTTGTTGTCACGAATTAAAGCTTGAGAGGGTTGAGGGGGGCATTAGTGTCCTCAGTGGGGAAATCTGGGTTTCTGTCAGAGCAGGAGTAGAGGCTGAATATGTAGGAGATTTTGCTAGTGATGGACCATGAGTTCCAGAGGCCCCATTGGGAAGATCTGGGGGTCACAGAGGCAAGGGTGATGGGGTGAGATTTGGTGATATATAGAGTTACACTGGGATAGAGGGCAGGAATGAGAGATGACCTGTGGTCTTGGGCTTCATGGAGGGACTGAGGGAAATAGGAATGTAGGGCATGACTGGATTAAAGCTGACAATCTCTTAGGCAGTTGTGAGCATTAGAGGGGAAAGATATGTTTGAAGAGCTTCGCCAGAACACAGTGAGCTCCTCACATTCAGAGCTTGATATATGGTTGTTCCCTTGCTTCCTACTGCAAGGCTGCTCATCAAGTAAATGGTGGAGCCAGGGCTCCAGTTCAGATGAGCCTCACTATTGAATCTGAGCTCTCCCCACCACACCAGTGGCCCTCAAACTTTAGTCTTTATTAGAATCACCTGGAGGACTTGATAAGCCACAGATTGCTGAGATCCACACCCAGAGCGGAGGTACTGATCAGTAGGTCTGGGTGGCAGGAGAATTTGCATTTCTAACAAGTTCCTGGGTGATACTGATGCTGTTGGTCCAGGGACCATATATTGGGAATCACTGCCCTACCCTATAATGTCTCCCAAAACCCTTTACTGTCTTTCAAAGCAAGGCTGTGTCAAAGAGCAAG
Source organism: Neophocaena asiaeorientalis asiaeorientalis (assembly GCF_003031525.2). Taxonomy (NCBI): domain Eukaryota; kingdom Metazoa; phylum Chordata; class Mammalia; order Artiodactyla; family Phocoenidae; genus Neophocaena; species Neophocaena asiaeorientalis. The sequence continues at coordinate 1,368,633 of NW_020173691.1, forward strand.
TGTTTGCTTGTCAAAGAGGAGACTGAGGATATCAGAGTATCCATGGGTTTAGAATCCTCTTCTAAGGAACTTCCATCAATGATCAAAATTCTGCCTTTTGTGAACTCTGTTTGCCACCACAGAGCAGAACACTTGACCTGTTGATGGAAGGGCAGTGTTTCAATGCCCTGGTTTTCCCATCACTGCCACAGCCTTCTTTATCCACACCAATTATTGGTTAAGTACCTGATACAAATTTACTCACTCTGTGTGTTGTTTTTGTTTTTGTTTTCTTATCTAATCTCAGCTCCTGGACCAGACTTGGGCTCTTCTTTCTGTCTGGGGCACATGAGCCAGGGTTCTTGGTGATTCTCAGAGCTGTGGCCAAGAGTTTGGCAACCTTCATAACCCTGAAGGACAGAGTTAAGACTAATGGCAGACCATGGGCAGACCTGGGCAAAGATGGATGAAAGACTATGGAAATCATGCCAGACTCAGAAGACCTGAGTTCTGCTTCTAACCTTTTCTCTTACTGGCTGTATAATCTTGGGCAAAGACATTCCAGCTCTCTTGCCCTCAGTTTTCTGGACTGTAAAATCATAATAATAAATAATAAAATTGTGATACTTATAATAATCTTACAGGATTGTTCAACAGACATTGAATATCCATCTCATACTAAATGTTGTGGTCAATGGTAGAGCAAACACTGTGAATAAGAAGCAGCGCTTTCCTTTATTTAGCAGGTGTGATGGAGGAACACTTGGCTTTATGGAGTGAAATATGTATATGAACATGCTTTGTATTGTACTGTGTAATTATAAGGTGCAATAATTCATGGGGGAGGTGGGAAGGAAGTAATGCAGAGGCTGGGATTAGTGGAATACATTGAAGACTTGATTTGTCAATAGGAAATTACCTAGCCATTACAACTACCTGGAGAGTTTTTTGAAAATATGAATACGTGGACCTAAACCCCAGACATTCGATTGAATTGGTCTGAGGGGGCGAGGTACGGGGTCTGGACATTGTTTTTTAAAAAAAACACACCAGATGATTCTAATGAGAATCCTGGGTTGAGACCCTCTTTGCTCAATGATTTGCCCCCCTGAAGGGGGAAGAGATTTTTTGCTCTGAGTACTGGGATTGGATTTAACCAGAGGGAGCTCACCTGTTCCTTTCTTACCTGGCCTTACATCTCTGTGCCCAACTCCAGGGCCCTGTGTCCCTGGAAGAAGTGGGGATTTCCACTCTCTATGTGAATTAAAAAAAAAAAAAGGTCCTTGAGATCAGAAGGTGATGAGAATGCCTGAAGAGCCAGCCTATTATTTACCACAGTCCCAAGACAGATGGAGTGCTTCGGAGTAATTCTTACAACAGCTGAGCTGCCAAGGGAGGAAAATGAGTGAAATTAATCAGCAGCCCCGGGGACGGATGTCCTGGAGGAGTGAAGCGGTTGGAGCCATGCTTCAGATGAAGGGCCAAGGCCCTCGGAGCTACACAGGGAGCGATGGGAGGAGGCTGCAGCTCTGGCCAGTAGTGCTGTCTCTCCCTGGGACACTGGGAATCTGAGAACCTTGGCAGGCAGGGACTGAAGGCATGTTCTGTGTGATTCTCCATGCTGGTGCTGGTGGCTACCCCTGCCCACTGCAGTGAGAGACACTGCTGCCCTTCCGCCACAGGCTCCCCCTGGCTCTGTCCCCAGCCTCTCCTGTTCAGGGCAGGAAGGAGAACAGCAGCCAGGGTGAAGCCAGGAAGAGCCAAGATGGCAGGTCACTTGTACGCTACACCTAGCCTGCCTCCTTCTCTCTCTTAGACTACTTTATAGACTGTGGTGCCTCTCTTGGCCTCTCTTTGCCTAAATGTTCCATGCTGGGGCTGGAGTTCTGCTCTGAACTTGGCTCTGACACTGTCAGTGGGGGCAGGAGACTGCCCCTGTATCCAAGCCCTGACAGTGGTCCCACTGTCATGGCAACACCACCCTCCATTCTGATGGTCACACCTACCTGCCTCAGTCAGGGCAATATAACTACCACGCTGAACTCCCTGGATTGTAAAATTGTCAGAGCTCACAATCACCTGAAACCCAGAGAGCAAAGGTTTGAAACAGGCTGGCTGGAGATGTCCAGGGTAAGCCTCGGGCTGTGAGAATGAGAGTCAGCCATCAATGGACATATTCGCTGCATCCCCAGCTCCTGCATCCAGGTGAGTGTGACCAAGCCTAGCTGGTCTGTCTGAACCAGATTCCTTGTCCGGTGGAGTGGCTGAGGTTGTGCCCTGCATCTTTCATAGACATTACTCCCGGGTAACATAATCCCTGCCCAGGACACTGTGCTCAGCCAGCCTCTGAATGCAGATGAGATCATGAAAGTGCTTTGTAAACAGTACAGTGCTCTATGCATGCAAATCCTTGTTACAAATGGCACACATTTCCTTGTTTACCGTGAACTTTCCTCCTCCGTCCAGCCCTGCATTGAAATCCATCAACCTGATATCTCAAGTGGGATGACTCGCTGCCAAAGTGTTTTAAATGTGGTAGACGGAGCAGGGTGGGGGGCGCCAAGTTCACCTCCCTCCCACTGTTTGCTCTCCCCAGCGCTGCTCTTTTGGCCACATTTTGTCTCCTGTTCCCCACTGTGAGCGAGAAAACGTGGAGGGTGATTTTTCAAATTTCCTTTTGCATGCACATCATTTGACCAATTCGGCTTGCTTCTCCCTCAGTTGCCCTTCCTTCCCTTTCCCTGGAGCTCTGTGGTTGTGACCAGGGCTCTGGATCTGGAATTGGAATATCCAGGGTCAATTAAATCTTAGCTGTATGACCTCAAGCCAGTCTCAGATATTTGTTTTAACCTTGAACTCTTCATCTGGCAAATATGTACAGTGGTATTTTACAGATTGTAATGCACTCAGTTAATGTAATACAAGGCTTATTTATCTAATAAGCCCTGCTTGCTCATTGTGGTAAATATTACTAAAGCATCCGTGCACCAGTATTTCTGGGTCTCTGCCCCTTCCTGGACACATGGAAGGCTACATTTCCCAGCTTTTGCATGAGCTAGGATGAGAAGTGATATGTGTTATTTCTGGGCTGAAGCATTTAGGAGCAGAGACACGAGTTTCCTATATGGCCCTCATGGAGGCATGTGTCGGGATGGAGGTGCCATAAAAGCACCTTGGAGGCTGAATCACCCCATGGGGGACAGTTGCCCTGAGGAGCTACCCATACCCGTAGGAGACTTGGTATGGATGAGAAAAAACCTGTTGTGTTGAACAACTGAAATTTGGGGGGTGTTTGTTACAGAGCATAGCCTATCTTATCCTATTTCACTAACTTTTTTTTTTTTTAACATCTTTATTGGAGTATAATTGCTTTACAATGGTGTGTTATTTTCTGCTTTATAACAAAGTGAATCAGTTATACATATACATATGTTCCCATATCTTGCCTTCACTATGACAGGGGTTCTCAATGAGCTCCAGAGCCCTTTGGTTCCTTGGGGATATCATAGGAATGCCATGAGGGAGGGAGTGAGAGGGACAAGGGAAGATGAGTAGGCAGGCTCCTCATCAACCAGAGCTTCATGTTCATCTCATTTATATATTGGGGTTTCCAGGAAGATTACTTTCGAAAGAAGCATTCAATTTCTAAAAAGTTACTTGATAAGTCACTGCTCTGTTGCAATGATTCCCTCTGAACTCTGCTCTCCTCCAGCCATTTCCATTATCTCCTCTGTTCTTGACTATGCTCCTTGTCTCATCCGTGCTTTGATTAGAATCAAGACTTCACCTCTTTGCTGTGAAGCCCACCCTGGGGCTACAGTGACTGTCCTCACCTCGTCTGCTATTCCTGCCCTTCTCCTTGATTCAATGCCTCCTCTGTAATTGCAGATGGGCTGGAGGTATTGTGGGGCGCTGTGCTGGAAGCAGAAAGTAGTGGAGATCCGGAACAGTCAGGAGATACCCAGGATCAAAACTTGGTCTTAGGGGAGGGAGATGAGGGGGAATGATGTCCTTATATATGAAGTTATAGGATTTGGGAGTATCCTGTTTACATGTTCAGCAGCATGTTGAACACAGGACATCTGGGTACCATTCCCTGTGCCATCAGTGAGCAGCAGGGGACTTGCATAAGATTTATAATGTTTCCAAAGCCCCAGCTTTTTGTATGCAAATGAAGGATCAAACTAGATAAGTGAATGTTGAACTGTGGCCCATGGAACCCTAAGCATCAAGGTTTGCTGGGAGATGGACGTGGATCTCCATGGACAGGTCTGGACCCCTCACCCCAACACAACCAAAGCCACTCCACCTTTATCATATTATTTATTGAGGTTTTAGGTAAAATGTCATTAAAAGAAAGGATTGTATTGATGTTAGACTTGAGGATAATGAGATTAAATAATTTTCAAGGGTTTTTTTTTAAGCTTGAATATTCTGGGTTTTTTCTTCTCTTTCATACATCTGTGTGTCCTTGGGAAAGTTACTTAATTGTTCTGAACCTCACTTTCCTTATGTATAAGATGAGACCTACCTCAAAGTGTTGTTGTGAGAACTGAATGACTAAAACACATAAATAATTCCAGGGCAAAAAGCTCATTAATAAGTAAAGATGATGATGATGGTTATAATTATTATTTAAGATATATGTGGTCATTCCATTTTATTGGGTGAGCAGAGTGAAGGCCAGAAAAATTGTGACTTAACTAAAGTTGCATCACCAGGGATACCAGAGCCTGGAGCAGAACGCTGGTGTTACCCTTGCATCCTAGCCTCTTCACACCAGCTTACTGCCTTATCTGGATATTCTTAAAGCTGTAGCCTCTGTTCTTTAGTGTTCTCCTTCCCCCTTGTTCTTCTTTGAGTTGTCTGCCCAACCTCCTAACAAAAGTTAAACCATGTCTCCCCTGATTACGTATGGATAATCAGGACCTGTCACTCAGGAGGCAGTGAACAAACATTCTATAAATGACCGAATGGGCGGATCCCATTTTACAGATGAGGAAACTGAGGCTCTGAGTTTGCCTGCCTCTCTCAGTTTCACTGAGGGGTCAAGACCACAGCATGGCTCTGCCCAGGTGGGTACATCTCTGATCCTCTAGATTACCTGCTTCAGAATATGTCCTGGGGCATGTGTATGATCCCCGCACATTCAAGCATGTTGTTGATCGTTCTGGCTGGTGATTCCATTCTCCTAGAGCTGGCACCTTTCTTGAGACATATTGCTGTCCTCATTCACCTCACACTGTCATACTTCTTGCAAATAAAGTGTGAGTCTGCAGTGAATCCCATGTGCCACCTCCTCCCTGGAATTCACACCTTCTGCTTGGGGGTGTGGGCTTGGGAGGGTGGAAGGGAAGGGGTGGGGACCATGCCTCCATCCCTCTAATTGGCTCTGGAACAGAGCAAGCTACAGCTCTGCCTTTTGGCTGTGAATAAGAACCAGAAGTTAAGAACAATGGACTCTGGGCATTTGTCTTATGGGGTCCTGTGGTGGGGGAGGAAGTTATGCTTTCCTTCCTTCCCCGGATGGCAGCAATGTCATCATTTTGACCCAAAAGCAGGTCTGTCACTGAGGGCACCTGCCATTTCAGCAGGATCATCTCTTACCTCCCCCAGTCTGCTGCTTAGTACTCACTGGGTATCACTGAATCCTCTGAGGAACAAAACAGGCATATGGGGAGGGGGGATAAACGGGGGTAAAATCAGGCTCCCGGCGTGAATCACAAAATGCAGTCTTCTTACAGGCTGAGAATAACCTGGCACTGAGGCTTTTACCGAAGGGTGATACACAGCAGATCACAGCGCTGCCCCCTGATCCAGCTCCTAGCAAGTTCATCATTTACATCTGAGAACAATTTCCCCATCTAGGCAAAACTCCTGACTGCAGCAAGAAGCTATGATGAACATTTACCTGGAGAATTCTGCAAAAACCTGCTGTTCTACTATTAAATGTTTGGTTTTGGTTTTTCTGCTTATAGGTCAGCCGTTGGGCCCAGAGCCTCTTCCACTTTGCACACAGATGCAGACAGTCGAGACTCAGCCATGACTAGGCAATGCCATTGGTTGTCTTAATAACTACTCTCAGTCATTAAGATGGCTGAGTTGGATTTATCACCAACGATTGGATCGATTACTTGGTACTCAACTGCAATCTTAGTCTTTCTGTGCTTTTACTTCAGTCCTTTCATTAAGATGGATGGGCTGGTAATGCCAACCCCATGGGAGGCTGGGCCAGAGGGTGCTGTGTGAATGGAGCGTTCAAGATAACAATATTCCAGGCGTACAAGGAACAAAGAAGCAGAGAAACGGGATGCTTTGTTTCTACCCTCTGGTGCCTGGGGATCCACCCAGACTGGTGAGCGGTCTGTCTGAAGCTGGTGGTGACAGCTCACATAAAGGGACAGAGGGCACGGACGAAGACTCCCCCTTAGAGGGGTTTGCCTTTGCCAAGTGTGAACACAGGTTCATGGAGAACTTTGGCGTTCTCTTTCCTAGGCCTGGCCTTCCCATCCCATGCAAAAACAGGTCTTTGCTACTGGGGTCTCTGTCAGTCCCAGCAGGTCTCTTCCGGCCATAACTGGGAGCAGACTTTACTGGAGAAACTAAGATGTCCTTCAGGCTATGGTGATTGCCTGTGGGCCTTGGTGGGCTTCCTGGAGCAACTACAACAAAACAATGCAAGGAATAAACAGGTTTGGATCTATTTTCTAATGACTGGAGTTCACCAGCCTGGGATTCTAGAGAGGTCCTTGCCAACTGCCTGCCTTGCGATGCTCTAAGTCTGCCCTTTTCAGCCAAAGTTTCAGCCAAACTCTGCCCTCTTTCAGCTCATCTGAAAGAGGTTGGCAGGTTGTTTAAAATGATGTTTACCCCAGGCTGAGGAAGCCATCGTTTTACACGGGAAGAAGTCAAAACTCTGTGCCTGGGGAAATTATGGAAATTCATATACTTGCTATGTGCTGGCACTAGTCTGAGTACTTTACATGTATATCATCTTATAGGACTTTCTTGACACCACCAACCAAGAGGGGGTATCAGGAGCTGAAAGATTGACACAGCCCTTCACCATACGTGCAATTCCTACTTCTCTCTCTCTCTCACCTTTTTTTTTTTTTTGCGGTACGCGGGCCTCTCACTGTTGTGGCCTCTCCCGTTGCGGAGCACAGGCTCCGGATGCGCAGGCTCAGCGGCCATGGCTCACGGGCCCAGCCGCTCCGCGGCATGTGGGATCTTCCCGGACCGGGTCACGAACCCGCGTCCCCTGCATCGGTAGGCGGGCTTTCAACCACTGCGCCACCAGGGAAGCCCGCTCTCTCACCTTTTTTAAAGTTCAAAGCTTGGTGAAATTTATTTACTTATTTATTTAATGAAGTATATTTGATGTACAGTATTATATGTTACAGGTGTACAATATAGTGACTCACAGTTTTTAAAGATTAGACTCCATTTATAGTTATTACAAACTGTTGGCTATATTCCCTGTGTTGTACAATATATCCTTGTAGCTTATTTTATATATCAGTTTGTATCTCTCAGCCCCCTACTCCTATATTGCCCCTCCTCCCATTTCCCTCTCCCTACTGCTAACTTCTAGTTTTCTATTTCCTGTATCTGTGAGTCTATTTCTTTTTTGTTATTTTCACTAGTTTGTTGTATTCTTTAGATTCCACATATAAATGGTATCATTTGTGATAATGCCCTCCAAGTCCATCCATGTTGTTGCAAGTGGCAAAATTTCACAACTGAAGTGATAGAGAAATTCTCCCAGTTCCTTTTGTCTCACCATTCAAGCCTTATAAATAGCTATTTTTCTAAAAGTTCCAGCAAGCATAGTTTTAGAGAAGACAGACCACAGAGAAGACATGGGCTGAAGTATGAGCCTTGACGCTTTCCAGCAGGGCAAGGCAGTTAGCATTTCTGAGGCTTGTTCATTCACGTACTATTACTGTGTCCACTGCTTAAGGGACTGTGCCATGTTCTGTGCAGATGCTTAGTAATAATGGTGGTGATGACAGTTTCAATAGCAGCTTCTGCTTACTGAGCTTGGGTTGTATGGTAAGCATTGGACCCAGTGTTTTCATGCAACTTTTTATTTAGTTTTTCCATAAACCTTTAAGATAGGCAGGATCCACATGGGGAAGTTAAGGCTGAGAGTCTAATTAACTTGCCTAAAAGCCACACAGCTTGTAAATGACAGATAGAGAATCAACCTCAGTTCTGTTGGATGTTTCTAACCACCAAGTCACCAAGATGACTTACACTGTAATCCTGAATTCAAGCGTTTAGGGCTGTGGAGAGGGATTAAACTGTGTATGACTAAGATTGGTGTCCTTAGAAAGATACTAGGTTATCAGACGACAGATATAAGACACTAGGAGTTCAGTCAGCAGTGTTTTCATCTATGGAGATCAAAGAAGACTTTGTAGAGAAATGGTTATTTTAACTCTGAAATCTGGTTATGATTTGAGGATGAGATATGCATGTGGGTGGTGGTTAGAAAGGGGCTTCTTCCATTCCAGGTGCTTTAGCAAGTGCTATGCTAGAAATTTCTGAGGGGGATGGAGGGAGGAGGGGTAGGTTCTGTATGGCACAGTGCATTCTTAGTCAAAATAAGTATTGGATTAAATATATCTGTATTTATCTTTGCAATCTATATCTACCTATACCTCTATCTATCATCTATTTATCATCTATCTATCTATCATCTGTTTTATAGAAACTAATTTCATTCCTAGGAATATGTCCCTAAAAGTAACCTCACCCAGATCCATAAAGAAATATGTACCATGATGTTTTCCACAACACTGTGTGTATGGGGAGGGGCGCGTGGTGCAGGGCAGGAGAGCCAGAGGGCATAGGCAGCGGATACATATTGAAGCTTATGACAAAGGCTCTCCTTGGCCTCACCTTGGTCAGGCTCCTCTAAACCTCCAATGCCCCAACCGTGGGCTCTCTCTTTGGCCCACGTAGCCTTGTCAGTTTTAATAAGAAGTCTGCTGGGTTAGTTTAGCAAGAATCCACCACCCTCAGTATCTTATCATCCTGCCTGCATTCAGCAAGAATCCTATCAAGTCAGTTTAACCAGAATCCCCTTGTCTCTGATGTCTCCTCCTAGTGAATTTCCATCCCCAGCCCTTCACCCTGCTCCTTGGCTAAAATCCCCAGGGCCCTTGTTAAATTTGGAATGGAGTCCATTTCTATTCTGAGGTCTCTCTTCCCCTATCACAATAGTTCCTGAATAGAATTTGACTTCATCACTTTAACTTCTGCCTGGCTCTGGTGCTCCTTGATACCTGCCCTGCCACAGTTAGTGATACCAAGCAGGACCCTGTGGGGCTCCTGGGCACAAAAGCCTTCATGTGTCTCCCATTCCTTTGATTAGAGGAAATAGGCATTGTTCAGCCTCCATGACCTTCCCTGAGTTCCAACTGGGAGGTTCAAGCAGTTGTTAATTAGGGAAGGGAGGGGATGCAAGACAAGGGAGGAAAAAACAGTCAAGAGAAACAATAGTGCAGCCTTGGGGCAGGGTCCTGGTTCCCCATCAAGGGATACACACTGTATCTTTAAGCTGTTTTGCAGATACTGAACCCCCTGCCAAGTGGGAGAGTTTAACAATTAACAATGGTATGCTGCCCACAAGCATGTAGATACCAGACCAGTTGGAACCTGAAGGTTGATGATGCTGACTCTTACCTCACCACCAACCCATCAGAAGAATGTCCACAAGCCGATCACACCCTCTTTGAACCATTACTATAAAACTTCTCACTACCCCCTCCAAGTTGGGACACACGGTTTTGAGGGCATTAGCCCACTGTGGCACTTTTGCCTGACAAAGCAATAAAGCTATTCCTTTCTACTTCACCCAAAACTCTGTCTCCAAGATTTAATTGGATTTGACTTCATAGGAGCACACATAGCTGCAGGCATACATCTTGAAAGCGTAATGCTGAGTGGAAAAAATAAAATAAAATATAAAACACAATACTATTTATATAAATTACAAATAGATGTACAAAATAACAATGTGTCTTTATAAAGACACTTACAAATAAAAAGGTAAACATTAAGCACGTAGCTATAATGCTACGTGGGATGGGAATGGAGAATGGAAATACAAAGGAATAGTTGAGTAAATTAAGGATTTACCCAAATTGAGGATGATAATGTGTTATGAACTGAGGGACATAATTGCCTCAGACCTCTGAGATTCACCCCCTGACCACCCTTCCCCCAACCCCCATCACACGCACACACCTGGCTGGGGCAGGAGAGGCATCAGGAAAGGCTGTACCTGTATGCTGATGGCAAGTTAGGTGTTCATCAGGTGTGCAAGGAATTCCATGATCCTTGAACATGGATCTTCCCCCAAGATATGGACAGTATGAGCAACAAATAGGCCTAGAATCTTAGGAACTGAATATTGCATGCACAGTACACGAGGATAGAAGAGAAAGCAAGGGGCATGAGGTGGGCTGGGTAAGACATCCGTTCCTACTGGCATGTGGGAGATGCTACTTCTATGCAGAGCTTTGGGTGTGTTGCTCAGGCAGGGGTGACCCCTTAAAAATATTGCTCCAGGACAGACACAATCTCCCTGTGGAATCCTCCTCCCTTACCTTCGCATCACACACTGGGACTTTCTTGTGTTTTTTGTGGGACAAGGTACAACTCTTTGGAGGCTGATGTATGTCATGTGGGTTTCTAGGTAAGCTAGCCTGGGCTCTCATCTCCTACATGGCTCCTGAAACTGTCCTCTACTGTTGGAAGACTGGGACTGTCTGTCCAGAGTCTTAGAGCTCCTTCTCCCTTATTTTCAAGAGGGTTCAAGGGCATGGGACCTGGCCAACTGGGTGAAGAATGACTCAGGGGCACATGGGATATATACTGGATGAGTATCCCTGTGTCCACTGTCCTATGATCCAGATCATACAATTGTCCAGGAGTCCTGAATGTGTCATCGTTTGACTTGAAGTTAGTTTCCATATTTTTAACCTAAAGGCAAAACAGTCCTGAGATTAGGATCAGTTAGAGGTATAATAGAGTGATTAGGTATAATAGAGGTATAATAGAGTCCTAATGATTCCAGGTTTTTAATAGGCCAAAGCATTTCTTGGTGGCTGGGCTGAATTCCCTCACATCATGGACCAGCTTCTGCACATCAGAGACATGCTGGAACTTGCTGGAATCATGTGGGATGAAAGTGCATAGTGGGAGCATAGAAGGGACAGTGCCCTTCAATGGCATCTTGCCCTGCCATGGCCATGGTCATGGTCAGGTTTTCCCTCCAGGAGATTGCGACACCTTAACAGGTTGTTCACCTCAGATGGCAGAGCCAGCTCATCAGACAGTATCCTGGCCATTCACCTCATGAACACTCAAGAGGAAGCTTCTGATTGGCAGGTTGTTAGATCAAATTCTGAGTTTTCCTTCTCCACAACTGAAATTGCAATTGTTCCTCATGGAAGCCCATTCATTCACAAAGATAGGAGGAGTATGCCTGAAGTATTCAGCATCAGCAAGAAAACAGGGATATTGGAGTGACATGAGCAAGAGAGGAAAGTAGGTGATGAAGTTGATGGGCAAAAGCTGGGGTGCTCACAGAGGATGAAGCTGCAGGGACTTTGGCTTTTGTATGGGTGATTCGGAGACACTGCAGAGGTTAGAGCAGAGGAGTGACATGATTTGACCCAGGATTGAAACAATTTTAGAAAATAGAGACCCTGTCTTATTTACCTGTGATATGCTAGTGCAAGCACTTTCCCTGGAACATGGGAGATGCTTAATCAATTTGAACAGAATTGTAGTATATTATGAAAAATAAACAAGAAAAAAATATGACACTGTCCCAGATCATTGATAAAAGCATATGTTGTACTTATTAAATTAAAATTTTTATTTTAAATCTCAGTGTTTACATGCTGCCCGGGACTTATATACCCATGTTCCTCTGGCTCATTCCCCAAAGGGTATCTGATGAAAGCCAGCTTTTTCTATAATATTGACACATATTATCAGTATATCCTATTGCTGCAGAACCTTTGTGTCTACTTTGCACCTCTGCCTGGCCAGGGCAAATTGGCTTTCATCAGTTTTGTTCCTGATCCACAAGTTGTGAAAAATATTGAGCTGGTCAAAAAGATCGTTCGGGTTTTTCTCTAAGAGGTTCTGGAAAAACCCAAACGAACTTTTTGGCCAGCCCAATACTAAGCATATTCAGATGTGAATTATACTGGTAACCCAGACCATAACTATTACAATCCCTAGGAAATCATGAAGCCAAAATAGCTTTTCCATTCAGAAAACAAAAAAAGGTTTCATCCTCTGTCCCCAGCTGACATGCATGCTCTCATGCAGGACTTGTCTTTGATCTGCTGTATTTATTATTTTTGGTTTATCTGATGTGGGTTTGTTCCCTCCTCAAGGTTGGAAGCCCACTAGAGACAAACTTCAGGAAAAAGAAGTAGATGAAGTTCTGCTTGTGAATTTCTCTGGTCTCTTGCGACAATTCCAGAATGACCCTCTTCAAAAGGGTGCTAGTACTTTGGGTGGAAGTCTGGCTGGGAGTCCCTAAGAGGGGCAGCCTTCTTAGGACTGGAGCTCAGGGCTTCAAGTCTGAACATAGGGTTCCTGTTCCAGTTCTGCTTCCCATCAGCTGTGTGACCTTGGGCATGTCACTTCCTCTCTTCATGCAAAGGGGTCGGGAAGAAGTGTTCAATGAGCCCCTTTCATGGGCTCAGCACTGGGTCACGTGCTAACAGTGCAGGAGAACCTAATCCCTAGAATAACTCTGAGCTGAATATTTTCCCATCTGATAGAAAAGGAAAAGGAGGCTCAGAAAGCTTCAAAGTGTCTCAAAGACAAGTGACCGATGAATGGCAGAGCTGAGTTTTGAAACCAGAATCAGTGTGTCTGCAAAGGTCACACATTTACATTGCTTCCTTCTTAGCCTGGGCTTATTCCTCTGTAAGATGAGTTTACTGCTTATTCTCCAAGGTACTTCCAGCTCCAACAATTTACAATTGAGTGGGTTGGATTCTGATAGCACAGGAATTCATTCTTAGCACCATATCTCTATTGTATGCATATCATATCCTGCTCCGTCCTCTGACCCAGACTTTCCATCCATAAAAGCTGGTCCCCCATTTCCCACCTAACATCTCACCTTCGCCTCCCATCACTGCTCTCTGCTTCGTCCCAGCACTTTTGGCTTTTGTCTCCCATGACCCGCTCATTCGTCTCTTATCCTTCCTCAAAAGCTGCTTTCTTTTTCTCCACCTACCTATGTTATTTCCTCCTCCAGAATATCCCCGTGCAATGCTCACTTTCTCTTTTTTCCAGGCTTACCTCACTTTTACCTGACAGCTTTCTTGGTTAAATAAATTATTGGAATGACTTTGGAAAAGTCATCTCTGTATTTGGTTTTCATTTGTAAATTGAAAGCAGTGTTAGACAGTCTACCCAGCCCCTTCCAGTGCCAACTTCTGTGATTATAAAGAAATCTGATCTCTTCCTTTTTCCTGTGTTCCCTCAGCAGCTGTGGACTTTGTTTTCATATGAGGTTGATTTGCAGTTTCCACCATGCTGCTTTGTTTTTATTCTTGGATTTTTGCCATGCAACAGTTAGGTGGTTCACCCTAGACTGTAAACTCTTGGAAAGGATGAAACCTGTGACCTCCTCCTCCTTATTCCCTCACTCCTATCCCTGGGCCACAGGACAAATTAATGAACTCAGGGGTTGTTCAACAAATGCCATCAACTGTTGGACAGAAGACAGGTGGCAAGTCCCATCCAGAGCCTTGGTTGTTTTTTTATTTTTTGAAAACAAACAAACATATCTTTAGTTACACATTGGTCTTAGAATTAGGTCTTAGCTTTTGACTTTTCTACAATTGACTCTGTTAACACAAGTTAGCTGAATCTGTGTCTATGCTCTTGATTTTGAAGAATGATCTGGATCTCCTTGTGATGGCCTCTCCTTGTGATGACCTCTGGATTTCAGGAATGAAATTTGGGTCCTCTTGGTCTGATGGAATGAATGCATGACACTTTCAGATTCATCAGGGAGCTGTCAGCACCATTCTGTTTATATTGAGGTGTGTTCTAAATGTTGCTATCTGCAGGGTGTGCTCTCAGGGTATTGTGGTGGTAGATGATTTATTTATTCAGTCATTCATTCGAATATCATTTTATTGGCCACTTACTATGTGTCAGAAACTGGGGGTAAAGAGATCCATAAAACCTGGTTCTTGTTCTTTAGAAGTGCTTGGTGTAACAAGGAAATCAATACTAGAACAGTGACTATAGTACAGAGAGATACCGTGTAATAAAGGTATCATAGAAAGTTCTGAGGAACTAGGGATTGGTTATAACCAGTGGCATCATGGAAAATGCCACAGAGGAATTGAATTTAGGGCTATGCCCTAGTGAGATTTGGCAGCAAAAAGGCAGAGGACATTCCAGGATGAAGGAACAGTCTGCACAAGGCATAGGGTGAAGGGACTGGTAAAAAGGGCCAGATGGTGAAAGGCCTTATATGTCCTACAGAGGAGCCTGTAGGCCAGAGACTCTCAAATTTTACTGGGTTGAAGGTTTACCCAGGAAGTTGGCTGAATATGAAGATTTCTGGGACCCACTGATTTGATTCAGTTGGTTTGAAGTGGGGTTCAAAAATCTATACTATAAGCCTGGCTTTTAATATTCGGATGGAGGCAGTCTGCTAATCATCTTATGCAAATATTGCTGTTTTGCATTTGGCAAAAGGGGAAATAACAAAGTGTGATGTCATCATATTGGGGTTTTAGAAAGATAAGTGTAACAAAGTATGGCAGGTGGATTGAAGAAGAAGCATTTTATTGTGAAGGTTTGCATGAGAAATATCTGAGGCCTGAACTATGGCAGCTGCTGGTGGTGATGCAGAGAGCCCAGACAGGATTTAGTGAATAAATGGAGACTGGGGAGAGGGAGGAATCACAGATGCCTCAGGAGTTCTCACAGGAATAATTAGGATCTGTTGGTGCCATTAACAGGAAGTAAAATGTGTTTGGGGGAGAAGATAAAATGTTTGGTGTGGGACTTACGAAGTTTTTGGTGTCTGTGGAATCTACAAATAGAGATTTAATTGAGTTCTCCAAATCTGGATTTGGGAATTATAAGTATGTAGAGATAGGATTTTAAGAGTAACTCTGGAAGTGAGACTAGAGAAGGGCAAAGAAAGGCAGAGATGGGAGCCCTATAACCAAGACTGCAAAAGCAGATGGGTGGAGGCTCACAGGACTCAGGAGAGGGGAGGATTTTATGAAGGGCTCTTTCTGCATCAGCCTGGGGCTGAGGTACAGTTTACCCCCTAGAGGCAAAGAGGGGCATTGCAGTAAAGAGAGCCCTAGGTGGCGCTGGAAGGCAGGGGGCAGGCATCCACACGTGGTGAGTGCTAAAGGCTGTGTGAGATAAGGGGTGTGTTGAGTTGTGTGTGTATGTGTGCACCTAGGTGTGTGTGTGGCTAAGAAACATGTTCAGTTATGCAATGCAGATCTAACAGGAGCCTTCTATGTGCCAGCATCTGACAATGCAGAGTGCAAGGTGGGGGAATGGCAGCCAAAATGTGGAGCACACCCAGGGTCAAGAGTCAAAGAGCAAGGGAAAGTGAAAGCCAGGAGCTGTGGAACCGGCAGTGGCCTGGAGGAATGCCAGAGGAGGGATGCTGATACACACTGCCAGTCTGGGTGAGATTGAATGTGGCCGTAATGAGACTAATGGGAGAGGACAACAGTCCATATGCCAAAGAGGGATGACAAAGACTAAGAAGTGGCTTGGAGATTGACATTTGGAAGGAAGGTCACCAGTGTTTTCACCGAAGCCCTCCTGAAGGGTGAATGGAATATAAGGAAGGAAGAAGAGAGGAAGGGATTCTCGAGTTGGAAGCAGGATGAGATAAGATTAGGCAATTTGGTCCATGAAACTTATTGGCACAACTTGAGGACCTAAAAAGATTTGTTTCGGACAACTTGACTTTCAAAAGTTAGTCTTTCTTTTAAGAACATATTAAAACTTAAAAGCATCATAACATGCTTTTCTACATATTGAAATAGCTTCTTAGCCTGTCAGTTGTTAATACTTGCTTTTCCAGGAATTTTAGGTCTTTGGTAATAAACCAAATAAATATTCTAACATAAAAAATAAAACTGTCCTTTATTACTGAAGTGTTTTTAAAATAAATATCTCCCTTATGTTAACTCAGATTCGTGTGTGTGTGTGTGTGTGTGTGTGTGTGTGTGTGTGTGTGCAGGAGTGTTTGCACAAAGCAGGCGCATGTATAGATGCAGTATGTCTGTTTATTTAATCAACAAAGACATTTTGTATGCTATACTTCAGGCAATGTAGGTGTTGGCATATACCAGTGAGGAGGAAAGACATGGTGGTGCTAGTTGATATAGTTAATTGAGATTTGTATCTCTGCAGCCAAATTCTTTGCTGTTGTATGGGCAAGGGAGGAGGGGCCTAATCAGGAGGGCTCATCAGGAAGATGGGATAACTCAGTGGGCCATAAGATCAAAAAGTTTGATCTTATTCAGGGATGCACTAGTAAATGGGTTCTTTGGGGGTTGCTGTAGGAAGCCCTGGTAAGTAGTATTTGCCAATTACTGTGGTGTAAATAGTCCTACCATGTAAATCATGGCTGATTTCAAACTACCAACATGACGTCGCTGATTGTGGAGCTGGGGCAAGAGATATACACAATCTGCTCCTGCAAGCCAGGACAAGCCTGCTCCCACACTGTACTGACTCTTTATACAGGCAGAGAAATAATAACGATACAAGAATTCCCCACGTTTTGAAAGTTTGCTTTGCGCTACTTCATTTTTACAAAGACCTACATTAGTGCCTGTTTTTGGTAACCGAAAAAACCTGAAGAATTTTTGCTTTTATGAAAAAGGCAGAAAATGAAAATAGCATTCAGTGTTTGTTTTGCAGTGAGTGGTTATAGAGGCAGTGCACACCCCAGCAGTGAGAGTGGCACTGCCAAGCTCCTTCCTGGAAACTACGCTCAGTATCTCAACATCAAGCTGCCAGAGCTTTGACCTGTGTCTGGAAGCATCTGTGCTTTATCTTGCAAGATGTGTCCTAAGGTAATTGCTTCTTTGCTTTATGTCATTTCAGCTTACAGAGGGTTTCATGGAATGCTCTACTTTCTGATAGAGGGAAACACCTGTAGTAATAATTCCTTTCATTTATGGTGCTATCCGTGGTTCACCAGGCACTTTGATATATTGTTCCTCAGCTGCACAATAACTTGAATGTGCTATTAGAGGATGTGATTTAAAGAACATGAACAATCTCTCTGGCTAGCCACAGGCCGTAAATTATCATCAAGAAAACTCTCTTTGGCTTAACATTCATGAACAGAGACTGTATCTTTTATGGAACAGAATACAGGATATAAAATGCTGATAACCTAGAATAAGACAAGGGAGATCTTTATTGTAGGATATCATTCAAGAGAGAAGATCTGAAAGAGGTCACAGAAAGGGAGGATTGGGTAGCCAGGTAAGGAAATTATTCAAAAGGGAGGATTGGGTAGCCAGGGAAGGAAATTGTTCAATATCATTGTTAATATCCAAGGATGTTAAAGACATATTTTTTCCTACTCTATAATTTTGCTTAGGGCCTGGCCTACTCCTAGGTCATAGATTTTGCCAGATACAGTTCATGCTCCATTATCCACCCTAATGGAGGAAAGTTGGACAACATAACTCAGAACAATGGACACACTGAAAGGTATATACAATTGGATTCACAGAGGATATAATGCTTGTTTCTTAGTATCTTTACCATGCTGTGAATGTTTTACCTATTCTCCTTCTGTAACTTAGAGGATGAAAGAGGATGAAAAAAATCTTGTCCTAGAAAATGAAAACACTTTTTCTGAAAGAAACATATTTAATTCATTTGGTCATAAGCTTTTTAAAAAATAATTAATTAATTTTTGGCTGCGTTGGGTCTTCACCGCTGCATGCAGGCTTTCTCTAGTTGCAGTGAGTGGGGGCTACTCTTTGTTGCAGTGCGCGGGCTCTAGGCACACGGGCTTCAGTAATTGTGGCTCATGGGCTCTAGAGCGCAGGCTCAGTAATTGTGGCGCACGGGCTTAGTAGCTCCACGGCATGTGGGATCTTCCTGGACCAGGGATCGAACCCATGTCCCCTATATTGGCAGGCAGATTCTTAACCTGCACCACCAGGGAAGTCCCTGGCCGTAAACTTTAAAGTATATTCTGGTATGTGTGTGTGTATGTGTGTGCGCGTGCACGTGCACATAAGCCCAACTTCAACTACTGCTGACTACAGAAGAAATCAATATCTGGCCACTACAGTTGTGGGCTGTTATCACTTGGTGACAGTTGATGTATTGGTGGTCGGCAATGAGGAGAATGGTGGGTGTGCATCCAATCAATTTCTACAGCATATTTTATCTGGACAAGTAAGAATGGCTCAGCATCCCATTTGTCATTTCTGCCCTTGAAAGTAGAAGTTGATAAATGAAAATAACTTTTAGCCCACCAAAGCACATGCTTTTCTACATCCCATAGTGCAGTTTCAGGGCAGGGGGAGAGAAAAAGATAACAGCTAACCCTTAGTGGAATTTGCGGGTACTGATAGTTAAGTGAGTTGGTCCTGACAATATTGAGAGGAAAATTGCCAATCAGAAAAATGCTGTAATCTCTGTCATGAACATTCTTCCTCCTTCTATCTTTGTGATGAAAACCAGCACATCCTTCAAGGCTTATCTCAAATGCCACTTTTTCATGAAATATTTTTCTGATTTTCTCACCAAACATGATCTATTTTGACTTTTTCTGTTACTTGCTCTGTGCAATTATTTTTATTATTTGTCCATGCTCCCTACCAACTCTTGTAATCCCTGGGGCCAGTAACAACAAGAGTTTCACAAATAGGAGATGTTCAGTAAATATGTGTCGAATTCAATTAGTTTGAAGACACTCCAAGTACAATGGAAGACCTTCTATCCAATGCGATTGCTACAAGTATTTTTTGTTTAATCAGAAAAAGGTAGGAGCGGACCCCAGAGAGCTTTGAGCAGCCCCACTGCTACCAATGGCCTGATTACCATCACAACATGGAAGGAGTTGCAGCTGTCGGGGGGCGGCCCAGGCAGCCTCACACTGGTGGCACCTGCCAGTAGGGACAAGGAAGTCATAGCAACGAAGGTTTTGGAAACAGTAAAACGGTTTAATATAAGAAATGGTTATGGTTTCATCAACAGGAATGGCATTAAAGAAGATATATTTGTACACCAGACTTCCCTAAAGAGAATAAGCTCAGGAAGGACCTTCACAGTGTAGGAGATGGAGAGACCGTGTTATTTGATGTTGAAGGGGAAGAGGGTGTGGCAGCAGCAAATGTTTCCACCATGGTGGAGTTCCAGTCTGGGCAGTAAATAAGCAACAGACCAGGAACCATCAAAGAACCACCCACGTGGTTCCCGATTACCTGCAGAAGGACCAGAACTGCAAGAGCAGATCGGGGAGAAGAATGAGGGATGAGAGAGGCTCCCAAAGGCTGGACCAGCACTGGGGACCACGCGCCTCATCTTGCCCCACACAGAGAACCCATGGGCGCCCACAATGTTCCAGTCCTCCTGGGCAGGGAGAAGGGGGAAGGTGCTGACCACCTGGGTGCCAGAGAGCAAGGTGGGCCCCTAAGAGAGATCGGGTGATTAACAATGGTTCCGCAGGAGCCCTCCTCAGGGCAGCCAAAGAGGACCGCAAGAAACAAGGTAAGGACAGTGAAGGAGAGGAAACCCAACGTCAGTGGCCACCTCTGGGGGAGTACTGCCACATCTGCAATTACAGATGCGGATGCCCGGGAAGCCTAAAGCACAACATGGCAAAGAGACAAAAGCAGCTGAGAATTCCTTCGTGCGAGGCTTGGCAGGGTGAGGCTGAGAAAATGCCGGCTTACCATTTCTACCATCTTCCTGTTTAGCCATCTAACAAGAAGAAATGAATATGAAATTCCAGCAATAAGAAATGAACAGAAGATTGGAGCTGAAGACCTTAAGTGCTTACTTTTTGCCCATTAGAGCAGATAGCTAGAACCATCTGCATTATTCATTTCATTAAGGGAAAACGCAAGGTCTAACCAAGTGAATCATTATTGTCTCAGTGAAAATGGCTACAGAGAGGTAAGGTATTTGGAGTAAGAGGTTGTCCATATCCTACTAGCAAATTAGAAGGCTTGCTAGCAAGGTCATAGGCTGTTGGGATGTTGGTTTTCTCTCAAGCTGCAAGGGTAAGGAACCAGGCATTAGCTCTCTTGGGGAGGAATTTGCTCTTGGACAGGAACTGGCCTGTGGTGAAAAGTCATCCCTCATCCCTCTGACTCCATCAGGTGTGCTGATGAAATGCGCACTTCCATAGAGGACAGCTCTCCTCGCCCCCAGCCTTGTCTGTTTAGAAGGGGTAAATAGTTTCCCAGTTACATTATGTCTGTAAGGCACGTGAGAGAGGATTGTGGAATCTGTTTTCAAATCCTAGCTGTGACTGGGGCAAGCACTATGAATTGTCTTCTCTGTGCTGGGGAATGGGGGATGGATTGGATGGGGAAGAGGGAGAATTACAGGGGATTTATACTCACTGATCCATCCATCTAGACTTACTTCCCCATGTCTGGTGCAGCTCAGTGTGGTTGAGGGTCTGTGAATCAAAGCAATGCAGTTCTGGTGTCCCAAGAGCCTGGCTTGTGAAAAACAATCAGCTCACCAGCCACTGTGTTAGTAGCAGCAAGAGAATTGCTATTTCTTCAACCACCCCCTCTACTGAGTATGCTTCTGGAGTAGCCAGAGTTAAGGGAATGGGTGATGTAAACCTAGATGAAGTGGGTGTCAGGTAGATCTAACCCTGATCTAAACAAGTGGCAAGGCTGGACCACCCGATTCATTTGGACCACTATGAACAGTGTTAGGAACACACACCAAAAGCTGATTTCAGAGAGAGAACGTTTGTTAGGAGATGATTTTTGTTTTGAGCACTGTTGGCTTGCTTGCAAATGACAACAAAGAAAGTAATAATCAGAAGAGAAAGTAGCTATCTTTTGTCCTCCTCTGGTTTGTGGTAAATAAATGAACCAATCATATTAAATTTCTAGGACACTCTTTATTTTATAGTCGTTCTGCTTCGTAGATTCCCTCCAGGAAGATGTGTGAGACACCAGGCTGCAGATTGGAAGAGGCTGTGTTAAGTAAGACGATCAGGGTCATTAGAGCTTTGCAGACATCAGAAATGAAGTGATTGGCCTCCAGGTTGCCCTCAGCATCCTCAGAAGTTAACTGTCTTCTCCGAGGAGCTCAGGGAACCCAACCGCCGTCTCCTTGAAGCCCAGATCTAGCCCTGTAGTTTAAGAATCTGAGGCTGCGTGCACTGTGGCAAAATCATGGTTTTATGGCTCTTATCTGATTTCTCCATGATGTGTGGGTGAAAACACCTAAACGTAAGGGGAGGCCTCAATGTAATTAGCTTGTGAGAATCTGGAGTCCACGAGTTGGCTTGTTTCTTGGCTGTAATCAGAAGGGGGACAGGGTAAAATGAAATCTCATGGAAGAATCAGTGAAACATTAAGAGCGAAGTGATATTCCACACTGAAAAAACTACTGTCCTCAATTTTAAGGGTGTGAGAAATATCGTGTGGTTTATTTCTCTATCCGAAGCCTGAGAAAGGGGAAGCAATTATCTCTCTGTTGCTATTCATAAATAGGCTTTTATCTGTGGAAACTTGAAACATACAACTCACAAACTGTGGTGAAATGAGATACTAAGACTACTTGGTAGAAGAGGACCTTCAAGATGGCAGAGGAGTAAGACGTGTAGATCACCTTCCTCCTGACAAATACATCAAATATACAACTACATATGGAACAACTCCTACAGAACACCTACTGAACGCTGGCAGAAGGCCTCAGACTTCCCAAAAGGCAAGAAACTCCCCATGTACCTCGTAGGGCAAAAGAAAAAAGAAGAAACAGAGGCAAAAGAATACGGATGGGACCTGAACCTTTGGGAGGGAGATGTGAAGGAGGAAAGTTTCCACACAATAGGAAGCCCCTTCACGGGTGGAGATGGGAGGGTGGCGGAGGGCGGAAGCTTCGGAGCCACAGAAGAGAGCACAGTAACAAGCGTGCAGAGGGCAAAGCAGAGAGATTCTCACTGACCAGCACTCACCAACCCGAGAGGCTTGTCTGCTCACCTGCTGGGGTAGGCAGGGCTGGGAGCTGAGGCTCGGGCTTCAGAGATCAGACCCCAGGGAGGGGAGTGGGATTGGCTGTGTGAACACAGCTTGAAGAGGGCTAGTGCACCACAGCTAGCCAGGAGGGAGTCCAGTAAAAACTCTGGACCTGCCTAAGAGTCAAGAATGTTTCTGGGTGTGCAAGGAGAGGGGATTCAGAGCACTGCCTGAATGAGCTCCAGAGACAGGTGCAAGCTGCGGCTATCAGTGCAGACACCAGAGACAGGCATGAGACGTTAAGGATGCTGCTGCTGCCACCAAGAATCCTGTGTGCGAGCACCGGTCACTATCCACACCTCCCCTCCTGGGAGCTTGTGCAGTCCACCACTGCCAGGGTCCCGTGATCCAGGGACAACTTCCCCGGGAAAACACATGGTGTGCCTCAGGCTGTTGCAATGTCATTTCAGCCTCTGCCACCGCAGGCTCGCCCCACATCCATACCCCTCCCTCCACCCAGCCTGAGTGAGTCAGAGCCCCCTAATCAGCCGCTCTTTTAACTCCCTCCTGTCTAGGTGAAGAAAAGATGTCAGAAGGTGACCTACATGCTGAGGACAGGCCAAAACCAAAGCTGAGCCCCAGGAACTGTGCGTACAAAGAAGAGAAAGGGAAATTTCTCCGTACAGCCGTAGGAGCAGTGGATTAAATCTCCACAATCAACTTGATGTACCTGCATCTGTGGAATACCTGAATAGACAATGAATCATCCCAAAATTGAGGTGGTGGATTTTGGGAGCAACTATAGACTTGAGGTTTGCTGTATGCGACTGACTTGTTTCTGGTTTTTATGTTTATCTTAGTTTAGTTTTTAATACTTGTTATCATTGGTGGATTTGTTTATTGGTTTGGTTGCTCTCTTCTCTTTTTTTTAAATTACTTTTTAAATTTTTTTATTTTAATAATATATTTAAAAATTTTTAATTTTAATAACTATTTTATTTGATTCTTTCTTTCTTTTTTTCTCCTTTTTCTTCTGAGCCATGTGGCTGACAGGGTCTTGGTGCTCCGGCCAGGTGTCAGGCATGAGCCTCTGAGGTGGGAGAGCTGAGGTCAGGACATTGGACCACCAGAGATCTCCCAGCCCCACATAATATCAGTCAGAGAGAGCTCTCCCAGTGATCTTTGTCTCAACGCTGAGACTCAGCTCCACTCAACGACCAGCAAGCTCCAGTGCTGGACACCCTGTGCCAAACAGATAGCAAAACAAGAAACGTTTAACAAGGACCTAGAACTACTAAAGGGCAAACAAACAATGATTAAAAACACAATACATGAAATTAACAATTCTCTAGAAGGAATCAATAGCAGAATAACTGATGAAGAAGAATGGATAAGTGACCTGGAATATAAAACAGTGGAAATAACTACCACAGAGCAGAATAAAGAAAAAGAATGAAACGAATTGAGGACAGTCTTAGAGAATTCTGGGACAACATTAAATGCACCAACATTCAAATTATAAGGGTCCCAGAGAACACGAGAAAAAGAAAGGGACTGAGAAAATATTTGAAGAGATTATAGTTGAAAACTTCCCTAATATGGGAAAGGAAATACTCAATCAAGTCCAGGAAACACAGAAAGTCCCATACAGGATAAATCCAAGGAGAAACACACCAAGACACATATTAATCAAACTATCAAAAATTAAATACAAAGAAAAAATATTAAAAGCAGCAAGGGAAAAACAAAAAATAACATACAAGGGAGTCCCCATAAGGTTAACAGCTGATATTAGAGCAGAAACTCTGCAAGCCAGAAGGGAGTGGCAGGACATACTTAAAGTAATGAAAGGGAAAAATCTACAACCAATATTACTCTACCCAGAAAGGATCTCATTCAGATTTGACGGAGAAATTAAAACCTTTACAGACAAACAAAAGCTAAGAGAATTCTACAGTACCAAAACAGCTTTACAACAAATGCTATAGGAACTTCTCTAGGCAGCAAACACAAGAGAAGGAAAAGACTTGCCATAACAAACACAAAACAATTAACAAAATCGTAATAGGAACATACATATCAATAATAACCTTAAATGTAAATGGATTAAATGCTCCAAACAAAAGACATAGACTGGTGGAATGGATATAAAAACAAGACCCATATATATTCTGTCTACAAGAGACCCACTTCAGACCAAGGGACACATACAGACTGTAAGTGAGGGGATAGAAAAAGATATTCCATGCAAATGAAAATCAAAATAAAGTTTTAGTAACAGTTCTCTTATCAGACAAAATAGAGTTTAAAATAAAGACTATTACAAGAGACAAAGAAGGACATCACATAATGATCAAGGGATAAATCCAAGAAGAAGATATAACAATTGTAAATATTTATGCGCCCAACATAGGAACACCTCAATACATAAGGCAAATACTAACAGCCATAAAAGGGGAAATCGACAGTAACAAAATCATAGTAGGGGACTTTAACACCCTACTTTCACCAATGGACAGATCATCCAAAATGAAAATAAATAAGGAAACACAAGCTTTAAATGATACATTAAACAAGATGGGCTTAATTGATACTTATAGGACATTCCATCCAAAAACAATAGAATACACATTTTTCTCAACTGCTCATGGAATATTCTCCAGGACAGATCATATCTTGGGTCACAACTCAAGCCTTGGTAAATTTAAGAAAATTGAAATTGTATCTTTTCTGACCACAACGTTATGAGACTAGATATCAATTACAGAAAAAAAAACCTGTAAAAAATACAAACACATGGAGACTAAACAATATGCTTTTAATAACCAAAAGATCACTGGAGAAATCAAAGAGGAAATCAAAAAATCCCTAGAAACAAATGACAATGAAAACACAACAAACCAAAACCTGTGGGATACAGCAAAAGTAGTTCTCAGAGGGAAGTTTATAGGAATACAGCCCTACCTTAAGAAACAAGAAACATCTCAAACAAACAACCTAATCTTACACCTAAAGTGATTAGAGAAAGAAAAACAAAAAAACCCCAAAGTTAGCAGACGGGAAGAAATCATCAAAAATAAATGAAGGAAATGATAGCAAAGATCAATAAAAAAACTAAAAGCTGGTTCTTTGAGAAGATAAACAAAATCGATAAACCATTAGCCAAACTGATCAAGAAAAAAAGGGAGAAGACTCAAATCAACAGAATTAGATATGAAAAAGGAGATCTAACAACTGACACTGCAGAAATACAAAGGATAATGAGAGATTACTACAAGCAACTCTATGCCAATAAAATGGACAAACTGGAAGAAATGGACACATTCTTAGAGAAACACAATCTTCTGAGACTGAACCAGGAAGAAATAGAAAATATAAACAGACCAATCACAAGCACTGAAATTGAAACTTTGAATAAAAATCTTCCAACATAGAGAAATGCAAATCAAAACTACAATGAGATATCATCTCACACCAGTCAGATGGTCATCATTCTGTCAAACATTTACAGAAGAGCTAACACCTAACCTCTCAAACTCTTCCAAAATATAGCAGAGAGAGGAACACTCCCAACCTCATTCTATGAGGCCACCATCACCCTGATACCTAAACCAGACAAAGATGTCACAAAGAAAAGAAAACTTCAGACCAATATC